>NC_079419.1:10421799-10549299 GCF_026213295.1 Gadus chalcogrammus | reverse complement strand
GAGCTATTTATTTAGTGACCGAACAGGGGCGTGTCCAATGGGCTCCTTGAAAACGGAAAATCCGTCTTGCCACTAAAATCAGTAGGTGAGGTAGGCTTACACATTATCCAGACCCTACTAAACTTGTCCGAACCATCGAGGAGGCGTGTTTGTTATTAATGTAAATACCGGTTGTTTCGTTCAGTCACTGGTTTCAGAGCTTATGTTAATGTTTAAAAACATCAAAAATCCTGAGATTCCTGAAGGGACTTGACAGATATCAATCGCCCTGCTAGTAGAAACCTCAGCAGAATAAAGCAAACCTGTCAACCGACTTGTCAAACAAACTTGATTACGGGACCTCAGAAATCCTGAGGCAGTCTTCTGATTGGCTACGGGCTCTCAGAAGTGTAATTCTATTGGTTGACATTAAGACAGCTGTGTATGTCTCGACTCCTTTCCATGCTGGCCTGAGAGTCTGCTCGGTCTCCAGCTATAAAAGCACTTATGAATGTGCCGAGGTCACAGATGTACACTTCCAGAACTCAAAGGAACAAACAAACACAAACCACAACAGTGCCTAAATCTTTATTTATTTTTTCAGTAAGCTACATTTTTTTTTCTCCAAATCAGACAGTTTTACATCATGACACGAGTAACTTAAATTATCTATAGCCCACATGTACGCTTGATTCCAGTTTCAATGGAAGAATAGGTAAGAACAGAAAAATAAAACGACAGAACCAAATCAACTGAAAAAAGCCCTCTTGAACGGAACCTCGGTTCAACACTCGGGTCGGACTCAAACGTCACCCCTGTCCAACACTCTGTGCAAGCGTCGTTAGCCAAACTGTTGTCGACGCCCACGCGCCGGGGGGGGGGGGGGTCTTGGATTGTCCGTAGCCACTAGCCTAGCACGTGTGTTTAGAGTGTTACCGTGGTAACCACAGTGAGCAGAGAGGGAGGCCGGTGGCGTCACTCCGGTCACTTCCTGTTGCATTCGGTAAGCGCGGTAACCGCTTGTTGCCACGGCACCGCCAAGGAGGGTCCCAGAAGGACTGATATGCAGTTTGACCTCCGACCTCCGGAGGCGGTCCCGGCCGTGATCCCCCCTCCCGCCACGGGGAGCACACATGCACCAAGGGGGGTGGCAGACGACCATTTTGTTTTTTACTGCTTGTTTCTCCCCGTCTGTCGCTTCCATCACCAGCGCCGGACGGCCCGACAAAGACAGACAGGCGGATGGTGTGTTAGCGCAGCACAGTCGGGTTGTGTGTGTACTTCAAAACAAACGTGTGTGTGTGCTGGCCACTGGCGTCCCAACAAGCTCGGAGTGTGGGACCAGAACCAGGTCCAGGTGCAGAGGGAAGCGGTCTCAGTCCAGTCCAGGAGCTCAGAGTCCTCTGTTCCAGTCAGTGGTGTCACGTTTAAACACGTCCCCAGAATGTCCTCCAGTCCTCACACGGAGCTCAAACACGGATCAGTAACACACACATTTCCAAACGGAAAATACACAAAACAGAAATGAAAACAATGAAATGCCAAGCGTTCAGCTATATACAAATTAAACTGCTCTTTCAGATAAAAGAAAACAAAAAGGTGTGATGGCACAGTTCTTGGTACGTGTGGTCCAGTCCCCGTGGGAATGGGGGTCGCCTCGCTAGAGCTCGCCTAATGTCCCAGAAAGGAGTGAACACAAAGTCTGCACCACGGTTCCACCGCGGCCCAAACGCACTCCGACGAGGCCTGCCACCCAATCACCATCTCAGGGGGATGCACATTATAACAGATCGACTCCCATGAAAGCACTGCCGACCGTAAAGGGAAGAGTGACCCACAAATACACTGTGCTGAGAGCTGATGTTTTAGAATACAGCCGTCAGATGATGAAATTATGTGGGTGGATTGGAAGTTTCGGTACCCAGGATCTTAGAGAAACGCATCAGAACTCGTTTGATATAAATATTGGATGCCAGAAATAAAAGATCTCAATCACATCACTCCACAGAGAATAGGACTCCCAAAAAGCCATTAAAGAAGAAAGTGATACCGTATTAGAAGTGACTTTCTAATTTGACTGAAGATCACTTAAATTACCCCGTCTGACGGACCCATTGACCTGCCGTCCCTTGAAAACACTTCGTGATAAACCTCCTCCACTGGACTCTACCGTAAACGAGCGTTCACTGGGCCATACGTTGTGTGGGGGAAGACGAGGGGCGCGCAGGAGGAGGGCGAGTTCAGCGGGCGCTGGCGAGGCTCAGCCTCATGAGGAGCGACTCCAGACTGAGGGCTGCTCTAGCCTCCGCCTGAGACCCTGTTCTCTTCCGGATCACGGAGGGCTGTGGTCTCTCTGGGGCATCCCTTAAAACACCCCCTTTGTGAAGCAAAACAACATCGCTGGCCTCAAGGAAAACAATGTGTGTGATAAAAACGTAGTGGCTCTAATGAGGAGAGTCTGCAGCAACGTGCCGGGGGGACGGGGGACTACCGCGCCGTCGGGGAATCGCACCTTAACCGTAGCCTCAGTGCATTACAATGTGCTTTATCGTGGTCGACTGTGATGTCATCTGTAGGCGACCGCCTGAAGCACGGCCCCAAGACAAGACATCTAGACACCCAGAAGATACGCTAGATACACCTACTGACCTCTCCATCCTACCACGGGCTCTGCTAACAAGCCACTTTAGCATGCTAGGTTAGCATGACTACAAACGGACCTAGCCTGGTAGGACGTGATAGCTCAGAGTAGTCGATGAGGGACACTGGCCATGTTTTGCATCGTTAGGTGCGTGAGGGCGGGCGCTGTGATTGGCGCTCTTCCAGGACCACAGATTCTGATTGGTCCAGGACCACAGACTCTGATTGGTGCTCTTCCAGGAACAAAGACTCTTCCCAATTGTGCAAGGTGAGGGGGCGGGGCCTGACCCACCTGGTGGCCAGGTGAGAAGATTCAATAATGGAATGAAAGTGACATTAAGAAAATAAGATGAAAGGGTTTACAATCAGAACACTCCACGCACGGCGGAGCCGGCAGTATTTGAACCAAAATAAAAATAAAATTAAACAAAATATATATTCAAACACAACATTAAGATTTTTTTTGTATCCTACATCCAGCTTGATAGCAACATTAATAGTTTGAGATCAATATATTTTTATATCATTTTTAAGGTACCTCTTATATTTTTCTAAGTATTTACACCTGTACAAGCAAAGCACACAGTTCAAAGTGCACATATTTAATACAGTATTGACTAGTTTGCATTTACAAGGTTTATATTTTTCCCCAAAATAACCTGACGAAAGACAAGAAAAGGACAATCAAACCGACTATTTTTCGTACATTTTACAAAAAAAAAGAAAATAAAGAAAATTGCTAGATTTGTTCCTTTCTTCTTCTTGCGACATTTCGTACGATCGAGTATTCTCCGTATGTCATGCCAACGTTACAATTTGGGGGTATTTTTCCCTTCCCAAAAACGAAAGAAACCCTTATATGCTCGTCTTGTATAAAAGTTAAGGCAAAGTCATTTTTCAAGTTTAAATAAAATTCAAGTTTCTTAAACACTGGATGGAACATCATAACATTTTTATCGGAATAGAAACTTCGGTTTCTAACTTTTTCTCCCAAAAAATAAAGAAAAGAAAAGAGCAATAAACAACTTCCGATATTGGTGGTGAACGAACAGCATTGGTTTATAAATAGGCGGATATGGTGAATTCTCCTCGTGGGACCGACTCCACCCAAAGGAAGGGGGCCGAAGAAACCAAACTACCACACCCTCCATCCCAGTGCATCCCAGTCCTTCAAAACATGACAACACAAAGGCCAGCGTCCGGTCGGAGCAGTGCGGCCCGGACATAACCGCCGTCCCCCCGCCATCCTTCACCACGGGTTATTACCCAGGATGCTCCTTGTTGCAGGAAGACGTCGGCCAGAGACGGGAACCGATCCCGGCCCCTTCCCGTGGGTCCATCCTCTAAACCCCTCCCCCGAGTACGGTGGCCTACAGGGACCACCCCCTGGGCTTGTGGTCATGGAGATGGTACAAATAAAACCACTCCCTTTTTTCACACTTTTCTCTTTTCTATCTTTTTTTTTTGGTTTGTCTGCAGGCCACCATGGCTTTGTTTAGTCTGGGTCCTGGGGCTGGGACCACCACCCACCTGGACCTGAAGGATCCAGAGTCCCCTAGGGGACCAGAGGGGTTTAGGACCCTCTAGGGGACCAGAAGGGTCAAGGACCCTCTATCCTCTGGGGGGTCCACGGTGTGCTACCTCACGCTGGTCCTGAAGGCTTGGGGTCTGCTGGGGGCCTCCTCCCAGGACCCCCTGCTGGGGCCTCCCAGCATCGCAGGGTTCTGGTGAGCCCGTCTGCTAAGCCAAACATCATCATCTCCTCTGAAGACATGAACTTGTGAACGAGTGAACAGGGGGTGAAATGTTTGGATGTGGATGTTGCTGCTGTACAAACGTCTGACTTTGAGTGCATTCCAATCGTCACTTGCATCCTTTACCCCACCATCTGTATTCCCAGTCCACTCTCCAGCCTTTTGGCAGCTATACTGGTTCCATTGCTGTCTGGCTCAACTACGCCTGGCAGGGAGGACTCTGCCCTGAAGAACCAAACCAATCATCTGCCTTCACTCACTTTCCTGCCTGCCAACTCCTAGACCACGCCTACAATCCAAGCTAGCCAATCGCCAATCAATCGTTACTTTTTGTCACTCGGGTGACATATAGAGACTCCACATCCCTTCCCGCTTGCCTCCCACTGGCCCTGACAACAATACATCACCCAGGAGGGAACCATCTGCAACCCACCAAGCTAACCGCCATGGACACCAGTCACCAAGCTAACCGCCATGGACACCAGTCACCAAGCTAACCGCCATGGACACCAGTCACCAAGCTAACCGCCACGGATCCTAGTCTCCAAGCTCAAGAACCAGCTCCCCTCCCTTCCCAAACGTGTTCCACTCCCGCTTCCCAAACGTGTTCCACTCCCGCTTCCCAAATCAGTTCCACTCCCACTTCCCAAACCAGTTCCATTCCGCTTCCCAAACCAGTTCCATTCCCAAACCAGTTCCAATCCCCCTCCCCAAACCAGTTCCAATCCCCCTCCCCAAACCAGTTCCAATCCCCCTCCCCAAACCAGTTCCAATCCCCCTCCCCAAACCAGTTCCCCACCCCTTCCCAAACCAGTCCTACTCCCAAACCAGCTCCCCTCCACTTCCCAAGGCAGAGATGAGTTCAACCGGGCTGAGCAGGAAGTGACCTTCACTGCCCAACTGAAGATAAAGGATGAGTTCAGCTCCCAAACCAAACACAGACTAGTGCACACATCAGGTCAGGATCCAGTTCAGCATTAGAAGATAATTAACAAGACTCATCAAGTCAAGGGGAAGCAACTACTTACATATAAAGAGATTTACACACCGGAAATAAGGTCAACAACAAGTCAACGACAACATGAGCGCCATGCTAGTAAACCTGCCAGGCCCTGCTGTCCATGAGCTTGAGTCCAGGCCACAGGACCCTCCTGCTAGAGGAAGCCTGGCTCCCAGAAAAGGCAAAGGACTCAACCAAACCACAACAACCCAAAACCACTCTATCCAATCCACATCTCCAAATGTCAACCAACCGGCCAATCAGGCGGGATGCGGTTAAGCATGCGAAAACCAGGCACCTTCATTGTGAGTACGACACTCTGGCTGTGACGTAGCATCTCAGTGTGACGTAGCATCTCAGTGTGATGTAGCCTCTTAGCATGACACGGCATACTGGAGCGACATAGCTTCCGAGCATGATGCAGCGTCGAAGCTCAACAAAGCCAACCTCTCAAGAGAACATCACTCCACATCACCCGAGAAGATTTAGAGAACGCGAGACCAACCTCAAAGCTTAATCAGATCACCTTGCTTTAAGCTAGTTTAGCTCAGCCGTCAGCCGAACCCCCCCGCCCCCCCCCCCCCCCCACTCTGTACAAACCGCCGTTCAACACGGACCGACCCTGTGAGCAGACCACCCACAGGTGACCATCCTTGGGGTGGACCCTCGGATTGTTAGTAGCATGCTATGTTCCATTGCAAAGCTTGCCGAAAAAGCCGAATCAGATGAAAATTTGAATGTAAATCAAATAATTAGAAAATGGCCGCCGATTTTGGCGGGAAAATGTTAAACGTTGCTGAGAAACACAAAGAGTACAGGACATTATTGACCATGTTGGGACAACAGTCGGAAACTGCAGTTAGTAAGGAACCCGAAAAAACAATAGCGACGACATCTAGTGCAGTAAGCGATCTACAAAATATACAAATAAAATCCTTTCAAATGTCGACCAGCAGGTCAGTGTGGTGGTCATGAGATGGAAATGCAAATATGTTATGAAGACCAAACAAAAAAACACCACCAGCCCCCACCCGTCGGTGCAACCTCACGCGTGCCGTCCCGTCACTCATCTGCACCTCCTGCTCAGGGACACAACCACCGGGAGGTCATCTGGCCACAGCGGGCCAATGGGAAGCCTGCGTGCTGGAGCAGGTCGGCAGCACGGCAGAAGGCAGTTCAGGGATCACACTGTGGATGCAAACCCCACAGCGCCCTGACGTCTGTATGGCAGAGGAGGAAGAGGAGCAGGAGGAGGAGGAGGAGGAGGAGCAGGAGGTGCAGGAGGTGCTCTACATGCACAGTAATGTGGCCGTGCTGGTCTGACGGCCGTGTGGGTCTGGAGATCCGGACTCAGACCAGCGGCCTCCGGTCGGCAGGAAGAGACGAGAACCTGACTTCCATTTCTAACCGTTAGTGAGGAGGGGGAGAGGAGGTGAGGGAAGGAGCAGGTGGAGGGGGGTGCGGGGGCGTTAGGGGGGAGAGCGGGGGCGTACCCCCCTCACTGTGGGGACTTGGGAGGCGTGTGGTGGGGGTCTTTGCTTGGGGTCTTCCCTGGATGCGAGGGGGCGGAGGGCCAGTGGCTGGGGGGCCGCCGGGCCTCCCGGGGGGGGGGCCCTCGGCCCAGGGCCACGGAGCCCGGCCTGGAGGAGCAGGAGGAGGAGGAGGAGGAAGAGGAGGAGGAGTAAGTCTCTCTGGTGGACCGGTGCTCGGCCACCCGGCCGCCGTCGGCCGGCACCGCGTCGCACTTCCTGTCCTCGCCAGCGGGGGCGCCGCAGGTCGCGCGGGCGTCCTTGGGCGCGTGGGGCGGGGCCTGGGACGCCGGTGCCTCCCTGATTCTCTGGCAGATCTCAGCGTAGGACGGCTTCCTCAGCTCCTGCACACAACAACACCTCCGTTAGCTCAGCTGCTGTAAGACACACGTTTTAACTTATGGTGGGGAATCCCACGGTACATCCCGATGCGATAGGCGATATATATCACCCTACCTATTTCGTTAGACAATCTGATAACGATGAATAATAAACGACCGTGAAAAGGTTCTGTCTTTATTCACGGTCCCAACAAGAAAAAAAGGGGGGTGAGTGAAGAGAGGGAGGGGTGAGTACTGACCGTGGCGGCTCCGTTGACCTGCACTGACTTGCTGGCGGTGGACAGAGAGCCAGGAACCCTTTCAACAGCAGAGTGCACCTCCTTCTGCTGCTGCTGCTTCACCTCCACCTTTACCTCCTTCTGCTGCCTCACCTCCACCTCCTTCTGCTGCCGCACCTCCACCTTCACCTCCCTGAGGTGACAGGGGGGGGAGGGAAAGAGAGAAAAGGGGGAAAGAGAGAAAAGGGGGGGGAGAGAGAGAGAGAGAGAAGTATTGAGCAGCTGCTTAGATATTCCTCAGGTGCTGTTGTCGTGTATTCATGTTGTGTTGTTCTGCTGTGTTGTCATGTTGTTCTGCCGTGTTGTCATGGTGTGTTCTGCTGTGTTGTCATGTTGTCGTGTTGTTCTGCCGTGTTGCATTGTAGTGTTCTGCTGTGTTGTCATGTTGTGTTGTCATGTTGCTCTACTGTGTTGTGTTGTTGTGATATAAACAATCCTAAAGTTTTAACAAACCAAATCAAATCACGGCTAGTGCATGTTATTATAGTAGTTTACTCTCCACCACCACTGTGCGAATAACTGAAGGGATGAATGTTACGACTGAATGGAGGTTCAACTCTTCTTACAGGTGAGGGGCTGAGATGGCCGGGGCCTGGGGCGGGCTGGGGCCCGGGGTGGAGCCTGGGGCCGGCGTAGGGCCCGCGCCCGGGCTGGAGTTGCTGGCCGTGGGCTGGAAGCTGGAGGGCGGCGGGGGTGCGACGGTCCAGATGGGCTCCCTGGGGCCCCCTGGTGGGGGGGCCGTGGGGGCGGCGGCGTCAGAGCTCTGCAGAGGAGAGAGGCCTCAGTACTCAGTACTCTGACCACGCGCCGGGCAGCCTTCTGGACAGACACACGCCTGTGCTCACTGGCCTATGGACGTTTTACCTTCTTATCATTTCTCTCCTAAATGATTCATGTTTTAAAGTGTTTTCTAGATGGTCTGTTTCATATCTTTCAGACGTGGTTCCTGTCTGCAGCGCTCTGAGTTATCGAGTGTTTGAAGCTGGTTGAGTAAACCTAACAGCCGACTTTAATAAATAGACCACTACTCCCACTCCCCATGGGGGGGGGGGGGGTCTGCTCTGTGATGTCTAGACCAGTACCTACTTTGGCGTGCTACTGGGGATACTCAGATTCAATTCTGAAAGCTAGACAATACAAATTCAAGTGGTTGAGATTCAGGAGGAATATATTTTAATGGGAACACATCTGCATGCTCTGACCCTCCCCTGGCGTTGGGCTTCTTTTGTGGGAAGAAATGAGGCAACAGTTGCATGAAGCTCAGGCCTGTGTTTCTCACTAAATTGCCTGTATTCACACATTTTTAATGTTCATGGCTACACTGCCAAATAGAACGCACACACATTATTTATGTTCATTCATCATTTATATTATTTTGGAGGACTACTAGTGTACTCTTCAAAGAATAGGGGGAAGGGGGTACACTAGTAGAAAGAGTTTCAGCACCACTGAGGGGGGGGGGGGGGGCAGTTCAGTTCTGTGATGGGGTCTCACAGAACACGTTCACCGCGGGCTGTCTCACCTGCTCCTTGGCTGAGCCAATCAGAACGCTGCTGGCCAGCCGCGTGTCGAAGGCGTCGTCGGGCCGGCGCTGGCCGGTTGCCCCGGGCAACGGGGGGAAGCTGGAGAGGCCAAGCTCGAAGCTGGGGGACGACGGTTTGGGAGGGGGGGGCGGAGACTGGGGCACCACCCTCTGGAGGGACAGCCAATCAGAGACACGGTGAGAGGAGGGGCTAACACATAACCAATCAGATGCACGGTGAGAGCAGGGGCTAACACAGCCAATCAGAGACACGTGAGAGGAGGGGCTAAAACGCAGCCAATCCGAGACATTGTTGCAGGTTAGGCTAATCCAGACAACCAATCAGAAAACAGA
Organism: Gadus chalcogrammus; assembly: GCF_026213295.1. Lineage (NCBI taxonomy): Eukaryota > Metazoa > Chordata > Actinopteri > Gadiformes > Gadidae > Gadus > Gadus chalcogrammus. The sequence goes on along the minus strand of NC_079419.1, from coordinate 10,539,902 downwards.
AAGAGGAGTACTGAGGGAGGGGCTAATGAAGACATAACCAGACAACAGAAAGATGATCGCTGAGGGAGGGGCTAAGGCAGACAACCAATCAGAAAAGAGAGAAGAGTGCTGGGAGGGACTAATATAGACAGCCAATCAGATAACAGAAAGTATGCTGGGGAGGGGCTAACACGGCGACAGAGCACTTACTGTAAACTTGTCCTCCCTCTTCCTCCTGAGGACAGAAACAGAGAGTTAGGGTCCTGCCGCCCCAGGGGGGGGTCCATGGTGGTCTGGGGGTGCGGTCTCCTACCTTCCCCTCCCCAGGCCCAGGGAGTAGTCCGCCCCGGGTGGGGCGGTTGCGGCGGCGGGGGGGGGCTCGGCCAGCCGTCCCGTGCCGGCGACGTCCCGGCGGGGGAAGGCGGGGCCTGAGGGAATGCGGGGGCGGGGGGGGCCGGGAGCGGGGCGTGGGGGTGCAGGGCCCCGGACCCCCCCGTTCAGCAGCCGGTCGCTGGGGAAGCTGGGGAACAGGGGGGGGCTGTCCAGCAGGCCGGAGGACCGCTCCACCGGCGCCAGGCTGGGCCGAGGGTGGGGCTTACTGTGGGTCCTGGGGGGACGACATTAGCATTACATTACATCACCAGGAAAGATGAGGACATAACATTTCATCACATTAGGCGACAGAAGGACAAAACATTCCATTCCATAACATTACATTACATTACATTCAATTTGATTAAATAATATTACATAAATTTACATCATTTTTCTAATCAGTTAGATTAGAGATCCAGCGAATAGAGAACACAAGGAAAAATAGTAAATAATCTGAATAAATAGTAAAGTCCGCCTTAATGACAAAGATGTTTAGGCTGCTCGGATCACTGATCACACTGCTCTGCACCACCAGGCAGCAGACCCCCCAGGAGGACCAGCAGACCTCCCAGGGGGACCAGGGGTCCAGCAGACCCCCCAGGAGGACCAGGGGTCCTGCAGACCCCCCAGGAGGACCAGGGGGCCAGCAGACCCCCCAGGAGGACCAGGGGTCCAGCGGGGCCACTCACCGGTTCCTGGGGGGGTAGTGCCTCACGTTGAGGGGGGATGTGGCCGGTTTGAAGCTGTGGGACGTGAAGCCGTTGATGAACTGGGTGTTGTGGAACGGAGTAACCTGGGGGGGGGAGAGAGACAGGGAGAGAAGAGACACAGACAGATAGACAGAAGGAAGCGTGGGTGAATGTTGTCTTAGCGCAGTACCAATAAAGTTAGTCAACCGTATAACTAACCACTAGAACCCAACACCTCAACTAACCCACAGATGGCTTCAACCGGCTTCATCTAAAAGGTGAAGCTTGTCCCTAAGCCCCGCCCCACCTGCCCGTCCACGGTGCATGCTGGGAGCGGGAGTCTCACCAGTTGGGGGTCGATGAAGCTGTGTGTGGTGGACCAGGCCTGGGGCGTGATGAGGCTGTAGAGGGGGTACTGCTGCTGGGGGCTGTAGACCGGGGGCATGTAGTAGGAGGTGTAGCGCTGCTGCTGCTGCTGCTGCTGCTGCTGCTGCTGCTGCTGCTGCTGCTGCTGCTGCTGCTGCTGCTGCTGCTGCTGGCCCCCAGGGGCGTAGGGGTTCACCTCAGCCGGAACCCGGTACCCGTTCTTTGGCATGAAAGTGTTGATGGCGATCGCCTTCGCCTTGATCCTGGCCTGGGAGTGGGAGAGGGGTGAGGTAGAGAGGGAGGGGTGGTGGAGAGAGGGGGAGGAGAGAAAGAGGGGGTGGAGGGTGAGAGGGGTGAGGGAGAGAGGGAGGCGTGGGGGAGAGAGGGAGCAGAAGGGAGTGAGAGAGGGGATGGGGAGGAAAAGAGGGGAGAGAAAGAGAGGAGGGGGAGAGAGAGAGAGAGAGAGAGAGGGGGAGGAGGGAGAGATGGGGAGTTAGAGAGGGGTGGGGGAGAGAGAGGGGGTAGGAATGAGGAGTGGAGGAGAGGGGGAGGAGGAGGTAAGAGGGAAGGAGGGAGAGGTAGAGTGAGGTATTGGGAATGAGGGACGGGTGGGGGAGAGAAAGAGGTGAGGCAGAGACAGGAAGGAGGGATGGGGAAGAGGGAGGAGGGATGGGGAGAGGAGGAGGGGAGTAGGAAAGGGAGAAGAGGAGTGATGGGAGGAGCGGGGAAGTTTACATCACATTAAAACGATGCGCGTGTATCGTAATAACCAACCCTCCACTTGTACTAAAGCATGGCTGTAGACCAGTGGTTTGGGGTCCTAGCCTACGACTACCTGGACTGAAGTGTCATTGTAGGACATCTATAGGGCGGGGTGAACGCTGGTCTGAGTAGCTCTGGACCAGGTACCACTGGGACTGGTATTTAAGCTGCCTCCAGGTGTGATGTGTGAATTGAAATGCACCACTCAGCTTCAGCGTGGAGCGATCCAGCAGCGATGAGCTGAATTATACATGAGGCCTAATGGCCAGAATCTTAACGAGTTACCCCTCAGCCCCGAGGGGAGACACACAGTGGTGGTAAACACATTAACACACCGCACCCTGATGATAAACATCAAGACACAGATCAGACTGGAGCAGTGGATCACTGCATCATCCCCCTGCTATTAATCACACACACACACACACACACACACACACACACACACACACACACACACAGACCCCTATGTAGGTACACACAGACGCAGATCCACACAATCAAGACAGATACACACGGACGAACACACACACAAACTCACAAACTCAGACAGATACTCACGGACGAACACACAGACACACACCTTGATGGGTTTCCCCTGAAAGGTCTTCACCTCCTCTCTGAGGTACTGGTACGCCTGGGGAGGAGAAATGCAGTGAGCACTACTGTAATACAAATCGGTGACTTAACAAAGTGTTGGGCTGATCTCTGTGAGGTCCTCACCTGCTGTGCGTGGGCCTCTGACTGGAAGGTGATGAACCAGTTGTCGTTGTAGGCCAGCTCACAGTTCAGGAATTTGGGGAGGTGGTCTCCTTTGAACAGGGCCTCCACCTCCTGAGAGACACACACACACACACACACACACACACACACACACACACACACACACACACACACACACACACACACACACACACACACACACACACACACACACACACACACACACACACACACATTAAAGACATGGATCTGAAGTCGCTTGGGATAAAAGCCTTTGCTTCATGACTGACAATAGTTTGATGGATGTTTCTGGTGTGTGTGTGTCTGTGTACCTCCATGGGAGTGCTCTCTGGAACCTCCCTGAGGATGACGATGCAGCGGTTCTGATTGGGCCGAACCTTCTCCCCCTTCTCATCTACCTGGACCAATGGTAGAGCTGCAATCACACCGGGTCAGACATGAGCAATCAACCCCCGATACAGACAGAGATCTTGGGAGTCAAGACTAGAGCAATCAAGATCGACAGAGTATAAACACTAGTAACAATAGTCACTAGTATGTTCACTAATAAGTTCCCTACCGTGTTCCCCACCATGTTCACTAGTGTGTTCCCGAGTATGTTCACTACTGTGTTCCCTACTGTGTACACTACTATGTTCACCACTGTGTACACTACTGTGATCACCACTTTGTACACTACTGTGTACACTACTGTGTTCACTACTGTGTTCACTACTGTGTTCACTACTGGGATCACCACTAGTACACTACTGTGTACACTACTATGTTCACTAGTACTGACAGCGCAGGATGTCCACGATGAGCTCCACGTCGGTGCTGAGCTTCTTGACGTGATCCAGGTTGGCGACGGTGATGATTGGCACGTACTGGTCACTGTCCATCTGGGAGATGAGGTACATGTCACTGGCTAGGTTCTCCCTGTAGGGGGAGAAGGACGGAAAGGGGGGAGAGGAAGAGAGGGAGGGAGAGGGGGGAGTAATTGAAATGAATTCATAGTCTGTCTGGTCATTCAAATGGATTGTGATCGTCTGCCTAATCTGCTGTTGAAAGTGTCCAGAGTCCATGAAGGGCAGAGGCAGCGCGGCCTCATGGTTCTGCCTCACTGGTTCTGAGCACGCTCCAGCGGGCCTGAAGTCACTTATTCAGGACCTCTGGGGAGTTAATAGCTCCAGGACGGTGGGTCGTAAAAAGAAACTCACAACACACACCAGGATACGGAGCCTAGGGATGAACCGATAGGCGACTCTATCGACTATCGACGATAGATGGATTCCATCGTTGATCGTCTCAAGTTACCGATAAAAAGGCGTTTTTCTTTTTTATATATATTTTTTAATTATTATTATATTATTTTTTTCCGGAAAACAGCGCTGTTGTGGCTATTTTTACAACTTAAAAAGCCACGCAAATTGTAATTGAAGTTAACTGGCACAGGTGGAAACATACTATGTAGCGCTGACCCGCCGTATTCACTCACTGCTACGAGAGGAGAGGGGAGGGGCTCGAAACCTACCGGTCGGCTCGCAAAGCGAAATTACATCACACCCCGCTGCACCATTTCCGGGTCACAGCTGTGGTACACTGCTTCCATCGAAGGCTGCCTCGCTTGCTTTTGTTTCCCCGCGAGAAGGCGCCCAGGATTGAGGGCTGCTGCGAGATTGTAGAAATAGCGGAGGCCGCGGCATGTGGAGCTAAAATGATCTGCCGGATGATGCACTTTTAAATGAGCATGTAAATTGGTTGTCTGGGAATCCTTCACCGGAATCAACCTTTTACAAAGCCGACATATCGGCTGTTTGACGTCTTTAGGTTCACCATTATCATTTGGCTTGAACCCAAAAAACTTACTGATGGGCGAAATTGCTGTAGTCTTACTAACAAGGCCTCCATTTTGAGTCACATGAGCTGCTTTAACGGCGCCAGTATGTTTCACTATTGAGACACCGTGTGTCATCATGACAGTGCCGCCGGCACCGACGTATCGAAACTTAAATCAGCGGAGGCTCACGCTGGTCCAAGAGGAGGACCATCCATATCATTTTTAAAAAAAATATATAGAAAAATAAAACCGCAATTTTATAAAGTGATAAATTATTATAAATAATAATTATTATAAAGTTGGAGGAGGGTAGGCCGGCGTAACCCACGGCGACCGCCTCTGTGAGCGACCCACCAGCCGCTCTTTGACCCGTCGTTCGAGGCGTGGTTCCTCTGTCGGTGTCGTCTCAGGGGAGAGGTGCCAGCTGTCATGCATCACCACTGATCTAAGCCCCTCCCCCGGCGAGCTACATCCTCTGACACCACCCCAATCGGCGCTAACCGTCGGCGCTGACTCTGAAGTGAAAGCCCGGTATGCAAATTGCCGTGGATCGTTTTGCATGTGAGTGCCAGTGAGAGTCCCGCCCCTTTCCATCTCCACAGTAGGAAACAGCCCGCCCGGGCCGGGGCCCTGCCAAGAGGCACTTCAACGGCAGGACACCCTCAGTTCCACATTTGGGGCGGTCACCAGAGCGGCTCTGGATCCATTATCACCAGAGGCTGAGACCACCCACACCGCACAATCTGAACACACAACCAACCCCAGAATGAAAAAAAGAAATTATATATATATATATAATACAATATGAGGGAGAGACAGAGACGGGGAAAGAAACAGGGACAGAGAGAGGGAGAGAAAGAGCGAGAGAGACAGAGAGAGAGAGCGAGAGCGAGGGAGACAGAACACGACAAAGTGAAAGTAAAAGAGTGAGGAAAAAAACTGCCTGAGAGTAAAAGGGAGGGACAGCAAGAGCAAAATAGACAAAGGGAGTGGCTGAGAGAAAAAACAAAGGGGAGGGAGGGAGGGAGGGAGGTGGAGAGGGAGTGAGGGAGAGAGCACTCGAGCTGACATGCATGCAGGCATTGTTTCGATATGGCCGTGCATAGTTCAGTGCATTCCACCGTGGCAGCCAGCATCAGCCCAGCAGCCTCCACAAAACAACAACTAGAGAGCAGGGGAGAGAGGAGAGAACAGGAGGAGAGAGTACGGGAGGAGAGGAGGGGAGGGAAGGGAAGCAGAGGAGTGGAGAGACTCACTGAGACAGAAAAACAAAACAGAACTCCTGGGAGTTGTAGTTCTGAGACTCACCGAGAAAGACAGAACTCCAGGGTCTTCTTCAGCAGCTCCCTGAGACTCTCCTGGGGGTTCTCCGACTGAGAGTCCCCTCCCGCTGAGAGAACACAGACAGAACACCAACCTTTCAACCAACCATATGCCGCCATGGGTTCTCCGGACGAATCAGAGCGCACCATGGTATCATTTAGCCAATCAAAAGTCCCAACCATCCAGGGGGGTTGGCGTTTCCGTCAACACCCTCCCAAAACACCATCGCCACCCCTTCTACCATCACCCCCACCCTAAACACCATCACCACCTCTACCACTTACCCCATCTGCAGCGCCACCCCAAACTCCGTCACTATCCCCACCACCTCCTCCTCCAGCTCCCCAACCTGCGGCTTGGCCTCCAGTATTGAACTACTGAATTGGACACCAAACTCCACCTGCACCCCCACCTCCTTTACCCCCACCCCACCCCAAACACCATCACCACCTTCTTTAACCCCACCACCCACCTGTCTGCGGGACGTCCTGGCCCGGCTCGGGGTACTCTGGGAAGGCCTGGGGGCCGGCCTCCAGGGAGAGGGGGGCCAGGGGGCTCTGGTCAGCCAGCATCAGGGGGGCGGGGGGGGGGTCATCGGGCGCCGTCAGCACGGGCTCCTGTAGGGCCTTGTGGTCCCCCGCCACGTGCGCTGCAGGGAGACCAGCACATCCTTCAATATAAGAGATGGCTCCAGCTGACCCTGTGTGTGCGTGTGTTAGTGTGTGTCTCCAGCTGACCGTGTGTGTGCGTGTGTGAGCGTGTGTCTCCAGCTGACCCTGTGTGTGAGTGTGTGAGTGTGTGTCTCCTGCTGACCGTGTGTGTGCGTGTGTGAGCGTGTGTCTCCAGCTGACCCTGTGTGTGAGTGTGTGTCTCCTGCTGACCGTGTGTGTGCGTGTGTGAGCGTGTGTCTCCAGCTGACCCTGTGTGTGAGTGTGTGTCTCCAGCTGACCCTGTATGTGCTTGTGTGTGTGTGTCTCCAGCTGACCCTGTGTGTGCGTGTGTCTGACTGTGTCTCCAGCTGACCGTGTGTGTCTCCAGCTGACCGTGTGTGTGCGTGAGTGTGTTTCCAGCTGACCGTGTGTGTGCGTGAGTTTGATTCCAGCTGACCGTGTGTGCGTGTGTGTTTCCAGCTGACCATGTGTGTGTGTGTACTCTTTTCCAGCCGACCGTGTGTGCGTGTGCTTCCTGCTGACCGTGTGTGTGCGCGTGTATTAGACCGTGCTGGTGTGTGCCTAACCTCGGGGGCCGGGCTGGGTGGCGTCACTACCGTCCTTCCATGGGGGGCAGGCCGGGGGAGGGGTGCAGGCTCCTCCTCCGCTGGGGTCCAGGTTAAACATGTGGTTGGCCCATGCCTTGGCATTGGGGTTCAGGTCGGAAACCTTGGCGGAGTCCTGGGAGAGGAGAGGAGGGGAGAGGAGAGGAGAGGAGAGGAGGGGAGGGACAGGGGGCTCAGACCTCGGAGAAGGAGACCAGATGCACTTTATGACTGATCCAGGGAGACTTTGTCCTAACAGCTGGTTATAGAAGCAGGGCCGATAGGAAGTGAAATTATCTGTGCCCAAAATTATGAAATACATTCGAAGACACCAGGGAGAATTGCCTTTCTTGACAACAATAACAGGAGGGGAACGCGCACACCATGTAGCCGATGCAACAATACGTTTTTATTGCATAAAAGTGTAAAGTGCATGCCAAACGTTTTCAGTCCCATTCAGACCATCCTCAGTGCAAACATACAAAGGTAAAAGTCTTCCTTATATAGACTACGCCCAGTTGGTGGCAGACATGTCAATCAAAAGGTCAGGTAGGTTGACGTGTTGACTGGACATTTTAAAAAGGCACCGCTCACCTATTTTCACTTTTCTAGACAACATACATGGCCGAGCTCAAGCCTGAATTCAGGCACCACGCCTGAACTCGATCAGGCCTGTAGAAGACACAATCCCGCTCAAAGTCTGTGCCGTATGACAATAGAAAAATAGATATAGAATAGGTGAGAAAATGTAGATCGATCCAAAGATATATCGATGTTTGACAAAATACTCTGTGCGGATCATATCAGCATCATGCATGTGTATTACTGTTCATGTCCTGTAATCTGGGCTCATTGTTGAGTTTCGTCATCATACACTCACGTTAATAATTAATAACACTTAGAACAGGCCCGGATGGTCAACCAGCCAATCAAAAGGCCTCTCCCAGAGAGCATGCACTCCTGCTGGACCAATGAAACACTGAGCGTGCAAAGCCCTCAGCATGAGGTCATGAGGTCACACCTGGACAGGTGTACATATGTTTGGCTGTCGGAGGGTATCAGGTGAGGTGAGGACACGGGTCGGCCAGCCGGAACGCTCAGGCAAAACACCAGTGACTATCTAACCCCGCTGCCCTCCAACCACCCCCTGGGGAGGCAGAGAACACTATGCCTCGCCAAAGACTATCTAACCCCGCAGCCCTGCCGCCACTCCCTGTGGGGAGAGAGCACACTATGTATCGCCAAAGACTATCTAACCCCGCAGCCCTGCCGCCACTCCCTGTGGGGAGAGAGCACACTATGTATCGCCAAAGACTATCTAACCCCGCAGCCCTGCCGCCACTCCCTGTGGGGAGAGAGCACACTATGTATCGCCAAAGACTATCTAACCCCGCAGCCCTGCCGCCACTCCCTGTGGGGAGAGAGCACACTATGTATCGCCAAAGACTATCTAACCCCGCAGCCCTGCCGCCACTCCCTGTGGGGAGAGAGCACACTATGTATCGCCAAAGACTATCTAACCCCGCAGCCCTGCCGCCACTCCCTGTGGGGAGAGAGCACACTATGTATCGCCAAAGACTATCTAACCCCGCAGCCCTGCCGCCACTCCCTGTGGGGAGAGAGCACACTATGTATCGCCAAAGACTATCTAACCCCGCAGCCCTGCCGCCACTCCCTGTGGGGAGAGAGCACACTATGTATCGCCAAAGACTATCTAACCCCGCAGCCCTGCCGCCACTCCCTGTGGGGAGAGAGCACACTTTGCATCGTTAAAGACTATCTAACCCCGCAGCCCTGCCGCCACTCCCTGTGGGGAGAGAGCACACTATGTATCGCCAAAGACTATCTAACCCCGCAGCCCTGCCGCCACTCCCTGTGGGGAGAGAGCACACTATGTATCGCCAAAGACTATCTAACCCCGCAGCCCTGCCGCCACTCCCTGTGGGGAGAGAGCACACTTTGCATCGTTAAAGACTATCTAGCCCCACGGATCGGAGCCCTGCAGCCTGTCCGGGTAATCTGAGGGAGACATCTGGGGCAGCGAGACAGGGACCGGGGTAATGAGACAACAAGGATGTTTTCTTAAGCTCTTACTGGAAGGCTTATGATACTGTGCACAACAATGCCAGGTAACTCGAGTGAACTGGCGCTCGTAGGAATGAAGGAAGTGTTTCCTCTTCATTGCCTCTCTTCTCCACGTACTCAATACTGCGGCCAATATAACCTTTTAAAAACCTCCATCTCACTCCAGTTGAAGGTAAGTCATGCAACCATTTAAAGGAGGTGCTGTCGGTCAGGTCCAGGAGGTATACATTGAGTGATGTGAGAGGAAAGCCTTCACCATGTGTCAGCGATCAGGGGGGGAACTGATGGCTGACTCTGCATGAGACATCTAGATCCTAGACCAATCGGGGCATCTATTCCCTGATTGGTTCGGGGAATCCATCTGGGCTGTCAATCACATGCACAGCGTTATCATAGCTCCGCCCCTGGTTTGTGGATGCTCCAACTCTCCTTGGTGGAGAGGTTGAGGGAGCAGAGGGCGTTTTCAATGAGGTCGTCTTCTGCGGTCTCGTTTACAACCTCCAATACTGTGACCCCTACAACAACTTCCAGATCCATTGTGGGTCGCCTGCCACTGTACTACAAACAATCTCTGATGGGTTTGATGCAAGCCATTGGAAATCAAGGATGGTCCATTTCCTTAGCCATCGGGGTGTGGCCGGTGGTGTGGGACTGTTACGACACCAACCGTGTTACGCCTGTTACCAAACCAGCACACCCCGTCTCCATGACGACAACAGCAACAGAGAAGCCGATGAGCCAGTCTGCCCCAACACAAGGCAGAGTGACTCTCATCCTGCTGGCATTCACCAAGACATCCCGCCTCGTTCTACAGGTTTGGAAGGACATACAAACAGGACGGACCCACTTCAGGGCACCAAAGATCTACGCGTATGTGAAAGTATCAAATATCAAAGTAGCTTATTAATAGCTCCGTTGAGCTTACGATGCCTCAATGATAATGTGTGGGGGTTTGAATCTTTTTCAACTAACCTGAAACCAAATGCCTCACAAACCTGAAACTCACTTCAACCACAAACACAACCGAGCCAGTCGACCGGCCTTAACGAGCCCGGACCAACTGATTAGTTACGTCAGTATCGTCATAGAAACGATATGTAGACGTTGTCCAGAGGGTCAGAGGATCTTGTAGCCCAGTCACCAGAGGGTTAGTAGCGACTTGTAGTCCAGTGGACACGGCCGTCCTCTGAACACACTGAGGTGCAAGCTGCAACTTCATAGTCCTGACGCCGTTGTGTTTGCAGATACGCCGCCCGGGTCAGAAGAAGAGGGGCACACGTCGCGGTGTTCTTTGCAATTTTCTCGGAAACAGATACTGCGATGCACCGTTTCTAAGCATTACTGGCAGATGTTGTGTTTGTGAGCGTTGTTGTGTCATCGACTCAGCAGTTAGACACCATCAAGGAAGCCGATTGTAAAGGAAATGCAAACCCCAGCCCCCAAGCAGGGCAAGGATGGTATAGTGGAAACATGCTACTGGCTGAGGGTCTGGACATGATTGCTTATTTTACTAAACACATTATTTGCTCACCATCCACATACCATGATGTCATGACCCATAGACCCGTGATGTCAAGACCCCCAGACATGATGTCACTGTGGTCAACTCCCAACACACACACACACACACACACACACACCCACCCCCTCCTGACCCTGTGAGTCATGACAGCAGTGTCATCCAGGCACGGCTGCAGTCTGGGCTGTCACACAGCATCACACACCGTGGAGGACAGCTCTGATGCGCCGCGGCTGATTGGTTCTCCCATTTTATGTTGCTCTCTCATTCCCTAGGTCTGTTCGAGACTGGGTCTCCTCTCTCTCTCATTCTCTCACTCCCTCTGTCTGTCTCCGTCTCCCTCCTTCTCTCTCCCCATCTGTGTCTCCTCCCTCGCTTCCTCTGTGCTAGAGTCAGGGTCCATGGAGGGCAGACGAGATAGATGCTGACGCACTGGGACGGGGGGGACGGGGGACGACGACAAGAAAGAAATAGACGAGGCAGAAGGTGTGACGCAGAGAGAGACAGACGTGGGGCAGAGAGAGATAGGTGTGAGACAGAAGGCGCACACTCACACGCACACACACACAATTACCATAATATGGGTGAATATAATATGAGCCAGACACACTAAGCTTTATATTATGCATCTCGATTCAGTTGGGGACTGATTTATTGACTGGATGAACTGACACTTCGGAAGAGTGGACCCCCCAGCCCCCCCTCAACAGTCTCATATCTGAACCAGGGTACCATGGCAACCAGCGACGACCTCACCCGCTGTCTAGGGTACAGCAGAAGGCTACAGGTCTGCTTGACCTTTCAGGCTGTCTCTCCCCCTCTCCCCCTCGCGTAAAGGGAGAGAGGGTGAGACTCATGACTCGCTCGTCTGTTGAGGTGAGTAATGCTCCGTCAGCCCAAAGGTCAGGCCCAGTGGCGCAGGTTAGATTCTGACCTGAGTGATGGAGAGAGACCACTGAAGGAGGAAGAGAGACAAGAGTGTGATGGAGAGGGAGAGACCAATGAAGGAGGAAGATCCAAACCACACAGCAGGACTGAGGCTGTAGTATCATCCATAGAACAGCACAGAGGAAGGGTTAAAACGCATACGAGGGCTGACCCCTCATAGTCGACTAGTCCACTATCTAGTCCACCAACATGTCAACTATCTAGACAACTACCTAGTCCACCAACTAGCCCGCTAACTATCCCACTAACAGTTGCTGGCCTTGCAGTCGACGTCTCTTATGGTTTCATCGTCTCCCTGGTCTAATTGTCGTGTCTCAATGGCTGCCGACGTCAGGAAGCCCATAAGTGAAAGTGAAAGTCACAGCAGCATATAAGCGAACAAACACAAAGGGCTGTGCCCTGAACAGCAGCCCATCAGATGGGGCGTTGACAGCACCGTTCAGAAGGGTATGCTGCCAGCACTACAACAGGAAATAGCGTGGCACAAACACTCAGCTGGGAGTGGACGGACAGACAGCATTACATACACGATAATACTGACCATCTAGAAGTGTAAATTGGTGGAAAATATGGCGGAATTATATTGCGCACAACAAAAGATTTGTGCCTGAATGGCTTGTGAGATATATAAAATAAGATATGCAGATATCTTCATCGATGAAGATATATATTACCTCTAGTCTTATGACTGTTAAACATATTGATTCATGAGGATATAGATGGAGTCTTATGATGCATGGCGTTTCATGAGGATGTAGATGGAGTCTTTGACGTATGGCAATTCATGCAGATGTATTGGAGTCTTATGACGTATTGTAATTCACGGTGAGTCCTATGCACACTTGGTTGTGTTCCAGCGAGGCGGTCACACTAAGAGGGTTTCCCGGAAGGACTATAAATAATGTAAAAAGCATGCGTGTTTGTACATGATGCAGGATTAGATGGGTGCCCATGGATCACTGTAGAGCAGAAGACCCCACTGCCCTCACCTGGACCTCGCTAATCCTTATCCGACCATATGCATTGGTGAGGATGCGGGTGGAAAAGGACTCGGGGGTCTTTCCATTTCGTAATGGTGGAACTCTTCGCTCCCCCCCCCCCATCCTTGAGCCTGAAGGCCGTGCAGATCCAGATAAGGGTTAGCAATAGCATACATCACCCCTGGCCCGGATAAACTCTGTTTGCCTATGAGCCTTGGGATGTGGCCCTGTGCTAGTTTCCTTTTATTAGTTATGATGTGAGGCCATGTCTCAACCCTCCCATCCCCAGTTCAGAACATTCCGATTGCCAACATATAGGACTTAGCATTGTGAAGCATCTTATCCTAGCACTTTTTAGTACTTCGCATTGTGTAGCATCTCATCCTAGCTATCCTTAATACTTAGCATTGTGTAGCGTCTTATCATAGCCATCTGTGTTGTATACAGGGAATGGGTTAATCCAGCGATTGTAAGTGCTTGGCACTTGGGTCTATGAACATCCTTACTTTACTTTCCGAGTGCCGTAACATTCCGGGTGCCGTGACATTCCGGGTGCCGTGACATTCCGGGTGCCGTGACATTCCGGGTGCCGTGACATTCCGGGTGCCGCGACATTCCGGGTGCCACGACATTCCGGGTGCCACGACATTCCGGGTGCCACGACATTCCGGGTGCCACGACATTCCGGGTGCCACGACAGTCCTAGATCCAGTACGGTTCAAGTACACACAGTCATACCAGCACGCCACTGCATTCAGAGTCCTGAACACATTCAAGCTGACAACACCACGGCCGTGTGGCACTCAGCGGCCTTCACAAGACACACGAAAGAGGAACCGGTCTGGGACTACATATGACCCAACGAGGCGGTCAGAATAGGTCACCGAGGCCAACAGGAAGGAGAAACATGTGGAGTATTAATAGACTGTCTATTAGCATGATGTTGGTAAAACTGAGCCGACCGTCTTCACAGAGCAAGTCCGTTAATGCCAGTGGGAGGAGCCACTGACGGGTCCACCCTACTGGAGCAGCCAAGGCCAAAGTGTCATTGCATATAGCCCCACCGCTGGGCCCTGGGACCATGTGGTCCCATCAATCACACCGGTCACAGGCCTGGCTCAGATACAGTCAGTCCACAAAGACCTAGCACCCAACAATCAGACCACACAGACCTAGCCCCCTACAGTCAGACCACACAGACCTAGCCCCCTACAGTCAGACCACACAGACCTAGCTCAGATAAAGTCATCCACAGGGAGAACCAATTCAATAGTTCACAACAGTAACCAAGTCGAGTCTGAATCCCAAAAGTACCCATAAATTCCCACCACCGATCTGAATATAGCACTGTAGCGGTAAATCAGAGGTAGACGTGATGATTAATACATTGATGAAAGAAATAAAATTGTAGGAATGAACGAAAAAGTCAACAATACAACAGCGTAAGGTCTAGGGTTGTACCGATATGCGTATCGAAACCAAAATCGCGACATTCCAAGCCATGAACCTGTCTCGCGGTGTGAGAAGGCAGAAGCGCGACACGCCCTTTCTAACTCCCATTTTCCTTCCAGTCCAGATCCAGCCACGTGATATGAGCTGTAAGTGCTGGGGTTTCCGTTGTCCAGTAATAGAAAAATTTAATGTCAGACAAAATTGTATCTCTCCGGCCAAATTGTCAGATTGAAATTTGCTAATCTGTCTAATTAATAGTCTGCCGACACCGCTCCTCTTATCAATGCCGTAAACCTGCGACGAGATTCCCTCGCTCTGATGACAGCGCTCCGTGGCTACGGAGGATTGCATATCTCCACAGCCTGCAAAGTCCTCATATGCGATATGAACGACATTTAACCAGAGTGGGCCAAGCGCGCAAAAATAGCCTGTGTGATCCCCGTCTCTGGTGTTTTGTTTATTTTGACCGGCAGTTGGTCTGCTTATAGGTCAGAATGAAGCGGCCACCAATATATTGACAGGCGGGGTACTTTATTCTTATACACAACCGACCTCGATCGTTTCTTCACTAGACTGACACAGACACACGCTACCGCTCGCTCTCCTCGCTCATCCACTCACTCGCTGACGTCACACACACAGACACACACTGCCATTCTCGCACACACACATACGCTACGCGTAACACTATGGCTCTTTATTGCGAATTAGACGTTGTTGTTTTTTCCCAATCTATAAGTTAGGCTATTAAAAATGTTGCCTTCAATATGGCCTGATCATGTCATTATTTCAGCTACATAGCCTAATAAGAAGTGATAATGGGATATTTGACCGAAAACTAAACCTTTGCAGGTCACTTTGACCGGCACCGTTATTTCTAGCTGGAACGCTGGATAGTGCTACCAAACTATTCAAATTAATATTATTTATTTGACATTAATATTTAAAATACGTAAGCCTAAACCTAGGGTTTTTGCCTACCTGCAAGCATCCTCCAACTGAAATCTTTGGTCATTTATTTATTAATTTTGCTATACTTTAATAGTATTCTTTCTGTTCAAATTTGTTCAGTGTTCCAAATTATTTGTTCTTAAATCATTAAGTTAATTGTTATACGAGTGTTGTTTAAATAAAATGCTTTTTAAATTTCAAAAAATTGTGGGATGTATCGAATCTTGGGTCAAAAATCGTGATACAGACCGAATCGTGAGTTGGTGTATGGTAACAGCCTTAGTAAGATCGTGGTTAGGCGGGGTTCACTTCTCCCAGAGTTCAGAGCAGGGTGAGGGCAGCAGCTCTGAGCCTGTTTGGGTCAGGGCAGGGGGAAGGCAGCAGCTCTAAGCCCCAACGTCTAGAGCAGACGTCATGGGCTGTCAGAGGGCCATGACTCAGGTGCAATAGCACCTCCTCACACAACAGCACAATAGGAACATTATCAGGGCTTAGGGTTGCTCAAGTGCTCATCTCAGACCCAATAAGACGACCAAAATAGTATGACAACAAATCACACGACACTGCCACGATAATGATTGGTCAGTCGGACTGCCGTGATTGGTCGGCCTGTTTGTCTAGTATCTATGGGCGATTATAGACTCTCCCAACACTTTGGAGACACCCTTCAGATTGTTGTGTCCAGTCCGGCAACTGTCCTTCTGCCGTGTCAAAACAATGTTATTCTGCATTTACATTTTTATGACCTTATATACAATAAATCCACCGCATAGATTGTGGATTTATGCTGAATCCACAATAGGATAAACAGCTCACTATGCGTTATATGGGAGTTTGCCCAAAGGCTCAATGAACCACAGCAGGTCTGTCTGCACTCAGGAGACAACAACATGGACCTCAGTGATGCAAAGTGACTGTAGTTCAGAGTAAGGGGGGGGGGGCTTTCTAAGGATGCCTACTGTGTAGCTTTTATACATGGGGGATGAAACCAAGGACTTTACATCTGCAGTAGAGAAGTAAGAGTGTGTGTGCGTGTGTGTGCGTGTCTCTTACCAGGTGAGAGTTGTGTTTTGCCTCTTGAACTTGCTGGCCCTGTGGTTCAGCTACAACTTTCGTGTCCTGATCAGAAGTCATGAGCCGTCTCCTTCTTGGCTCCTCAAGGAGAAGTCTCTGTGTCACCAAGGAAGCTGTGAAGACAAAACTTTACATTATGGGTATTGTAGCGTTATTTATTAAGAGTTTCATTAAAAAGAAGTTCATTTAAAAAAATGAAAATGAAAATACATTTTTGCAAACATAGCTTATAAAAAATTTGCAAGGCTGTGCGATAAATCGAATTTTGATTGCGATTTTTATTTTAGGGTCAAACTATCACCAAATTAACATTTATTTAATGTTTTCTAGAAAGGGCAAAACAGCTGGATACATATCTTTAGATTATTTTAGATTGGAACATTTTGTGCATTTTTTTAAGGCAAAATTTCAAAGTTCTCAGTTCAAACGTTTTTTTTGAGAGAAATGCTGAATAAATACAACATGTTTTCAAACTCAAAAGTATTTATATTGAAACAGCAGCATCAAGTGGTTCTATATATTATTGTGAACGGAAACCCTCACCGAAGACACCCCTCCCCCTGCTCCTTGACCACCTTGACTAGAGGCATTTTCTGGGAGAAACACTGCACCTCTTAACGTGGTCACATGAGGAAACAAAACGACACACCTGTTCCACAAACACCTTAGCACCTGGTACAAATACTTGCACGCTACTTTTCTCCGATGGCTGATGATTGGTGAGCATAGATTAAACCACCCCTTGCGTCAGAGCGGAGGCATGTACTACAGCATGATGTTCATATTGAGTGTTGACAGCGTTTTCCCACAGCGTGCCGTGTATCTCCTCTTTGTTCAGAGGCCTGACCCCTCCCAGTCCATTGTGACGCACAACAACAGCCTGAAATTACAGAGCCCGTCCACAATGGGCCCAGCTCGGTGGAGTGTGTTACCGGTGGGCAGACGGTACAACCGGCTCGGGTTGGTTATGAACGATGTATTGTCGGACTTCCAGGTAGAATCCCTGAGTTAATCAATGTCTCTGTTGGTATTTACTGTATGCCCCGGCCCTGGACCTTAGCCGGGGAGGGAAATTTCGGGCCAGGTTTACACGGTACCGGTGAGGGAATAGGAGGCCTGGAAGTGTCTTGCTCTGATCTTTGCCCTGGCCATAAACACAAACCCAAACAGAACAGTACACCTTGACTCAACCAATTTTTTACTTTATTCCAATTTCAATTGAGGGAATTTAGCAGACGGCGCTTTTATCCAAAGCCACTTGCAATAAGAACGTTTGTCAGAAGAGAGAGAAACAACATTTTTTCTCTGTTGGGAGAGTAAAGATGTTCATAGATCCAAGTGCCAAGCATTAACAATCACTAGGTTAACCCATTCCCCGTAAACAACAAAGATAGCTAGGATAAGATGTTGGCCAATGCCAAGTACTATTCCCAAACTTTGTACCTCCATTTAATTGGATAAAATAACTTAACGATTAATAACCTGTGCCGAGTAATGCATCAAGGGAATCGCTGTGAAACATCACTCTTTCAGCATTACAGAGCATGGTCATGTTTCCGAAAGAAAACTACATTAAATGAACGTAGAGGTCCCACCAGACCTATTGATCGGGGTAAAGCACCAGGTTTGGCATTTCTACGGAAACCATTATCAGTCGATTCCCATTGGTTCTTCACAGTTTTTGGCCACGAACGCCACAGGACTTAGGTACAACACTCAATTGATATTTCATGCCTGTTGCCATGTTTGACTTCAACAACACATGGCCTGTATGTCCGCATCCAGGTTTGCTACCCCATAACATGGGAGGTCGGGGGTTTGCATTTCTGTACAGTGGGTCCCAGAAGATCATTTGTAAAGGGTTGATAATCACCCACACATCATGTGTGTCTGCCGTGGCCCGGCTGTGTTTGCATACAGAGCAGACAGACACGGAGCGGCTGTAAACTTTGATCCACATTTATGTCCCCACACATACACAGAGAGACAGTGTGTGTGTGTGTGTGTGTGTGTGTGTGTGTGTGTGTGTGTGTGTGGTGGAGACAAAAGTCGCTAGCGTCCCAACACACCAGGCTTGCAAACAAACAAGCAGTGAGTGCTGACGGTCCGAACCAGGCCCGGACCACTGGGTGATGATAGCTCCCAGCCGTCACTGTGGAGCTCGTCTGAAGCGATTTGTGCTAACAGGGGAGGGGGGAGGCGACAGCTACCGCCACTATGGGGGCAATAGGCCTTGTAGCGTTCCGGGTTTGAATCCCGATCGGTGGTCCTATAATACGTGTCATCTCATTCCCTCATCCCCCTTTCCTGTCCACAAACAAACAATAGACCATAAATACCCATAGAAAAACCTAACATAAAGGCCCAATTTTAATATCATGGAGAAGTGACCCCTTTATATTCTACTGTTGACCCTCGTAGATCATTCTAGATGTTTCCACACTGTGGGGCATGGGGGGGCTCCCCTACTCTCAGTCTCAACCTAAACAACCAGAGTCAAAAGTAAAAATTATTTATAAGGCACATTTAAAAACAGTTTTCACTGGCCAAGTGCGGTACATGGTGCAAAGAGGCACATAAAAGAACACATACCACATAAATAGACGAAAACATATAAAATAAAAGGCATATCACAAAAGGGGAGGAAAGGCCAGGGAGAAAAGGTTGGTTTTGAGCCTAGATTTAAAAATGGTGATGTAGAGGAACTGATGAGTTTACACTCAACTCAAAAGCAGGAGAGACACCAAGGCTCCCACAATGACCCACGAGAAGAACTCCAATAAAGAGATGACCATAAATTTGGCTGATGTATTACAAGCCGTAAATACTTATAGGAGGCTATATAAATCTATTGATAGGGTTGACTTTAACAACACCATCAGAGCGTGAACAATTCGTCCCATACTCCGTGACACGGATACTGTCGCGTCTCCACCTGAGAGGCATGGCGTGGATACAGGCGATGCGTGTCTGAAGACGGGTTAAATGTTCCATAAACTTCCAGGAACCAACACACTCCAACTGATACCCTGAATTTATGTAATATGTAAAATATCTTTCGATTAGCGACGTGACGTGTTGACGTCTAACAAATCTATCAATCTAATTTGTACGGCGTTTACCTTTCATCAAGTTCCATAATAGGACCCGAGTTCTGACAATACAGCCGAAGAACGTCCACTAGTCTAATGTCAGCGTATTTATAGCTGACTGGGTACCAAAAGGACCCCAGCCAGGAGCCTTGTCATGGGACACCCCACCACAACACGCCCATCACATTAAGTGAGTTAACTTCAACAAAACGAAACAAGTGCAACTTTCACTTTTCACAACAGGCACCCATCACCCAAAGACCCCGGCCCACCACCCAACCGACCCCATCACTCCCCACCACCCACAGGGAACCGCAACCCACATCCCCCACACCCAACCACCGACACTGCCCCATCACCCGGCCTTACAACACGTCGTAGTTGGAAGGACTGGTTCTGACGGTGAAGGTAATGCTTTTTTTCGTTAAGAACTCCGTGCCCCCCCCACATACACCGGACCCGAGCAGTACACCACCACGCCGTCCGTTCATATCACCAGAGACCCTAGGGGCGGCGGGTGAAGCCGAGTTAAGCCCAACAACGAGCACTGAAGTATAGGCCAGTAGCATCCCATTGAAGATGGCGACCTCCGCGGCGTGATGTCGCGTATTCAACCCCGCAACCCCCGCCGCTCCGAGCACAGATCACGCACACGGTTTGTTGACATGGCGGGCGGGGAGTGTATCTTCCCCGGGAGCCGTCAATCAGACCAAAACACCTTGTGGGGGAGCTTGCTCGGGGACTCACCTGTGTGCTCTCCGCGGGGCGGCGGGGCTGAGGGAGCGAGGCCTTCAGCGGGCTGCCAGGCTCAGTGCGCAGGGGGTTAGCAGCTAGCGGGGTGTACGGGCCCACACACCAGCTAGCGCCCGCGCTGTTATCAACACCACTCCCGGCGGTACCGAGCTCCGACGGGCAGACGGGGGACCGGAGGGCGGGTTGCTTGCTCGGCGGTAACACGACGCCCCCTGAACTGACACGAAAGACTCCGACTTAGGCTTCACCTTCTAGCAAAGCATAGCAGAGCGAGCTAGTTAGCACAGGGCTAGATGGCTAGCTGGCTAGCTAGCTAGGCTAGGTGGTTAGCGGGTCAACTTTATGATGCGGTCTGCTGGAGGCTCCGATAAACTCCGTCTCCTGGGTGGACGTCCGGCCCTCCCGAAGCAAAACTAGGAATTCCTGGCGAAGGCGAGGTGTCCCCGACGTGAGGACCGAGACGCTGCGGGATGTGGAGTAGCTCGCTGCGGCGGTAATCACTCGAAGTGTCGGCGTCGAGAGGAGGGCTTTGGGGAGCGGAGAGATCGCTGTTTCCGACAATACTCAGCCTGTCACTCTGAAGATAAGCCCCGCCCCCTGAATATAAATAGGCACCGCCCCTATACCTCAAGTGGGCGGGGCTTAACTGACCGCCCCCCTATACGTGTCGACCAATAGGACGTCCCATTTTGGCGGATTCTTTTTAATTTTTTCACTCTTAAAATAAGCCCCGCCCCCCGAGAATATACGGGTGGTGTGGTGTCTGTTCATCCCGGTGAGGGGGGGGCAGGTACGCTCTGGTGGTCGGCCCTCGCATCCTGGCGTCCTATTGGTCGACACGCCCATGGGGGCGGGGCAATGCCGTTCGCATAGTGAGGCCACGCGATTGGACGAACCCCACAGTATGGACAGCCGGTTGGTCGAGGCGCGCAGCGGGGACGCACACGCTTGCCCGCTCGTGATTGTGTGTGTGGGCGTGGCTCACGTTCCACCGGCGACGCTGATTGGCCTACACTCTATTGTCAGGATCACAACAACAAGTATGTGTCGGACAATCCGACGTTTCACCGCAAACTGACGTCCTGCCGCCCTAAATATTCGTTATGATTTAACATGTATTTTTATTGAACAATAATTTTTTATACTTTTATTTTATTTATCAATTGTTAAATATATATTTTTTGGGAATTAAACCAACGATTTAAAGCTATTTGCCGTCAAAGGTGTCAGAATAGCAGACGAAGTCATCTCGGGCCCTGCAGTTCTGCAGTAATACAGATAAAGCGGTGCAGAGAAAGGCATTAACACTGCCAGGGTTAGGGGTCCGATTCCGAGCCATGCTAAGAATATAACGACATGCTTTCAGCCATTCACCAAAACATATAAAGTGATGTGATTGGTTTAGGAACCCAGCATATTTTATGCACAAATTAGGATTTATATAGTCTTTCAGTATAAGCAAACAATTATTCCAAACAATGATGATTTTTTTCAACCTAAAAAATAGTTTATTCTATGTTGAAGGGGGACCTCACTCTATTGTTTGTCTATATTTACTAACGTTAAGCGTGGGGCCGCTAGGGGGCGCTGCAGGGAAGTAACGCGAGACTTCCTCAGCGTCACTTCCTCCACGACGTGCTACCCTCTTCTCGTGCCGTCTGCGGACCCTAACGTGTCTCGCAAAAATGGCACTTTATAATTTCAAAAAGATCATGGTGGTTCCGACTGCTAAGGTACGTTTTACCCCCACCGGGTTCATGAACCGTGTGCGGACGCGGTGGTGTGTGTGTCGGGTGTGTCTGGAGTGTGTGTTTTGTTTTTAGACGGCCTGGTCCGGGTGTGCGCTCTTCAGAGGAGACACGTGTTGGTAGAGGGACGGGGATCGGGCCCTGACAGTGGAGCACCGTGTTTTATAGTGTTCATATGGGTGTGATTTTAGTCTAATATGTCTTCTGGAGGCTTTCAGTGGAAGGTTTTGATGATCCGTGGGGTTTTGTGATACCGGAAGGGACTTAAGTCTCTGGGCCTTTACTTAATGCCTGAAGAATTTTTGAAGTCAGCTACCGACTTTGCGAAGTTTGGTGTAAAATGTCATTGGTCTCAATTTGATATGCTTCAGACTTAGTTTTTAGTTTCTTTATTTGATATGTTTATTATTATTATTATTTGTATTATTAGTAGTATCTAATCTAACCTTACACGAAGTCTCACTGGGAAGAACCGGTTACATTTGTGTGTATTTAATATTGGACTATGAATTAATCCTATCAAGTCAACGTTTAAAAAGTTCGTCAGATGTAGATTGGGTCATAACGACTCAGGCTGAATTGTGGGATAGTGACCTACTGTTGTATAATGTGGCGGTAGTACGCATTCGGAAACTTTTTGCCTACTACACAATGCGTACTGAGATTTGGCCGAGCTATATTTGTGACGTTCTACAAAATGCCTACTATATAGCAGTCAAGTATGAGTATTCGGATGCAGCCCATGTCTTGGAAATTAATAACCTCTACTTATTCTCTACTTCTAGGCTTTCATCGATGTCACTTTATCCAAAACGCAAAGGAAAACCCCCACAGTGGTGCACAAACATTACCAGATCCATCGCATCCGCCACTTCTACATGCGCAAAGTCAAGTTCACGCAGCAGAACTGTCATGACCGACTCAGCCAGATTCTCACCGACTTCCCCAAACTGGACGTAAGTGAAATAAGCAAATTACGTCAGACAATCATTTTATTTTCAGTTCAATTTATTCAATTCAATGTTTTTTTTAGCCTTAATCATAGGTACAGTCTCATAGGGCTAAATAGGCCATATATTTATGCCAATTCGACAGTGTGAGTGTCTGATGTTGGTGTGGTTTTGGCCCCCAGGATATCCATCCCTTCTACGCTGACCTGATGAACGTGCTGTACGATAAAGACCATTACAAACTTGCCCTGGGTCAGATCAACATTGCCAAGAACCTCATCGACAAGTAAGTATTATGAGCTTATTTTTTAGAGCTAATTTTTATAACGTTTGAACTAAAGCAAATACGTCCCTTTGACTAGTAAAGCTCTGGACTTTCAGAGGTTCAGACAGAAAGCATCTCAAACAGGTTGTGGTCTCTGCTCAGTAGACCAGGATTTGGTAGCTGGTGCTAGAATCATCTCTCTCTCTACAACACTCACTGGCTGCTGCAGGGCCTGCTGGGAGGTTAGAGACAGGAACACAAACCTTCTGTGTGTGAAAGTTTGTAATGGAACCCCGAGCAGCTATTGCTAATGCGAACGCCAACCCATGCTAATGAAGTTCTTGAACTCCTCTATAATTCAAGTCAGTAGAAATGTGAATAAATAAAGTGAATGTTTCCAAAGACTGATTGTTTACAACAGGATGTTTGGCCGGTGGAGCTGTCTGTGTATGATTAATATGAATCCTAATGTGTATTGATGATTATGATGGTGTGTGCAGCGTTGCCAAAGACTACGTGCGTCTGATGAAGTACGGCGACTCTCTGTACCGCTGCAAGCAGCTGAAGAGGGCGGCGCTGGGACGCATGTGCACCATCCTCAAGAGGCAGAAGCAGAGCCTGGAGTACCTGGAGCAAGGTACTGGGCACATGACACGGTCACATGACCTCTGGAAGTCTAGGAACATTAATCACACTAGATTTAATAAGTGCCGAACAAAAACCCAAGGCAATAATACAAAATACTAAACTTTGTTTGTCTGTCTGTCTCCCCCTCTCCCTACCAGTGCGTCAGCATCTGTCCCGTCTACCCTCCATCGACCCCAACACCCGGACCCTGCTGCTGTGTGGCTACCCCAACGTGGGCAAGTCCAGCTTCATCAACAAGGTGCGCTCTCCCCTGCACGTATTAAAAAGGGCCGCATTACCCAGAGTTCCTAGCGGCGCCCACTAACCCTCAGTTGCGCGTCCTCAGGTGACCCGGGCCGACGTGGACGTCCAGCCGTACGCCTTCACCACCAAGTCCCTGTTCGTCGGCCACATGGACTACAAATACCTCCGCTGGCAGGTAGCTCCTCCCCTCTGTAGCCCGGCCCCTCCTGTAACTCCTCTCCCTGCCCCTGTTCTGCACCATCTCACATTTAGAAGATTAATCCACTGGATTCACCCCAGGGGGGAAAGTAAAGCTGCACAGCGGCAGCAGAAGTACTGGACGTAAAATACTAAAACATTAAAATAAGACATTATTGATATCTGAAGGAATAAAGCAATGTGTGTTATGAGTAGTAGCTCTGTTCTGTTTTCAACCAATCGCGACTCGGCCACACTGACCCCTCCGTGTTGTTAGGTGGTGGACACCCCTGGGATCCTGGACCACCCTCTGGAGGAGAGGAACACCATCGAGATGCAGGCCATCACGGCGCTGGCCCACCTGCGCGCGGCCGTCCTATACGTGATGGACGTGTCGGAGCAGTGCGGACACAACCTGGAACAGCAGCTGGAGCTCTTCAACAGCATCCGCCCGCTATTTGCCAACAAGGTGAGGCCCCGCCACCCCCACAGGGACCCCTCTTACATCACACCGGGACCCCGCAGACATCACACAGGTTCTGACATCACTCTGACATTACGTCATTCACCTGAAGAATCTTTTCTCCAAAGAGACGTTGAATAAACTGAGGTCAGGCTGAGGACGATCTTAAGCAGACAAAAAGACAATGAAGAGAGCGGTTGTTTTATTATTGTTTATTATTATCCCCAGCCTCTCCTGGTGGTGGCCAACAAGTGTGACGTGAAGAAGATCAGCGAGCTGTCTGAAGAGAGCCAGGTGAGTCCTCCTGTAGACCAGAACCTGCTGCTGGCTCTCTGTCTTTCCGTCTGTCTCTGGCCCCGTCCACACGGAGCCGAAATGGGCGAAAACGATCCGGTTTCAGAAATGTGCGGTTTCGGGCACCGGATTCGCCGGCTCCGTCTGGACGGGAGTTTGAAAAAAAAAAAAAATCGGCGTTGTGTGGATGGGCCCTCTGTCTCACTCTGATCCGAGTTTTTTCTCTTTCTGTTAGAAAATCTTTGCCGACCTGTTGGAGGAGGGCATCCCTGTGATCGAGACCAGCACCCTGACAGAGGAAGGAGTGATGACGGTCAAGACTGAGGTAAGCTTCCACTTCCTGTTCACCTCAGAGGATGTGATGGCATGCCGCTTTGATAAGGCTGAGGGGTAAGAGGTAGGGCTGGGCGATATGACGATATCATACCGTGGACGATGTGAAAGTGTCTATCGGGAGAGATTTGGCCATATCGTTTATACCGAGAGAGAAAAAAAAAAAAAAATTATATTGCACTGCACTGACTGAAGCAAGGCAGGTGTGAGACTCACCTGTTAACTTGAAAAAAAATCTCATTTGTATTGAAGAAACAGTTCTATTTTTACCACAAGCTATTTGCACAGCACATAACTTTATTTTATAAGTGTATAATTAATATTTAAAATATTTGTGTGATGCTGTGATTTTTATTTTGTATTACACTGCACTGACTGACAGCCAGGCAGGTGTGAAGCACACCTTTAAAAAAAAAAAAAGTTATTTGTATTGAAAAAACAGTTCAATGTTTACAAGATGTTTGCACTATATGACACTGCAGTTAATGACAGATTGTTCGCTACTTACTCCTTTGTAAGCATGGAAATTCAAGTTCAAAACAAAAGAAAAAACTGATCAAATGTGAAGTATGGTTATTTTAAGCCATTTATTATTTTAATTTACTTCAAAAATACCATATCGTGATATATATCCATATCGTGATATAAAATTACTCATATCGTGATATAAGATTTTGTCCATATCGCCCAGCCCTAGTAAGAGGGCAGAACGGAGGACGTGTGGGGACAATGTATAGTAGGTGTTAAACTGACATCAGCCGCTAGCTAGCAGGACAGCCAGGTAGCACGTCGGTGTATAGACAATCTGTGGTCCTGCTTGTGTCCCGTCGACCGTGTTCCCTGGTAACTGTATCCATGGTAACCGCCTCTCTCCCCCAGGCGTGTGACAAGCTCCTGGCTCACCGTGTGGACGGGAAGATGAAGGGGAAGAAGGTCCACGACGTCCTGAACAGACTTCACCTGGCCGTGCCCTCCAAGAGAGACCACAAGGTAGACTCCTGGTCCAAGAGAGACCACAAGGTAGGCCCCTGGTCCAAGAGAGACCACAAGGTAGGCCCCTGGTCCAAGAGAGACCACAAGGTAGGCCCCTGGTCCAAGAGAGACCACAAGGTAGGCTCCTGGTCCAAGAGAGACCACAAGGTAGGCTCCTGGTCCAAGAGAGACCACAAGGTAGGCCCCTGGTCCAAGAGAGACCACAAGGTAGGCCCCTGGTCCAAGAGAGACCACAAGGTAGGCTCCTGGTCCAAGAGAGACCACAAGGTAGGACCCTGGTCCTCCTGACCCCTCCACTAGGGGGTCAGGACCTCCTGGAGGACCAAAGGTGCTGCTTGCTAGTCCTGCTGGGGTTTTCCCTAGAAGGATGGTCGGGATTGTTAAAGTTATCATGGGGGTGTGATGGAGGTGGGGCTACGAGAAGAGGGGGAGGTAAGGTAGGCGTTGGGCTGTGTAGGCGATAGGTGTTTGAAGAGGTAGGGGTGGAGGTGTGAGGAAGGCAGTGGTGTGTGTGTGTGAGGGCGGGGGGTGTATCTGGACCTGACCATGTGTCGTGTGCTCCCCAGGATCGGCCTCCCTTCATCCCGGAGAACGCGGTTCTGCGTAAGAAGGCCATGGAGGTGGACCGGCCCAAGAAGAGGACGGTACGGACCCTAACCTCATCCGTCTCTTTATGTCACTGTTGGGTCAGCAGGGGGCTCATTCAGACAGCATCTCAAACAGGTTGTGGTCTCTGCTCAGTAGACCAGGATTTGGTAGCTGGTGCTAGAATCATCTCTCTCTCTACAACACTCACTGGCTGCTGCAGGGCCTGCTGGGAGGTTAGAGACAGGAACACAAACCTTCTGTGTGTGTGTGTGATCGTTTGATATGGAAACAGCAGCAACTATTGCTAATGCGCCTTCACATGATAAGGAAGGGCTTGAAATGTTGGAGGGTTCCTCTGTAGTTCAGGTCAGTAGAACTTTGAATGCAAAATATACAGGGCGCCGGGTGACCTCTGACCTTTGTTTCAGGAGCGCGACCTGGAGCTGGAGCTGGGAGACGAGTACATCCTGGACCTGCAGAGTAAGCCAAGCTTTATTTGAATTCTTCTGACCAACGATAACGTTTTAACGTTACGCTAAAATGTAAAAAAGATATTTAAGTTAAGGGTGATAGGAAGTGGTGAATGAGCGGTACCAGAGGAGACCTTCACATGCACAGAGAAGGGCTTCCACAGCTGTAGGTCTTGGTGTATCTGGGTCCTGACCTTGGTCTGTCTGGGACCTGATCTTGGCGTGTTAGTGTTCTGATCTTGTGGTTTCCGGTGCTTTCAGAATACTGGGACCTGATGAACCAGGAGGAGAAGTCTGACGTGATCCCGGAGATCTGGGAGGGCCACAACATCGCCGACTACATCGACCCGGAGATCATGAAGGTCCGTACCTCCTGGAGTGCTGAGTCCCTTCCTTCCAGGGGCCGTCCTTTAGGACCTAGGGGTCTACTGGACTCCTCTAGGACCTAGGGGTCTACTGGACTCCTTTAGGTCCTAGGGGACTGCTCTACTCACTGCTGCAGTGGGTGTAAATGTGATGTTAAGATCAGCATCCTCCTAATGAGATTTTTTGGAGCTTCCATGTTTTTTGGACTTGGTAGCTCAAACAAACTATGGTCGGAGATGAACGAACACAGCAGTACACCGTCGTGTTTGTGATGTTCTCTGCCTGGGTAGTAAAGGAGTCACGTGATGGTATCGGATCGGCACATAGATACCAGTATCGGAAATCCGATACTGGTATCGGAACAACCCTAGCACCTGCAAGCCTCACCAGACTAACTTTCTCCCCCCCCACAAACACACAGAAACTGGAGGAGCTGGAGAAGGAGGAGGAGCTGAAGGAGCGGGCGGGCGACTACGACTCTGACGAGGAGAGCGAGGACGAGGAGATGCAGGAGATCCGCATGCTGGCCAAACAGATCAAGGAGAAGAAGGGGCTCCGGGTACTGGCCTCCAAGGAGAAGGACATCCACGGCCCCCGCATGCCCCGCACCGCCACCAAAGTGGAGCGGAAGGTCCTGGAGACGGAGATGAGCGGCCTTGGGCTTGACATGACGGACAAGGACGACGTGAGTGAACCAGCCAATCACAGCCCTTGGGCCCTCGTTGACCTGTTTTAAAGTGTGGTGGTTAAGATGCACTCTTATCGCTGATGTATTATATATTATAATACATTATAAATGTTTGAGCATTGTATATTCCTTGACGTTATAACTTGAGGGGGGGTTTCTATTGATACCTAATATTGAACTACTTCAACATATAAAGCTACTAAAGATAAGGTATGCATAGAGATCTGTATTGTTGGACATTATAACAAGGTCAGTATTAACAGACCTAGACCTCTACCCCTGATAAAACGACTAACATATCCAGCTGCTCCTGCTGGTTGAAGCAGAGAGCGGCTCCAGAGTACTGACGTGTGGCGCCCCCTCTGGTGTTTCAGAGCCACTACGCTGACAAGGCCCGCCGCTCCCGCAGCGTCACCAGGAAGCGCAAGCGTGAGGCCTCGGCCCCGCCCACCTCCAAGATCCGCAGCCAGAGCGCCTCAAGGCCCCCCAGGGACCAGTCGGGCATCAGGGACGCAAAGGTACGACCAGGGGCATGATGATGGGGGGGGTGGGGGGGTAAAGAGATGGCGATGACGGTTGTGCTGA
This sequence comes from Gadus chalcogrammus, assembly GCF_026213295.1. Lineage (NCBI taxonomy): Eukaryota > Metazoa > Chordata > Actinopteri > Gadiformes > Gadidae > Gadus > Gadus chalcogrammus. The sequence continues at coordinate 10,510,925 of NC_079419.1, read as the reverse complement.
TGAGTGTGCTGATGAGAGTGACGGTGCTGATGAGAGTGACGGTGCTGATGAGAGTGACGGTGCTGATGACGGTGCTGATGACGTTGTGTGACGCTGTGTGACGGTGTTGATGATGTGGTGTGACCTTGCTGATGATGTGGTGTGACCTTGCAGATGGGCCGGAAGGTGAAGAAGATGATGAAGAACTCCCAAAAGGAAATGAACCGTGACGGCAAGAAGGGCGAGGGTGACAGACACGTCTACGACCTGAAACCCAAACATCTGTTTGCCGGAAAGAGGACACAGGGGACCAACGACCGCCGTTAAACCAGAGCTAACCCCCCCATTAAGATTCCCTTTATCTCCCTGTAAGCCCTGCCCCCTCCTATACAGCCCCCATAAGTACCAGAGGACTCTGGGTAATGTAGTTTCGGATCTAAAGGCCATGACACCCTGTTTATTTGTAGCCTGTTGGGTCCTTTACTAAGACGAACTCCTCGATGGCTGTGGTGGTTTAGATCTTGACTGCAGAGAGCAACTCTGTAGGAGGAACCTAGCCTCCTAACAGACGCTAGGAGGAACTTTAATGGAAGACTTACATTTTCTGGCCTCCATTCAGAAGAGTACCAGGCTAAGGAGGTACATGGAGATGTTTAGCAGCTGAATGGAGGTTTGAGGTCTTCTGCCCCCGTTGATAAGGCCTTCAGCCCGTGTGTGAACAGACCGTGTGTTTACGCGATAATGATAAGTGACATCGATGACTTCCTGTGTGTGATCTTTCTGAAACATTCCACCTCGGTGGAACCAATAAATCATTGAAACCCAAACCTCTCGCTCCTTTTCTGTTTATTATCCACACTTATGTTAATTTATATCAGACTAATGGGAGACCCCATCGAGGGGTTGTGAGTTTGATTCCCTGCTGATGTGTCATTGGAACCTGTTGATGAGGTGTGCAGCGTGCATGGCTGGGTTTGGGGGTCGGGTTAGACGAGGGGTGTTATTTATAGAGGTGTATGAGGGGCACCGTGACCCCAGAGGTGGGTTTTTATTAATAGTTCCTCATCATAGTCCTACTCTTGTTACGCTCAGACGCTCCTTTTAGGTTTTGTGTTCAAAATAAAGTTTACTCCATGACTTTAAGCTTGATTGTGGAGTTAAATATCAGTTACACTGTGAGTGACTTATCCTGATCTCAGTTGGGACTCGGTTATAGTTCTGCTGTGACTCAGTTGGATTGTTTTTATCCTCATTACTTGCATTTTTGATGTAAACGCTTTGTTTAAACAAATCAGAGTTTAATGTTTCTATGAACAATGCTATGACTGTGGAGAGCTTTTATTTTGTAGTAGTTTTATTTTGAAGGAGATTCGGAAGTGTGGTACAGTTATGTTATCTGTCAAAGAGGAGCTGCGTCTCAGTCAGATGTCAACAAGGACTGCCGTCAACCATAGCTACAGAAGAGGATGAACGCAAAGCTTCACAATATTTCTGGATAACTCCGAGGAAGCTTCATTTAGCGAATTACTGGTAAGAAAAACATTCCGATGGCGAACTAACGTTGTTCTGCTGTCACGACGGAGCGCCTGGGACGGGATGCCCCCGATCAGCGTTACTGGAGGGCGGGACTTTCACTCGGTGTGATGCGAGAAGGCAGGCGGGACTATCAGTTACATCGGCTAAAAGGAGAGAGGGCCGGGGGATTGACTTCTCAATAATATATTTAACCCCTCTCCGTTACACGTTTCGATTTTTAATTTCTCCAATTGTATATTCATTCTGCGTGTTGTTATTCCTCTCGTCGTGTTCTCGTTATTCTCTCTCCAAGGAGTACACAGCTCTTCGGGAAGTAAGAGAACGGAAAACACGCTGCGGTGGACCGGGATAGCGCTGCATCTCATGACCTCCTCACAGCCTAGTAGTCGCTAGCTTGTTAGCACGCTAGTCACGCTAGCCTGTCTGGGTGATCAGTCACACAAGTCTCCACAGTCAGAAGATAAAGCCTCACAAGGTTCAGTCGAGATGGTTCTGAACGTATAGACTCAACGACGGGTGTTGGTGAAACGGTCACATACTGTCAGATAACATAACCATTAAAAGATGAAGGACTCTCAGATGTGACATGTTGATGTCAGGTGATGACAGCTTCTGATTATGACACACAATATACTACAGATATGCTGCATGTTCATGAGATCATAGGTTTGACATGTCAAGATGTGAGCAATATGCTGACGGCTTTCGGCCTGTTAACAGTTCGCACATTTGAAGACTGAATATGCACTCCAAGGTTCCATGTTTTACCACGAGATGTGATGTTCAGCCAATAAGAGCTTGTGACGAACGTCACAAGGCGCCATGTCCAACTAGATGCATGATCGACTGATTAATCTCCCAGTCTGCCCAGTTGACTGTACAAACTGGTAGGCTGATAATATGGTCTACAAGTAATTCACCTGGTTTATGCAAATGAGCTGAAGTGTCTAACGTCTCTAACCCGGACTCCCATCTACCAGCCAGCGGATTCCAGTCCGGGTCTTATCTCTCTCCCAGGTGTTTACTCCGGTACCGTTCTCGTCCCTCCAGCTGGGTGTGGCTCCGGGATTTGACTCCGGTCCGTTTCCTGTCCCTGCAGGTGCGTGTGGCTCCGGGTCTTTGCGATGCCGGTGGAGAGCGGGAGCAGCGCGGCCTCCAGGCAGGCGAAGCAGAAGAGGAAGTCCCATAGCCTGTCAATCAGACGGACCAACAGCACGGAGCAGGACCGCGGCGGGCTGCAAAGGGACCTAATGGAGAGCCAGGTATGACCCTGACCTCCGACTCCCCTACTGACCTCTGACCCCTACATCGACCTCTGACCCCTACTGCCCAGTTACTGACCTCTGACCCCTACATCATTTACTGACCTCTGACCCCTACATCATTTACTGACCTCTGACCCCTACATCAGTTACTGACCTCTGACCCCTACATCTGTTACTGACCTCTGACCCCTAAATCAGTTACTGATCTCTGACCCCCCGACTTTTAACAGAACTGTATTCCAGTGTCATCATTGTATTTATTTAATAATGAACATTGATGCATTGCTAAAGTTGTCTTTATACTCAGAATAAGTGTGCGTATGGAGACCTCAGCTGTACCAAACACACGACTAGGTAGCGTTTTGTTCGGAGTTGTAAGTCGATCTTGAACAACAAACCCCGTGTTGTGCGTCTGGTGTCGATGATGAGACGGACGAGGGTTAGAGAGGAGCAGCGCCTCGGCCAGATGGACTCTAGCCGTGGGCCGTCCTAAGAGCATTAAGCCTCCTGGAGCCAGCGTGGTGAGACTCAGTCAGACTCACTCAGAGGAGTGACGGAGGAGAGGAGTGACGGAGAAGAGGCAGGGCTGAGGCTGGAGGAGCCGCAGGAGGAACCAGACTTTAGTTTAACGCTCATGAGCGGGGAGGAGACACGACGGCTGAAATGATCTCCAGAGAAGACTCATGGACGGCCAAGGTGAGACTCTGCTGACCCAGGACAGCCTCTAGTACCCTATTACCTCCCACTGGACCCAGTAGCTGTAGAGCATGCTGGTGGGGAGCTGTACTGGTGGGCAGGGTGTCGTCCGTTTGATGGTTAGAGAGACGTTGGGCTGGCCTCAGTAACCCTTCCATCGGTCGTCTCCTGAGGAGGAAGGGGTCAGGTCTGAGCTGCTCTTTAACAGTGACATCATGTTTATCGAGTGAGCCAGGCACTGACGGAATCCACTCGCTACAGCTCCCGCCGTAACCTTGGAAACGTGGCTTTGTTGTCCCTGCAGTCGCCCTTTGGCCTAGTGTGTGTGTGTGTGGGGGTGGGGGTGGGGGTGGGGGTGGGGGTGGTAGCAGCTCTATAGTAGCGACACTAGCTCTAAGCCAGCAGTAGAGGCTAATGGGATTAGGATTACACACACACACACACATACACACACACACATACACACATACACACATACATACATACATACATACATACACACACACACACACACACACACACACACACACACACACACACACACACACACACACACACACACACAAACTAGTCAAATGCTCAGATCAGTTGCAACACGGTGCATATTGCACTTAAGACGGAAGACAGAGAAGCGGCTTCTGCGCTAACGTTAGCCTCCTAGCCCCTCCCCTGGCTGGCTGTCTGTCTGTCTGTGGTCTGTAAGGACCGGTGAGGACAGTGTCGGTCGCCGTGGTGACAGCAGGGAGGCAGAGATGGAGGGGATGACATGCCTGGTCCCTCCTGGGACGAGGGGATGACATGCCTGGTCCCTCCTGGGACCTGGCATGGGGCGGGGGGTTGACAGGGCTGAGGGGGGGTCACTCTGAACCGCTCTGTCTCTGAGAGTGATGGGATGCTTTGGGACAGTTCAGGGCTCTGGAAGGTCAAAGGTTAAGGTCACTAGGCCTCTGCTTACTGAAGTTCTGAGTCCTGAATATAAATGTTTAAATATTAATGAGGAGAAGTCACTTTATGCAGTAAAGTATGCCCTTAATCCTGGAAGGGTCAGGGCAGTGTGCATTCAGGATGAAAATATTATATATATTAATATTATGAATATATATGAATATTTCAATTTAAATAAGGTTAGTGCAGTATTCCTAACTCTGAACCAGGGAGCCTTGAGTCTCTTTCGAGAGCTGGTGAGAGACTCTGCGGTCCTGACGTCAGTAGGGAGCTGGTTCCAGCGGGCCAGGCTAAACCCTGGGTCTGGGGGTTCTCCCGGGACTGAGCAGGGCGTTAAGCCTTTCCTGGTGACTCTTAACGTGTTGTACTCAATGTTTCTGTACTCTCTACTCACCGCCCCCTAGTCCTCCGACACTCTGGAGTCCTTCCTGAAGATGGAGGTAAGTTGAAGGTAGTTTGAGGAGGAACAGTAGAATCCCCCCTGGTGAAGCCGTAGATAACAGCCTATATTTCCACACTAGTGTTGAGTGTTGGTGTGTGTTTTTGTAGGCGGGTTAGATGGAGATATTTGTGTTCGCTTGTGTTTGTCCGATTTGGTCGAGAAGTTGACGGTTGAGGATTCTCGAATTCTTCAGAAGTGAGCGTTCGTTGGGATTGAAGGATCTGATTGGACGGTGTGTGTCTGTAGATCTCCACCTGTATACACCAACCGCTGCTCGATGGCTTTTACTTTGAAATGTGTAGAATGGTCTGAGTCGAGACTTGTATTCCCGAGCTTCTAACGTCTGCACAATAAGCATTGTTTCAACCCAAGGGTTTTAAAACTAGATATAATTCCTGAATGCTAAGCTTGTACACAAATAAAATGTATGATTTATAAACTCATTTGAATGTATAATCATAGTATCCGTCTATCTTATCAACAACAACTCCATGATTTATTTAAATGGTTGTGGTTATATATTGTTATTATAACATATTCGGTCCTGCCCCTGGCCCAGCTAGGCTGCTAGGCTACTCGCTAGCTAGCCGAGCAGCAAGTGCTTGGTACAGAGTGTTCTGCTCTCCCTTTCAGTGCGGCCTCTGTTCTCCTCTGAATGCTAAGAGGCTAAGCGTGCGCTCCAGTGAGCACCCTGAGAGAGAAGACCACAGAGGGGACAGAGTTAGCCGCCGCGCTAGGTTAGCGTTATGTAACGCAGTTCACAGTGTGGAGTGGTGTGACAGTAGATGTCCCTGGAGGACAGAGACAGCCCCTGAGGGCGGGGCCTGTCCCTGGCTGAAGCTGTCTCCAGAAATGGATGTTGACAAAAGAAAAAGTTGGGGAAATATACTAATACTTTTTTCAAAGGTATAGAGGTTGTAGCTTGCTTGTGAACACATGTTTAGATGGTTGGTGATAGGTGCCTATCTGATAGTCTGAGAGGTGACCTCGCTACACGGCGGTCTGTATATCAGCTTCAGACCGGCAGTGCACTGTAGAACCAGCCCATGTTTAGGGTTTATTGGTTATTTTGGGTCGGGGTGTTTTGCTTGCTTCAGTAATTCCCCAGTTCCTGAGTGCGGCTGATCCGTAGAGCATAGAGTCATCCCCCAGCTGACCTGTAGGTGCCTCCCAGTATGACCAGTATGACTGCTGGTTCCCTCCTGAGAGCTAACCTGTAGGGTGCCCCCAGCATGACTAGTATGACTGCTGTTTCCCTCTCTCCATAGAGCTGATCTGTAGGTGGCTCCCAGTATGACCAGTATGCCTGCTGGTTCTAGTGTCCCCCAGTATGACCAGTATGTCTGCTGATTCCTCCCCAGGACTCCAAGCTGCCCGTGTCCTTGAGGAGTAACCTGCTGGACCTGTTCGGGCAGATCGAGAGGGAGTTCGAGAACCTCCACATCGAGAACCTGGAACGTGAGTCCATAGGCCGTTCACCTGAGCGAATCAAAATGTGCTCATACGTTGGAGAATGTGTGATAAAGGTCTAGGTTGCATCAGTCCATCGGTTGGGATATGACACGGTTCCTGTCCCAGGGTCCCAGTGTCTCAGTGTCTCTGTGTCTCTCTCTGTGTCTCTGTGTCTGTGTCTCTGTGTCTCTGTGTCCCTGTGTCTCTGTGTCCCAGTGTCTCTGTGTCCCATTGTCTCTGTGTCTCTGTGTCTCTGTGTCTCTGTGTCTGTGTCTCTGTGTCTCTGTGTCCCTGTGTCTCTGTGTCTCTGTGTCTCTGTGTCTCTGTGTCCCAGTGTCTCAGTGTCTCAGTGTCTCTGTGTCTCTGTGTCTCTGTGTCTCTGTGTCTCTGTGTCCCAGTGTCTCTGTGTCTCTGTGTCCCAGTGTCCCAGTGTCCCAGTGTCCCAGTGTCTCTGTGTCTCTGTGTCTCTGTGTCTCTGTGTCCCAGTGTCCCAGTGTCCCAGTGTCTCTGTGTCTCTGTGTCTCTGTGTCCCAGTGTCTCTGTGTCCCAGTGTCTCTGTGTCTCTGTGTCCCAGTGTCCCAGTGTCTCTGTGTCTCTGTGTCTGTGTCTCTGTGTCTCAGTGTCCCTGTGTCTCTGTGTCTCTGTGTCCCTGTGTCCCAGTGTCCCAGTGTCCCTGTGTCTCTGTGTCTCAGCGGGGAGATGGACCTAATGTGTTGTATTGGGTTTCAGTGCGGCGGGAGATCGAGACTCTGAACGACCGCCTGGCCGCCGAAGGCCAGACCCTGGAGGGCGGAGATCTGGCCAAAGGAGCCCTCAAAACCAAAGGTCTGCTCCACCACTAGCTACCTTCTCATCTCTCATCTATCTCATCCCACACGCGAGACGTCCTCCTCCACCTTTAAACTCCTCATCTCGCACCAAGACCTCACCTCCCTTAATGTCGCCTAATGCGTTTCTCTCGATGTGTGTACTTTTATTAAGTGCATAATGGCATAATGTGTCTCTATCTCCTCCACCTAGCGAGCCACAGCACCAGCCAGCTGTCCCAGAAGCTCCGGACCACCTACAAGGCCTCCACCAGCAAGGTAATCCCGCTGCCCGCTCCTGCACCGCCGCCGACCAGAGACCCTCCGAGCTGCGCCTCGCCTACTCTGTTCACTGACTCAGTGTCTCCGTTGAACCGTAGCATGTTACGATCCATGTGCAGTATTTAGTACCCGTAGTATTTAGGACCCCATTTAATCCTCAGTACCCATAACCAGGGCCTGAACCTGTCTCCTCTGACCTGATGTTCTGTGTTTAGGAACTCTGTAATCAAATCACGGGAATCTAACCAAACAGGGGTCACTGCAGCGGCAGCGCTGTATGTTCAGAAACCTCTCTCTGCACTGGTTTAACTCCAAACAGCAGGTGGTCTCCCGGTCAGGGGTTCTCACCCCCATCTCAAAGGCTCTTGGTTCAATCCCCTGCTCCTTAGTGGCATGCATCTGAAGTCCCTGTTATTCACGGCAGTTCCCGTGACTGTCCTCTAAGGGGTGCTGTCCTCTAAGGGGGGTTGTCCTCTGGGGGGTGATGTCCTCTGGGGGGGGGTTGTCCTCTGGGGGGTGGTGTCCTCTAGGGGGCGCTGTCCTCTAGGGGGGGTTGTCCTCTGGGGGGTACTGTCCCCTGAGGGGGTGCTGTCCCCTGAGGGGGTGCTGTCCTCTAGGGGGTGCTGTCCTCTAGGGGGCGGTGTCCTCTAGGGGGCGGTGTCCTCTAGAGGGCGCTGTCCTCTAGGGAGCGCTGTCCTCTAGAGGGCGCTGTCCCCTGAGGGGGCGCTGTCCTCTAGAGGGCGCTGTCCTCTAGGGGGCGGTGTCCTCTAGGGGGCGGTGTCCTCTAGAGGGCGCTGTCCTCTAGGGAGCGCTGTCCTCTAGAGGGCGCTGTCCTCTAGGGGGCGCTGTCCTCTAGAGGGCGCTGTCCTCTAGGGGGCGCTGTCCTCTAGAGGGCGCTGTCCTCTAGGGGGCGCTGTCCTCTAGGGGGCGCTGTCCTCTAGGGGGCGCTGTCCTCTAGGGGGCGCTGTCCTCTAGGAGGCGCTGTCCTCTAGGGGGCGGTGTCCTCTAGGGGGCGCTGTCCTCTAGGGGGCGGTGTCCTCTAGGGGGCGGTGTCCTCTAGGGGGCGCTGTCCTCTAGGGGGCGCTGTCCTCTAGGGGGCGCTGTCCTCTAGGGGGCGCTGTCCTCTAGGGGGCGGTGTCCTCTAGAGGGCGCTGTCCTCTAGGGGGCGCTGTCCTCTAGGGGGCGCTGTCCTCTAGGGGGCGCTGTCCTCTAGGGGGTGCTCTCCCTGCGGGCCCCCCGCTGTGTGGTGGCCTCTCTAAGTAGACGCACTTCTCTCTCCTCACCTCTGTGCTCTCAGCCGCGCTCTAACTCTTGCCACGCCCGCGTGGGCGGACCGTGCAGCTTCAGCGTGACCAGCTGGGAGCTGTGGGGTGGCGACTCATGGGTAATGTGCTGCTCTCTCCACATGTGTGCCAGTATCAGCAGCCCCGCCCCGCTGGAGTAGACCCCTCCTCCCCGCGACACCTGGTCATTCAAATGTAGGCCGCCTATTTGAACTTTGACCTTCATTAATTCATTAATTCATTCATTAATTCATTTGTAACCCCCCCCCACTGGAGTGGTCCCAGTGCGACCACTAACCTGTTGGTTAATGGTCCGCCCCGCTCTGGCATCCTGTTCTGGGCGGTAGTGCTGAGAAAAACTGTAAACTGAACTTCAGGCACGTTGGTCTGATGGACAGGAGGCCGTATGTCAGGACATGTGTGGGCAAAACGACAACTACTTATAACGTTAGCATTTACAGTTAGGGCATTTAGCAGACGCTTCTATCCAAAGCGATTTACAAGAAGTACGTTTGTCGGAAGGGTAGGCCTACCCCATAAGACCAGCTGTAGGCCTACCCCCCAGATGAGACCAGCTGTAGGCCTACCCCCCAGATAAGACTAGCTGTAGGCCTACCCCCCAGATAAGAATAGCTGTAGGCCTACCCCATAAGACCAGCTGTAGTCCTACCCCCCAGTTAAGACCAGCTGTAGGCCTACCCCATAGGACCAGCTGTAGACCTACCCCCAAGGTTAAGACCAGCTGTAGGCCTACCCCATAGGACCAGCTGTAGTCCTACCCCCCAGTTAAGACCAGCTGTAGGCCTACCCCATAGGACCAGCTGTAGTCCTACCCCCCAGATAAGACCAGCTGTAGGTCTACCCCCCAGACACGACCAGCTGTAGACCTACCCCCCCCAGATAAGACCAGTTGTAGGCCTACTGTAGGCTGGAGGCTGTAGGCCATGCCTATTGGACCAGCTTTAGTCTTACCCCATAGGACCACCTGAAGGCCTACTGTAGGCTGGTTGCTGTAGGCCATGCCTAAAGGGCCAGCTGTAGGCCTATCCCATAGGACCAGCAGACTACAGAGACTTGGTTGCTGTAGGCCATGCCCATTGGACCACCTGTAGCTTCATGCTAGCCCACTGCCCACGCTTTGCATCTCCCTGAACTATCTCACGCTGTCCTGTTGAATGTAGCATGTAGCATGTAGTGCACATGCTACATGTCCACTAGGGTCTGGATTCCCAATCACTCTATGACAGAACACTCTAAACACATCGACTCACAGCCTAGCATCACATCTCATGCATGTCATATTAGACTCTGGATATTTCCCCGTTGTTACATTTGCTAACGATACCACCTCATTTATTAGCATTCCTTTTATTTTTTTATCTTATTGACTGAAATAAGTCTTCTGAATTTGCTTGAAATAACTGATAAAATGGAGTCCAACATGTTAAGCTAGTCTTAGGCCGGACTCTGCGAGGTCAGTTCTCTCTAAACCCTATGTGTCATGTGACCTGGTGTCATTTGTCTGCTGTCGGCCGGTGGTGTGAAGTTCACTTGGGAATCCTGCGGTCTACCTGGCAGGTTAACGGCTAACAACGACTAACCCCCCCCCCCGCCACTTCCCCCCCTTGTTTCAACGAGGATCTCATCAATAACACGGAGCTATTGGATGTGCTAACAAAACAGTCCTCTACTGAACCCTTCGACTGTTCTGTGTGGACGTGTTGTCGTGTTGTCCTAATCCGGCCCTCCTCTCACCCTTTTGACTGTTCTGTGTGGACGTGTTGACATGTTGTCCTACTCCTGTCCTCCGTTGAAAGGTTAGACTGCTCTGTGTGGACGTGTGGTTGCGTTCTCCTACTGCTCTCCTCCGCTGTTGTCGCGCTGTGAACTGTCTCTCCTCCTGAAGGGTTTGTCGTGCTGTGATGTGTCTCTCTTCCTGGAGGGTTTGACGTGCTGTGATGTGTCTCTCCTTCCTTCCAGTTGGAACTTGTTTAGTGGACTTTGTGAGAAGAGCTCCACTGGCCCCGTTTGTATCATCCCGAGTTTCAACGTAAACGCCTCCTCCACCATAATAACATGGATTATGGTTTCATCCTCGTCATAACTCGACTCCCTCTGCCTCCCGTGCTCCTCAGAGCGTTTGATTTCAAGGCTTGCATTTACAGTAATCCACGTTGTACTAAATGCAGCTATGTGAGTGTGTGAATGTGTTGACCTGTGAATGTGTTGACCTGTGAATGTTGACCTGTGAATGTTGACCTGGGAATGTTGACCTGTGAATGTGATGACCTGTGAATGTGTTGACCTGTGAATTTTGATTTTTGAATTTTGACCTGTGAATGTGATGACCTGTGAATTTTGACCTGTGAATGTGATGACCTGTGAATGTGTTGACCTGTGAATTTTGAATTGTGAATTTTGACCTGTGATGACCTGTGAATGTGATGACCTGTGAATGTGTTGACATGTGAATATGTTCACCTGTGAATGTGTTGACCTGTGAATGTTAACCTGTGGATGTGTTGAGTTGTGAATGTGATGACCTGTGAATGTTGACCTGTGAATGCGCTGACCTGTGAATGTGTTGACCTGTGAATGTTGACCTGTGAATGTGACACCAGTGCTGGGTTGGATAACATCTTCAAAAATAGTTTGTTCTTTCACAAATCAAACCTCATGAGGGTGGGGTCTGAGGATAAGAACGTAGCCTATGACAGCATTGTTAATGTGCCCCGCCCACCTGGCCCCGGGGACGGGATGAATCAAATGCTGCCAGCTGGTTGCAGGTGCTATCGGACCCAGGCCTGGAAACAACTGTTGGTTTGAATTTGAAACCAAGGTTTCTGTTCTCCAGAGTCCAGTGGGACTTCCTCCCCCTGTTAACTCCTCCCCATGGTAACTCCTCCCCCTGATACCAGCTCCAAGGTTCTGTAGGACCTCCTCCCACTGGTAACTCCTCCCACTGGTGCCTCCTCCCCCTGGTTACTCCGCCCCTGGTACCTCCTCCTACTGGTGCTTCCCCCTACTGGTACCTCCTCTGGGGTTCAGTAGGAGCCTCCCTGCCAGCCCTCCCCGGTCCTCCTTACTGCTACTGCTTCTCCCCCAGCTGACACTAGCAGTAGGGCTCCCACCTCCGGCTGGGCGATGCTACGAGCACCAAATCATATTTCTATCTTGCACCTGCTCAGTTTAAATCGTCACTTAAATTGTGTGAAAACAACTTTCTTATAAAGGTCATGTGAGAGCAGGCCAAGGGTCAGCGGGCGTCCTGGTCTAGGAGGACTACAGGTAGACTGTGGATGTCGAGGTTTGAACTCTGACCCTCTCAGCTCTGACGAGCCAAAACCCTCAGCCCCTAGCGATCTGAAACAGCTAAAGCTCAAAGCATTGCGCCAGCCCCCCGTCACCCCCCCTATGACACCCTGAGGGTCCGTGCGGACCAGGGGGGAATAGGGCCGGGCTGGGGAGATGTGGTAACCCACGCTGCCTCGGCAGGTATGAGGTTCCGGGTGTGTCTGTGCTGACGTTGTCATTTCCTGCGATGGCAGATCGTGTCCAGCTTCAAGACCACCACCTCCCGGGCGGTCTGCCAGCTGCTGAAGGAGTACGCCGGCCACCGCGACGGCATCTGGGACCTCAGCGTCAGCCGCACCGGGCCACTGGTGCTGGGGACGGCCTCCGCAGGTGGGACCGCCGCCACCTATACAAGTCCTTCCTGTAACCTCCTCACTGTACAGCTACACATCCTTTCTGTACACAGCCTTACTGTACACGTCCTTAATGTACACAGCTTCACATCCTTGCTGTATATAGCCTTACTGTACACATCCTTACTGTACAGGTCCTTGCTGTACACATCCTTACTGTATGTGTCTTTACTGTACACATCCTTACTGTACACATCCTTACTGAACACAGCTACACATCGTTACACATTACTGTATACATCCTCACTGTACACATCCTTACGGAACACAGCTACACATCGTTACAGTATACATCGTTACTGTATACATCCTCACTGTACACATCCTTACCGAACAGAGCTACACATCCTTACTGTACCCCTCCTTACTTCCTTACTGAACACAGCCTTAATGTACACGTCCTTTCTGTACATGTCCTTACCGTACATATCCTATTGTACAAACTAGTGATGGGTCGGTCGCGAACGATTCGGTCAGAACGAATGAATGAATCCCGAAGATGAACGTCGGTTTTGGGGAACTGATTCCTAAAACAAGAGAACTGAACTGAGAACTGATATAACAAAATTATGGTAACGTAAATAAAATATACCGAACAGAACGAACGAACAGAGCTTTGTCTCCCCGCAACCTAATATCGATTGAGTCTAAAACTATCTCATCGATTCAGCCAATGAGAGCAGGTAGCAAAAGCGTTGCCATGGCCCATGGGTAAACAAATGATAAGACACCACCACTCAAGTTAACTAATGATCGCTGTAGGCTTCAATATCATGCAAGCACTTTATGTTTTCTTTTTATTTTGTTCTGCATCACAATTGCATGCTTTAATAAAGTATTGTTTTTACCTACCATTACGAGTCTCGTTTGGTCTAGTTGCTAACATGCTTCACTGCTTATTAGCGCTACTTGGAAGACGCCATTTAATTCTTACTGCACCCCATTATGTATTAAGGATATTTATGAAAAAAAGGCACGTATGTGCTTTATATATATGCTTAATATTTACACTTAACCTGGGTAATTTCGCCAGAACATTAGAAAGTAGTAGGCTACATGCATGTTGATTAACATTTATTCCATAATTTCAGATTCCCTGGCTAAAGACGTTACAGACCATCTGACTTAACGAACAAATCAAACAAACGAATCGTGATAGTGAACGGAACTGAAAGAACTGCTTCCCGGAAAATAATCGTTTTGCCCATCCGTAGTACACACCCTTACTGTAGACATCTTCTGTGTACACATCCTGTCCATACATGTCCTCACTGTACATGTCCTGTACACATCCGCACTGTACACGCCCTAAATGTACACATCCTCACTGTACAGAGCCTTACTGTAAACACCCTTTCTGTTTTTTTGTTTTTTTACTTCTCACATCCTAAGACCTTTTTTATCGTTAAATGTTAACAATGTTAACAATCAAAAATGGTTTGGCCAGAGCAGCTAGCGTGTTTTTCATTTGAGCTATGCTAGGTGCTAGCGTGTGTGTGGTTTGAGCTATGCTAGGTGCTAGCGTGTGTGTGGTTTGAGCTATGCTAGGAGCTAGCGTTTGTCGTTTGCTCCTCAGACCACAGTGCCATGCTGTGGAGCATCGAGACGGGGAAATGTCTCCTGAAGTACGTGGGCCACCAGGGATCAGGTAGGCTGTGTGACGATGTTCATGGACCTCCAACACAAACTCTCTGGACCAGTGGGCTGTGGACCCTAACTCTAACCCTGTGACACTGTTGACTCTCCACAGTGAACTCCATCAAGTTCCACCCCACAGAGCAGATGGCTCTCACAGGTCAGTGAGACGGCACTTATACACAACTACCCACCACGTGGACATAACACAACTACAGACAACTACATTCAACTACACAATATGAGGAGATAAAACAACTACAGACAACTACATTCAACTACACAACATGAGGAGAGGACAAACACAACTAACCAACATGAGGAGAAGGAGAACACACAAAACTACACAACCTGAGGAGAATACACACAGCTACACAACGTCAGCTTGTCTCTGTGTGTCCCCAGCCTCTGGCGACCAGACGGCCCACATCTGGAGGTACATGGTGCAGCTGCCCACGCCGATGCCCGCCACCGACCTCACCGTAAGCCCCCCCCCCCCCAACCTCCGTCGCCATGGCAACCTATGCACCTCGATGTGATGTGATGGAGGGAAAGGGAGAGTGAAACAGCTCCCCCTGCTGGCTCCAGCTCTCTGGTGTAATTCCTTATCTCCCCATGGAGATGTTTTAACAGGACTACATTGGATTGTAGTTCTGTGTTGCAAAGCAAAGTCTGCAATCCTACTGACGGTTAAAAGCATGGTTGTAGCATTGACATCCATGACCTTCACTCACACACGCACCACGTACAAAATCACACTCTATAAATGATAAATGGACTGCATTTATACAGCTCTTTTCTACACAGTGGCCCTCTCAAAGTATAATAATATTCACCCATTCATACACACATTGACCCACCAATGGTGTCGTTCGGAAGGTAAGCGCTCACTTTCCAACCAACCATTTTTTGTCAGTCACTCCCCCTCCCCTCCGCCGGTTGCCGTGACGCCCATCAATAGCGTGCCTCCTCCTCCCCCCAGCAGCAGCAGCAGCCGCCACCCTACGAGGAGGACGGGGAGCTGTCGGACAGGGAGGAGCCTGACGGCGAGGGGGAGGGGCCAAGCGAGTGCCCGTGCGTGCGCGTGGCCGCCACCACGCTGCGCTCCCACCAGGGGGTGGTGATCGCCGCCGACTGGCTGGTGGGCGGGAGGCAGGTGGTGACGGCGTCCTGGGACCGCGCCGCCAACCTCTACGACGTGGAGACCTCCGAGCTCGTCCACTCGCTGACCGGTAGGAGGGGCTTGGGGAGAGAGGGGCGGGGCTTACACACACACACACCCGTTTTAGTGAGAGAGGGGCAGGGCCCACACACGCACACGCACGCGCGCTTTAGTGATAGTGGATGGGGCTCACAGTCTTATTAGGATTACTGTTATTTAATAATTTATCTATCAACATATTTACACCACTTCATAGCCTCAAATATGCTTCTCAAAATGCAGGACATTAGTGTGTGTGTGTGTGTGTGTGTGTGTGTGTGTGTGTGTGTGTGTGTGTGTGTGTGTGTGTGTGTGTGTGTGTGTGTGTGTGTGTGTGTGTGTGTGTGTGTGTGCAGGTCATGACCAGGAGCTGACCCACTGCTGCACCCACCCGTCCCAGCGGCTGGTGGTGACGTCGTCCAGAGACACCACCTTCAGACTGTGGGACTTCAGAGACCCCGCAATCCACTCCGTCAACGTCTTCCAGGGACACACTGAGTAAATATATCTAGAACTATAGATCTATATCTACATCTATAGATCTACACACAGGGACCAGCCATCCACTCTGTCAACGTCTTCCAGGGACACACAGAGTATATATACTAATACACATCTAGGTCTATATAGATCTAGATCGATAGATCTACACACATAGAGCAGCTCTCCACCAACGTGTCCTCGGTGTCCTTCAGCACGGTGACCTCGGCGGTGTTCACGGCGGGCGACAACGTGGTCTCCGGGAGCGACGACCGCACTGTCAAGGTGTGGGACCTGAAGAACATGAGGTCGCCCATAGCAACCATCCGCACCGACTCGGCCGTCAACAGGTGGGGCCGTCGCTACGCACAACCAATATTCATGTGTTAGAGCCACTTCCTGTTCCTGTGTTCGTTCATGTGTTCATTTCCATTTCCACTTCCTGTCTTGGTTCATGTGTTCATATCCTTTTCCTTTCCTGGTTCATGTGATCATATCCACTCCCTTTCCTGGTTCACGTGTTCATCTCTTCCTGTTCTGTTTCATGTGTTCATCACTTCCTGTCCTGGTTCATGTGTTCATCTCTTCCTGTCCTGGTTCATGTGTTCACTTCTTCCTGTCCTGATTCATGTGTTCATGTGTTCATCAGGATCTCTGTGTCGGTGAACCAGAGGGTGATCGCTCTCCCCCACGACAACCGCCAGGTCCGGCTCTTCGACATGTCCGGCGTGCGACTGGCCAGACTCCCCCGTAGCAATCGACAGGTGCGCTCTGATTGGCTCCCTAACCTGACACATGAAGTGATGCCGTCTTTAAATGGATGTTGCGGACAGTGGAGTCACATGTCAACATGCTGAAAATGCTTGTCTCACTGTCTGTGTGCCTCCTGTCTCACTGTCTGTGTACTGTCCGAGCTCCTCTGTGAACTTCCTGTCTGAGGGGTTGAGCTTCCTGTCTGAAGGCGTGAGCTTCCTGTGTGCAGGGTCACCGCCGCATGGTGTGCTGCACCACCTGGGGGGAGGACTCCGCCTCCTGCAACCTCTTCAGCTGCGGCTTCGACCGGCAGGCCATTGGCTGGAACATCAACATCCCCGCGCTGTTGCAGGAGAAATAACACACACGTCCCCACAAACCTACATACACACGCGTCCCACACAAACCTACACACACGTCCCCACAAACCTACACATGCAAGTCCCCGCAAACCTAAACACACACGTCCCCACAAACTTACACACACACTTCCCCACAGCCCTACACACACCACAGCCGGGGTCTGATCGACCAGACATCTCATAACCTTTGAGGCGAGAGCCAGGGACTCACCTCTCTCTGTCTCTCTCACCTCCTGCTCTCATCTCCTGTCCTCTCTCCTCTCACTCACGTCCATTCTGAACACCTCTGTCTGCTCCTGGTTGTGCAGAGTCTGGCAGTGTGAGTGTGTGTGTTAAACGTGTTTGTGTGCTAGCAGGGACGTCCCTAGGTGTGTGTAACACGTGAAGTCGCCGCTTGTTTCTGATCCTTTAAACATTGTGTGTACAGCGATGTGAAGGTGGTGTGTTGCTCCTGTTCTAAGCCAATGTCCCACAATGCTTCACTTCAGCAGCGGTGGCTGTCGATCAATGGATCACGAGGGCAGCGTGGGCCACTGGCTCTTGTTTTAACCCCAAAGTAAAAAAAGAAAGTTAGCACAAAAGGCTAATGCTAATGTATGCTAGCCTGACACCGAGCTAACCACTCTGCTAGCTTAACCTGTGCCAATGACAGTGGAGCGACGTTTAAAGAGGGTTGCCCTCCACATCCTGTTAGCGGTCAAAACGTGATGATAGTGTGTTGTGTTGATAACTTTAACGACGCCAGCAGTGATCTCTGTTATAGGCATGTGCCATGTTGTTGTATGCTAATATACCTGGGTGGACGTTAACTCTGACGATGTTTACAAAGACGGCCCAAACTCCTCGGTGGAACCTGTGTGTGTGTGTGTGTGTGTGTGTGTGTGTGTGTGTGTGTGTGTGTGTGTGTGTGTGTGTGTGTGTGTGTGTGTGTGTGTGTGTGTGTGTGTGTGTGTGTGTGTGTGTGTGTGTGTGTGTGTGTGTGTGTGTCAGAGCGATATGCCTTTTCTTTTTAGAGCTTGTTTTAAAAAGCACAACAGACCGACCAGCGCCTCCGTGGTCTGAGAGGGTGTACTGCGATGTTCGGACCAGAGCTCCACCAGTCAGAGAACCTGTGGGCCTTTTCACCCAGCGGCCATCTTGGTTCTAAACGCTAGCCGGGTGGATTTAGATCAAAGATGGGCGATGGGTGAATATGACCCATGGAGGGTCGTTCTGTTGACCACTCCGTTGTCGTGGTTTTGTCTGTTCGACTGGAACACAGACCTGAGGACGCAGTCAAACTTAAAGACGGATCCTTCTGTGCCCTTTAGTCGTTAGTCTCGTGCCATTACGGGGACTCCACTAAGGGTCAGAGGTCACCTGAGAACATGAGGTGAAGGTGCAGTTTTATTCATGCAATAGTTGTGTGAGCTGTTAGCTAGTCCACTGCCAGTCATACCCCAGGAAGCACGTTGGAAGACGTGTGATAGAACTCTGTGATGTGTTGTGCGTTTGCTGTGAAATAAGGGGGGGCGGGGCCCAACGCCAAGCTGACGTCCGTCTGTCTGCCTGTAGGTCTGTGGGCTTGACCAACCAACGTCTCAATTAATGTCGCACAACGGCCTTCACACACCACATTGTTGCCCAGGCAACTGTTGTCGTCGATAGGCTGTCTCACCTTGCTGTACTGTGTGAATGTTACCCCCCCCCCCCCCCCATATCAGTGAGTCTTCTGAATCTAGCGTTTAGATTTGTGACCCATTTTGCTAATTTGTGACGAAGTAATCCTGGAAGAGATTTTTTGCCTAGCATTTTGTACAAAGATTTGTCCATTTTCTTTTGGCGTGGATGACCAGTATTTATATGATTATATATGTATAGAAAAATATTATTTTGCCATGTTTACATGCGTGCGTCATGCCTTTCTGTTTGATAGCGGTAGAGCTAACAGCTAACAATAGCCACTCACACACCAAGAACGTTTCACTCCCTTTTAGCCCTGTGTCTCTTTAAAACAAAAAAGATTAACAATTGTATGGTGAAATAGGTATGTTTGAGATAAGTGATGTTTCTCCCTCGTTGCATTAATTGGCTGACATAGTAGTGGATGGACTGGAGTCTAACCTCGGTTTGTCCAGTGGAAATATCCCTCCGTCATGGCCGTGTAATAGATGCTTTTCTCCATGCAAGTCACCAAGTCTTCTCCCTATCCCTTTCTTTCTGGTGTTCGTAAATTACTTCACCTCCCAAGCACTTAAGCCATCCCTGGTCCGGGCAGAATGATTTCTCTGCTTCATTCTTGGCAACGGGTAGAAGGAAAAGTCTGCTCCTTTAATTGCATCTTTTATGTGTTTTAAGAACTTGTATCATTGTTCAGATTGTTACTTTTTCCTGCATGGTTTTTTAATCAATTCACTGGATCAGCACCCCTTCTGGGGATGCATGGTTATGGCAGCTGCTCTTTCTGATTGGCTACTAGTGGTGCCAGGTGATGTCATTCGAGATACATTCCATGGCCAAATGCGGCGCCGGGTCCTGAATCGAATGTGTCAGAAACAGCGATTCATCGTTTCTTTGATTTAGTTTAAAGTTCAGTCACTTTTAAGTTAAAGTGTTCAACCGCCCACAAAATCAAATCTTACGTCAGTGGCAAAAATACATCTCCTTCAGCCTCACAGAGTCTGTGTCATCCTTGTAAAACTGGTGTGAAACTAACTTCTACGATGTTGAATGTGATAGGATTGTTCTTAACTTAACAAGGAACTACACAGCGTAATGAAATCGTTGATCTGTTGTACTGAAAAACACGCGTCTGCTGCGCAAATAAACATGTTTTGCTGTTTCATGCGTTTCGCTGATTTCACGGTGCATTCATCAATTCAAAACTTCAACAAACCAAAACGTACAGCTTACAGTTATTCTTCTTTGAGTCGACACTGGTATCGGCAGTTGAGGGACTCAATCTTGTATGTTCATTTATTGTGTGAAAATATAAAGGAACATAAATAGGTAAGAAATAGGGTTTATTGCCTTGATAATTGTAGTAAACATTGTTTTTCTAGCCCTGTTTATTACCTCTATAAACCTACATCAAAATCAGTATTTGCACAAATTAACCTTATCAATTAATAGCTGGCTTTTAAATTCCTAAAACCTAATATACAGTATTCATTATGGATAAAAAAAAGAAGGGAATAGTTATTTGTAAAATATCACTACACTAAGTAATTATATAATTGTAAAAAACTATATTATTTGATTAGCATAATTAAGAAGATTAATAATTGATGCTAACGCGGCCGGCTGACTCCCGCCACCAGGCGGCGCCGTCACTTGCCCTCATTGCCTAATCACAGTCGACGAGCATCAACCGCCAAATTATAATTCATAAATACTTGAGTAAATTAAAGATGTTGGTTACACATATCTTAGCATCAATCATATGAGTAAAATAACAACAAAGAAGACATACGTACTCGTAGGTAAGTGGAATGTTCTTATGAAAATACGAATACATCAATCTGTTATCTTAAAATCCAAGTTGTGTAAACTTAGGAGTGTAACATCGCCCATTTCAATCTAAAATACAAATACAAATCATTTAACTATTTAGATATAAATCCTTTACTTAGAAAGGAGTCAGCTGAGGTGATTCGGGCATCTGGTAAGGATGCCCACTGGGCGCCTTCCTTGGGAGGTGTTTCAGGCACGTCCAGTGGGGAGGAGACCTCGGGGAAGACCCAGGACTAGGTGGAGAGATTATATCTCAACACTGGCCTGGGAACGCCTCGGGATCCCCCCGTCAGAGCTGGTCAATGTGGCCCGGGAAAGGGAAGTCTGGGGCCCCCTGCTTGAGCTGCTCCCCCCGCGACCCGACCCCGGATAAGCGGATGACGATGAGGATGAGGATATAAAAGTTTAAAAGGATAGTATTAATCTTTGGCTATTGAGCACGAAGCTACGAACGATTCTGAAATAAAAATGTGTATTTCTTAGCATTTAAGCTAGCTCATAGCTTACAAAATCCTGGACATATCTGTCGTCAATGCTAATTGATTGATTTATAGATTATTGACTTTACAATAGAGTGATTTCATAATGTAACCAATAAAATCCCATCCTAGAAACTGATATATTTTACAATTGAGAAATACTTGCCAGCCGGTAAATCTCTCATTGTTTTCAAGAATCGTACTATCAACTCTCCCAAAACACGAGCTACGCTAGCTAGGCTTACTACGCTAGCTAGGCTTACTACGCTAGCTAGGCTTACTACGCTAGCTAGGCTTACTACGCTAGCTAGGCTTACTACGCTAGCTAGGCTTACTACGCTAGCTAGGCTTACTACGCTAGCTAGGCTTACTACGCTAGCTAGGCTTACTACGCTAGCTAGGCTTACTACGCTAGCTAGGCTTACTACGCTAGCTAGGCTAGATCGCAGCACACAGTTGCACAGCCAGATTTTTTCCCATTCTACTAAGTGGCAGGGGCCTAGTCTTACAAGTCACCACTCTGAATGAACGACGACCAGACTCCAAACTCGTAACCCGTCGTATTAACCGTGAGTCACACGCCGACGGAGAACCCGCTGAGCTCGGGGGGTTTCCCTGGCCAGGGTCCGAGCCCGTCGGCGCGCAGAGCCGCGTCGAACCGCCGCCGCGCGCTCTGGTACCGGCCGGCCTCCATCTTGGAGCCGGAATAGGTCATCGATGACGACGAGTCCTCAGACCACGACTCTCCCTTCAGCTGAGAGAGAGTCCGAGAGAATGTTAAGCGTTAATTTAAAAAACATATAAATCAAGATAACAATATACTGTTAGAATATAATGTTATTAGCATTAGACTTAAACAATCTGTGTTTTCACTTTCTTCCTCCAAAATGTACTCCAGTCCTGTTGTGTGTGTGATATTAATAGTTTGGTGCTTAGTTATATTGGTTTTTTTTCCGGTCCAAAGTGATTTGAATGCTTTTCTAAATAATTGTAAGGCTTCGCTCCGTGTTTTCATCACATTTTAAACTGTGGCCATTTGCTCAATCGTAGCTTTAATCTGGGAGTGAAATACATCACCTTAATGGAGCCGACTCTCAGACCGCTGCAGGGGATTGGAACCACTAGGCTAATGCGGCTGGACTAATGCATCAGCATTATGTCACACTTGTGTTTCTTGTATGGAGGTCGCTACTTCTTAAACGTTAGCATATTTGATTAAACTGCTGATTACTAGTGTTTCCAATATCCCAGTACAACTTTCATCCGATAACAACGTGACTCATGCTGCTTTGTTTAGAACATCTCGATAACAACGGCTTTCGGTTCTCCGTTCGTCGGTCTGGAACGCGGCCTGGGGCCACAGCTCTCAGGTCAGGGGGCCCCAGCTCGCAGGTCAGGGGGCTCCATGAGCTCTCAGGTCAGGGGGCCCCAGCTCTCAGGTCAGGGGGCTCCAGAGCACTGAGTACAGCTAGAAATAAGGGCTGAAGCATGACCCTGGCTGGCCTCACATCTTCTAATGAAGCTAGCCTGGCTAGCTTGGTGTCCCGGTGAAGCTACTGCGCTAATGTGGTAACATCCTGTCTCTCAGGGCGTTCAGGTGGAAACATCCCAGCCGTCTCCACGGTAACGAGGAGAGAGTCAACCCCCCCCCCCTCACCTGTTGCTGGAGACGCCGCCATCGGGCGAACAGCGAACGGCGGCAGAGGCGGGACGCCCCCCCGCCACCGGACCTCTGGCCCGAGGAGGTGCTGAGCTCCTCCGGTCCCCCGGCCCCCAGGGTCCAGTTGAGGCTGAGGTCGGGGGACCGCCCCCCTGGGCGGGGCTCGCTGCCGGACACACCTGGGCGAGAGCAGGGCGCAGAGGTCACAGTGGGCTCGGTCATAATTATGTTATGTTAGTAACATCCTAAAGCTATGTTAATGTTAGTAAAATCATACAGCCCGGTCTTAATAATGTAATGTTAGTAACATCCTAAAGCCCAGTCATAACGTAATGTTAGTAACATCCTACAGCCGGTCATAATAGCGTAACGTTAGTAACATCCTATAGCCCGGTCATAATGTAAGGTTAATAACATCCTACAGCCCGGTCATAATAATGTAATGTTAGTAACATCCTACAGCCCGGTCATAATGTAATAGTTAATCCAATATCTGATTATTCGAAATGACGTACGTGGGTATTCGATTGGGCCCTGGGAGGGGCCAATGGGGATCTTAAAATGTTGTGCAAATTATTTTTGCACAACATTTTGTAATGTAATGTTTGTAACATCCTACAGGCTGGTCATAAAAACGTGATGTTAGTAACATCTTACAGCTTGGTCATAATGTAATGTGAGTGACATCCTACAGCCCGGTCATAATGTAATGGTAGATGTAATGTTAGTAACATCCTACAGCCTGGTCATAATGTAAGGTTAGATGTAATGTTAGTAACATTCTACAGCTTGGTCATAATGTAAGGTTAGATGTAATGTGAGTGACATCCTACAGCTTGGTCATAATGTAAGGTTAGATGTAATGTTAGTAACATCCTACAGCTTGGTCATAATGTAAGGTTAGATGTAATGTTAGTAACATCCTACAGCTTGGTCATAATGTAAGGTTAGATGTAATGTTAGTAACATCCTACAGCTTGGTCATAATGTAAGGTTAGATGTAATGTTAGTAACATCCTACAGCTTGGTCATAATGTAAGGTTAGATGTAATGTTAATAACATCCTACAGCCTGGGCGCGGCAGGGTCCGGCGGTAGGGCAGGGCCAAGTGTCGGAGGTGAGCCGTGCGGCGGGCTAGGGTCCGGGCCAGGTGTCCGGTGTGACCGAGCCCCCCAACCGTCAGACTGAAAAGGTATACCGGCTCCACCAGCTGGGACAGCAGTGCACCCTGCAGGCCCAGCACACTCCACCTGTTTTGGGGACATGGGAAATACACCTGTTGGTGTAGTACACCTGTTGGTGAACTACACCTCTTGGTGGAATACACCTGTTGGTAGAATACACCTGTTGGTAGAATACACCTGTTGGCGTAGTACACCTGTTGTTGAACTACACCTCTTGGTGGAATACACCTTTTGGTAGAATACACCTGTTGGTGGACTACACCTGTTTGTGGAGTTCACCGGTTGGGAAGTATTAATATTCACAAAATAACCGAACAAGATTTAAATCAGCTCACCTGGCTATTTTGTCGGTGCAGGACATGGTGATGAGAGGTTGACCCGGTGACTTCACCCCTCCTTCCTGATTGGCTCTGGGCTGCTGCCTCACAGGAAGTGTTCCCTCTCCTCCTGCAGTCTTCATGCGGAGGCGACAGTGGAATCTCTGTGCCGGTTTGTTGCCATGGAGGTCTGGCGGACAGGAAGTCGTGTTGGTTTAATTTCCTCTGAAGTTTGAGACACTTACAGGCTGCGTCTTGATTGCGAGGACACTTTGTAAATAGGTGGAGGGTGAAGCTAACATTTTTCTGAATGATTTTTCATAGGACACAACCTAGGTACGTACATGGCTGTAGCCAGGATTTGCGGCTTCAGTTGCGGGCGTTCAGTTTTGTTGGTGGAGGCGGACACACAGCTGACACAAAGTATCAAGTCTCTGAATTAAATAATAAGGTACTAAGCATTTACCCATCTCGGAGAAGTCTGTATACAGCTGTATTTAGTTTCTCATTAAATTGCAATCTCTAGAGAAATGACGGAGGTCCGGGCCTCGATGACCTTATAGCCGGGTATGGGCACGGCTACATAGACTGGGCATCGCGTCAAGGAAGCATCAGACGGTTGATTAGTGGGTATGGGATTACCCATAAGGCTGTGCGGCGCCAGGGCCCACAGCAGGTGTCGGGGTGTTCCTTACTCATGGCGGCCGTCCCGTAGGGGCAGTGGAGGCGAGCGTCTCCACAGGGCGAGGAGCTGACGAACATGTGGAAGAGGAGGCCCTCTTTCAGCCTGAAGACCCCGCCCGGACCCTCTCTGAATACCGAGTCCTCCGCCCGCTCCACGGCCTCCGCTCGCGGGCTGCAGAGTAGCAGCAGGAGGGTCACAGGGGTCAGTCCACTATGCAGGATGAGGCAGAATGTCATTCGGACCCCCAGGGTTCACTGTGAAACATAGGGTTCAACTTTACAACATTTAGGCCCAATCCCATTCCCCTTACCCTTACCCCTTCCCCCTAACAAGTTGGAGGGGGAAGGGTAAGGGGTAGAAATGGGATTGGGCCTTACATTCAGGGCATTGAGCAGACGCTTTTATCCAAAGCCACTTACAATAAGTGCATTAGTCAGAAGAAAGAGAAGCAACAATATATCGCTGTCGGTATAGTGAAGATGTTCATAGAACCAAGTGCCAAGCACTAACAATCACTAGGTTAACCCATTCCCTGTATACAACAAAGATAGCTAGGATAAGATGCTACACAATGCTAAGTACTAAATATAGCTAGGATAAGATGCTACACAATGCTAAGCACTATTTTCAAGTGAACATGCATTGTGTTCTGCCCTGAGTTTGCCCTGGAATCACTCCATGGATTCAGGATTCATCCTCTGGATTCACAACATGCCTCCCGCTTAGGGCCCGTCGTCGTTCCTCACCCCAGGAGGAACAGCTCCAGCTGGGTGTAGAGGAACCCGACCAGTGCCCGCCGGGCCATGACCTCGGCGTGGCAGTCGTTGACCGCCCAGCCCTGGTCCCTCTGGGCCCCCCCAGACAAACACCTGGTCCCGGAGCCAAGGGCCACCACCTGGGCCCCCCGCAGGGAGAACCCTAGAGGGGGGGGGAAGAGAGAGATGGGGAGAGTGGAGTTAAAATGGAGCTAGGAATTTGAGATTATGTATAATCAGTCCGTTGTTGAGTCTAAACTGAGTTTACCCAGATATATATATATTTTCATAATCCTACTTAAAAGACCAAAGAAAGGATAAACCACGTTCCCAATGAACCCATCACCGACCTCTGGTAAAGTTACCTCTGCAAGGAAACTCCCAGTTCCCACTGTCCTTGAATGCATCACCCACCTCTGGTAAAGTTACCTCTGAAGGGAACCTCCCAGTTCTCACTGTCCTTCAACGCTTCACCTACCTCTGGTAAAGTTACCGCTGAAGAGAAACTTGAACGCAGCACCCACCTCGGGTCATCACCACCCCGGCCAGGCCCTTGTGGCGGGCGTGCGAGGTAGAGCCCCAGCTGTGGGTCAGCTCGGCGAACTTCTCTCTCACCAGGTCGAACACGGCCTCTGAGAAGAGCTGGAGAACAGCAGGCAGCGAGGTCAGTGAAGGACCTCTCTGAACCACACCACTGAAGAAGAACATGTGATGTTACGCAGTTGGAGGGTGAGGTCACAGTGCTCTGGCCTCAGTGGTTCATAAAGTGCTGTAGGACTGCATTTGTTAACGGTCCACACAGCCGGTCGTCTTCAGTGTCCGACAGTAACTGGTGTGTGGTTTGAATCCTGCTCTAATCTCTTTGACCCAAACACCTGGATCAGGTGTTTGGGTCAAAGTGTGTGTTTGATGGAGCTTAGGATCGCTGGATGTTTGAGCCCTTATTGGCTTTCCTGTAGAGGCAGGACAACAGAGTCAAATCACACAAAATAAAATGTAAAATGTCACAAAATTGACCAACTATACAACCAAACAAAAATGTCTTCCTAAGTAGACGCTCTATACTCCAATCCCATCTGGCGACACAAGGTCAGCTGTAATGAGCATGTTCCACAATTACTGCTCCCATTAATATGCTCTTCACACCTCCTGTCTACTGCCTCTCCTCCCCTCCTCCTCCTTTCCCCTCCACTCCCTCCTCCCCCCTGCTCTCCCCTCCACCTCTCCCCCCTCCTCTCCTCTCACTCCTCCCCTAGAGTCCCGTTGTCAGGGTCAAACGACGTCCATAAGGGTGGAGGCCGTGCTTGGACTTCCCCTGCGGGGCGCATCACGGCAACTATAGAGTGCTTCAGAGAGCGTTATGGTGATCAACCACCAGGGGGTCCGTACTCGCCACCATATTGAGCAGCGGACCACTGACCTGAGGTAACTGGGTGGCAGCGTTACAGGAGGTGATGCCGAGCAGCTTTCTCTCCGTCTCCATGGTAACGCTGTAGAGTGCCTGCAGGGCCGTCGCTGCCGCCCGGGTCTTGGCCAGTCGTCTGCTGCGACCGCGGCCCTCAAAGACCCTCCCCTCCACCCAGAGCACCGTCAGGAACCCCCCGACCGCGCTGCCATGCCCCCGCTCCACGAGGCACGCCCACCGGAGCCCCGGGTGGCGCCGGGCCAGCAGGTCCACCGGACCGGGCGGCTCCGGGGGACATCTGGGAAGGTGCTCCTGGACTTTGGGATTCTCAGAGCAGAGCTGACCCAGGGTCAGCCGGCCGGCCCGTCTGCTGCTGCTGGACCCGGGCAGGGGCCCGTCACCGGGCTCGGCCCCTGGAGGGTCGAACCGGACCAGGAGAGCCCCGGCGGCGTCCACCCTGTCAGCCGTGAAGTCCACGGGGCCGGGGGAGGAGCGGGCCAGGGTGGCCTGGGCCTGGGGGGCGTTGGGGAGCTGGATGAAGGAGCCGAGAGCCGACTCGGCCGCCCTCCTCTTGGCCTGTCGCTTGGTGGAGCCCCGGCCCTCGAAGCAGCGCCCGTGGACCTCCACGCCGACGGAGAACAGCGGGGCGTGGCCCGGGCCGGTCCGGGACAGCGTCTGGTACTGCAGGCCCGGCTGGAGCTCGTGGAGCTGAACCAGGGCACTCTTCTGGCTCACGGCCCAGGAGGCTCGCCTGACGCTGGGCCGTCTCGCGTTGAGGACCTGGTCCCCTCGGACCGGCGCCGGCTGACTCCTCCACACGGCGGTCTGCTGGGTTCTGGGGGCGGCGGCGCAGGAAGCTGTCGGACGGTGCCTCTGTTGGTCGTCATGGTTCTGGTTCTCGGTTCCATGGCCTGTTGGAGGGTCGGAGAAAACAAGGGCATATCAAGCTAACATAAAGACCATCGTCTTAATATATTAATATGGTCCGGGTATTGTGATCATTAATAAATAATCTGCAATATATTTTGAAAAGGAATTCTAGCTCTTTCCACTGAACTCAATACCTTTTATTCTGATTGAAAACAATTACTGTAATTATTGTTATGATGGCCTGGGTGTTACTTGGAGGACCCTTGTCTTACTGGGAGGGCCTGGGTTATACTGGGAGGACTGGGTCTTACTGGGAGGGCCTGGGTTATACCGGGAAGACTGGGTCTTACTCTGAGGATCTGGGTCTTACTGGAAGGACCTTGGTCTTACTGGGATGCCTGGGTCTTACTGGAAGGACCTGGATCTTATTGGGATGCCTGGGTCTTAATGGAAGGACGTCTTACTGTAGTTATCTGGATGTTCCGCTGTTCCCAAAGTCCTCCCGTTGCCCGGAGGGGTTTCCAGGGTCCTGCTTCGAAGGCCTGGAGGAGCAGAGGGGATGTCTACTCTTTATACATCTTGTGGACGATCTGGTCCTTTATATCCAGATACACTCTTTAAGGAGCAGAGAGGGCTGGGGCCATCTCGCTCCAGGACATTGCTCCAGGGCTGTGGCCATTGGGGATAGAACCCAGAACCATTCAGCTGGGAGTCGCCACTACCCATCCTGCTCCCCATATCAACATCATGGTACCCTATCTCTGCCAACATGTGACCTGCAGAAATACCTCCCAGCAAGCCAACCATTCAGTCCATGGTCAGCGTTGGAGAGGAAGATCTGTGTTGATCAGCAGGTCCAGATGGTTGTCTCAAATCACACAAAGAGCCCACTGCTCTGATAGCATCTTTAACTCTCGCCTAGTATGTGTAGTACACTGCTCCTATAGCATAGTTATGTAGCACGGTTAGCATAGCTCTCTAGTCTGATAGCAACCTTATGTAACATGGTTCGCGTAGCACTCTGTTCTCATTGCATTGTTATGTAGCATGGTTAGCATGGTTCTCTAGTCTCATAATCTCTCTACTAAGCTTGGTGTCCACCAGCAGGGCTGTGAGCTCCTCATTTGGCCGTCACTAATGAAGCTTATTTAATGAAATAATGAAATTATTCATGGAGGTTGGCAGCCATGCGCTGACCGCATGTGTGTGTGTTGCGTTTATTCTTCGTGGTGTTTGTGTGTTTTGTGGAGGTGTGTCAATTCTGTATAGTGTGTGTGTGTATCTGTGTGTGTGTGTGTGTGTGTGTGTGTGTGTGTGTGTGTGTGTGTGTGTGTGTGTGAATATTTGTGTGTGTGTGTGTTGTTTGTATGAATGTGTGTGTGTGTGTGTCTGTGTGATTTCTGACAGCTGTGGATAATCTCATCTGCTAGGTCTAATTAATGTTAAGCTATTTAATTGTCTGGTAATGTCGTCTTCCTCAAGGGCAAAGAAAGAGAGCCACTTGTGGCCGAGGCGAGGCTAACCTCCAGCGACCTAGCTTAGTGGTAGCTTCAGGTTAGCATGAACGACAGACAAAGTGTTACTTTACTTTGCCTTAAATAACTGTTTAGATAAAAATTGCTGTTGGTGAGAGTTGAGAGACAAAGGTTGTATCAGCGATGTGGGCGACGTCACATCTGTATTTGCTGCGAGCTCCCAAACAAACAGACAGAGCCAGCTCGCTCCTCCCTTCCGTGTTTCGTGCATCCAGTAAAAACTATCATGAACGCAGCGCAAAACCCCACAACACCCACCCCTTGTCGGTGATTGGTTGGAATACTATTTATTTTAGTTTTGAGTGGTTTGTAGTGCTTGTTTTTGTGTACGATCTCGCAGCATAGGCTGCCTACAGATGTGGCCTGCTTATGGGGCGGGCAGCTAGCGGGAGGAGAGATCGGATGAATTTGATCATTTATGTTTCGGCCTAGAATCGCTGATACAACCTTTAAGAGAGCAAATTATGAACAAGAAACGCCCCTCCCTCCCTCTCTGCCTCCATCTCCCTCTCTGCTCCTCCTCCCTTTCGGTTCCCCCCTCCCTGTCTCCCTGCTCCTCACAATCTGTGCTCCTCCTTCCTTCTCTGCCTCCATCTCCCTCTCTGCTCCTCCCTTTCCCTGCTCCTGCCTCCCACTCTACTCCTCCCCCTCTACTCCCCCCTCTCTGCTCCTCCCTCCCTCTCTACTCTCCCCTCTCTGCTCCTCCCTCCCTCTCTGCTCCTCCCTCCCTCTCTACTCCTCCCTCTCTGCTCCTCCCTCCCTCTCTGCTCCTCCCTCCCTCTCTGCTCCTCCCTCTCTACTCCTCCCCCTCTACTCCCCCCTCTCTGCTCCTCCCTCTCTACTCCCCCCTCTCTGCTCCTCCCTCTCTACTCCCCCCTCTCTGCTCCTCCCTCCCTCTCTCTCCTCCTCCCTCTCTACTCCTCCCTCTCTGCTCCTCCCTCCCTCTCTACTCCTCCCTCTCTACTCCTCCCTCTCTACTCCTCCCTCTCTGCTCCTCCCTCTCTGCTCCTCCCCCTCTACTCCCCCCTCTCTGCTCCTCCCTCTCTACTCCTCCCTCTCTACTCCTCCCTCTCTACTCCTCCCTCTCTGCTCCTCCCTCTCTGCTCCTCCCTCTCTGCTCCTCCCTCTCTGCTCCTCCCTCTCTACCCCTCCCCTCTACTCCCCCCTCTCTGCTCCTCCCTCTCTACTCCCCCCTCTCTGCTCCTCCCTGCCACTCTACTCCTCCCTCCCTATGTTTCTCCACCATAGAGAAGTGTTACATTCAAGCTCCTCTGATTGAAAGGCAAGATGGATTCCCCGAACCAATCAGTGAAGACAGGCCCTGATTGGTCTAAACACCTCCGCCCTGGCGGTCTTTACCGTTAATGTTAACGACTGCATAAAGAGCAGTTTATTTACCAACGTTTTTAACAGAATCCTTTACGGTTCATATAGGCATACTGGAGCACGCCGATGTTCAGAGTTCACCTGGACTCTGCATAGGCTCCCCCCTTACCCCCCCCCCCCCCACACACACACCCCTACTCTACTCTTATTGTATGTTGTACGTCCTGTCACTTAGCATTGTTTAGCATCTTATCCTAGCTCTGTTGTATACAGGGAATGGGTTAACCTAGTGATGTTAGTACTTGGCACTCGGTTCTATGAACTTCCTTACTGTACCGACAGCGAAATATTGTTGTTTCTCCTACTTCTGACAAATGGACTAATTGTAAGTGACTTTGGATAAAAGCGTCTGAGAATGCCCTGAAGGTAAAGGTAAATACAGGCCGCAGACCGTCGTACCGCATCCTTTCGTCCGTTCGCTGTGTGAGCCTGGTCGTGGCCCCCTGCTGTCTCCCAGCAGCCCGCCGTCCTACTACTCTTCCTCAGCGCAGAGCACCAGTTTCGCCTCAGCCTGTTCACCACCATGGTACTCTAGTTGTCATGGTGACCTCACTGCGTCGGTGGCAGAACACCCTGATGTCCCGGGGAAGCAGACAGCGGGCGGGACTGAGAATAGACGCTTTTGGGGCACTTTGAATAAGGATTACATTTAATACAAAAGCCATCAGGAGTAATCTGGGGGCTTATGATAAACAATGTTTAATCCCTCAAATCTGACCTGTTGCCCAGAGGAATGTAATTATCATTAGCAGAGCTCTCAACTTGATGAGACTTCCCACAATGACTGTCTTGGGGATTCGCTCCAGAGCCGACACGTGTGGGATTTGACAAAGGTTGGCCGTTAGAAACGTTTATATCGGACACGCTACTATCAGGACGCAGCTCAAACTCACGGTTAAACACAAGTTGAGTTATCACTAATTGCTTTATGTCCATTGAAATAATAAGACATATGAGAGGCATAAACATGGAGATGTTGATTTCCTCATGAAGGCGTTTATGACCACATTCTGCATGTCCAGCGTGACGGGAGGTTCAGAGCCAGGTACCATCTAGAGGTCCGCAGTCCTCCCACCCCAGCACTGGTTCAGGACCAGTGCTGGAGTGCTGAATAGCCTACTGGGCTACGCTGTGGTTCCAGAAGTACCTTGGTCCCAGTCTGTCGGCCCCCTGTCCTGCACTTCAAACACACACAGGACTCTGAACTGGAGATAGTAGGATTTACCCCGAGTTACGCTTCTGCACAACCCATCCCTCCTGCTGTGAGTCCCCTGACCCGTCTGGGTTCTCAGGCGGAGAACCAGTCGGAGAACCAGGCTTAGAACCAGACTCAGAACCAGGCTGAGAACCAGGCTGAGAACCAGGCTGAGAACCAGGCTGAGAACCAGACTGACGACCAGGCTGAGAACCAGACTGAGAACTGGGCTGAGAACCAGGCTGCCTGGTTCTCAGCCCGGTTCTCAGCCCGGTTCTCAGCCTGGTTCTCAGCCTGGTCCTTCTCTCAGAAGACCTCCTCATCTGAACCCCCCCAGGGCCCAGGCCCCCTCCTCACCTTGACAACGTCTTTTCCTCCTCCTCTTGAACCCGTGTTTCAGGGGCCGTTCGGGGCCCCCCATAGTCCAGCTGCCTCCTCCCACCTCCTCCTCCATCAGGGTCCGTGTTCTCACTGGGCACTGGGAGCTCTGTGCTCACGCTCCTCTCTGAGTCGTCTGCTCAACAGTTGAGCGCTGGGGGGGGGGTGATGGTCCCGTATGGGCGCCCCCCAGTGGGGGAACGGGGAACTCCACTCTGCGATCTGATTCAGTACCTCGGAGAGCGGGACTCTCTCTCTCTCTCTCTCTCTCTAGTCTCTGTCGCTCTGGTCTCTCTCTCATCTTCTCCTCTCTCTCATCTCTCTCTCTCTCTCTCTCTCTCTCCTCTTTCTGTCCTCTCTGTCTCTGTCTCTCTCAATCTCTCTCTCTTCTCTCATCGCTCTCTCCTCTCTCTCTCTCTCTCTCTCTCTCTCTCTCTCTCTCTCTCTCTCTCTCTCTCTCTCTCTCTCTCTGTTTAGCATGATAATGGCTCCTCTGTAATCCTCCAGCGGTTCCTCTAATCCCTGCCAGTCAGCTCTTGTCTCCTCAATCCCAACGTCTCATGACTTTATCAGTCTGCTATCGTCTCCTTCTCATCTTCACGCCCAGCCAAGCGTTCAGCTCTACACTGGAGGCTGTCCTCCCCCACCTCACCCTCCTCACCTCCCTCCATCCCACTCACACCTCACCCTCACCTCTCCCCCATCTCCACCTTACCCTTTTCTTCCTGCCCTGCTCTCCCCTCCCTCCATCCCACTCCCACCTCCACCAGCATTCCTCCCTCCCCTCCCTCCCTCCCTCCCCCTCTCCCTACTCCAACCCGGGTCTATCTCCCTCTCCCAGACCGTGTGGTGTGCCCTTGGCCCCAGAACCTGGAGGGGCCCCGGAATGAGTTCAATGTACCTGCAAGTCTGACACCGTCGCTTCCCTGTGCCCTCGGGCCAGGCATTAAAGCAAGCAGACTCCATTTCACGCCCAGCCGAGAGGAGATGTTGTCTCCATCTCCTCCCAGGACCTGGAGCGGTCCATACGTCTAATAGATCTTCAGAGGAACATGAAGCAGTTGGACTGAGGCTTTACATTCACGCAGGATTATATTCTATTATATTAACATATTGGTTGGTTTCTCTGTTTTTGGTGTTCTTGTTTTCCAATTTATTTTATTATGCTTGAATCCCTCCCTCCTCCTCTCTCCTTCTCCCTCCCTCCCTCTTCCCTCCCTCCCTCCTCCTCCTATCTCCTTCTCCCTCCCTCCCTCCCTCCTCCCTCCTCTTCCCTCCCTCCTCCCTCCCTCCCTCCTCCCTCCTCTTCCCTCCCTCCTCCCTCCCTCCCCCCCTGCTCCCTCCCTCCCTCCCTCTTCCCTCCCACCTCCCTCCCTCCCTCCCCCCCAGCTCCTCCCCCCCTCCTTTAAGTGCTGTTATTGTTCAGTTCAGACTTCTCTTCAGGTAACGCTAGGTGAAGACAGCGGGAGCAGCAGATTAAAACCGAGATCATATACTCATTAGCCTGATTAGGTTCATAAATATGTAGAAGACTAAAGACTAAAGCACAGATCAAATACGTTTAGTTTCCTCAGAGTGTCCCACCATCTTTCTCTTAGAGTTTATCGCTACCTTAGTGTTATGGCTGACACTGCTTGTCGCTAATGTTTAAAGATTAGCTTTTTGTTGTGTCGTTTATAGATTATAGATTAATAATAAGTATTATGCTAATAAACCCCCCATAGTATGAAGTGCTTATGAATGTGAATCTGCCACTATATAGCTTTCACTGTTAGCATATAGCTTAGACTCTAGCTGCAACTGTGAATTGATAGCTGATACTTTGCACTAATCGTATTTTCTTTGCGTAAGTAAGGGCATGTGTTCAGTTTTTAATAGTTTTCTCTGGTGCTCACCCTGCGTGTGTAAATAAAAAAAATACAAAATGAA
This sequence comes from Gadus chalcogrammus, assembly GCF_026213295.1. Taxonomy (NCBI): domain Eukaryota; kingdom Metazoa; phylum Chordata; class Actinopteri; order Gadiformes; family Gadidae; genus Gadus; species Gadus chalcogrammus. Next base: position 10,476,831 of record NC_079419.1, on the reverse strand, counting down.
GCATTAGAGAACAGTGCCACCTCTGGCCAGACATGGTCATTAAAGCTCTGACACCGTAGCATACGATGTCAGGTAACACAGTGGGGACACATCACAGTGAGTGTGAAGGGTTGATCAGTCTGTTCTGTGACTGGACTGTAGTGTGACTTCTAGAAGACCAGGCTGCTGCCTTGATCAATAGTATCTCTCCCTCCCCTCCCATCAATTCATCTAAAGCCTTTTAACACTGAAGGCAGACTGCCTTCAGTGTTAAAAGGCTTTAGACACTGCCTTAGGAAGTGTCCAAATGTCTTGAGAACGCACCAGACGTTATTCAGAAGGTGCTTCAGACCTTCAAAAGATAACGACCATACCTTATGTTTGACTCTTCTGTTATGTTTGCTTGTCTTGAACAACAAAAGTATTCGTGTGTCGATTTGACCCGCTGCATGTTTAAACATACAAAGATGGTCAGAAACCCCAAAAACCCAATTTTAAATATGGTGTACCTCATTACTAACACCATCAAATGTTTTTCTCCGATTTTCAAAGTTTTAAAAGGAAAATTGAGCAAGCAGCCATTTGAGTGGTTTTTCCATTTGATGTCCTGACATCGCCACTGTCTCTGCTCTGAATAGGGAGGAGTAGGCCTACTGTCCAACTCACAAGATGGCTGACCTTTCAATGAGATAACGTAGCGGTGAGATTTGAAGAAACTGCACCAAGGTGTGCTTCTCATTCATTGTTCAATCCTCGCAAATACTTGAATAATATAGAAACACCCACATTTTCCCACTACACAAATACACACGCCAAGACACACAAACACACACACACACACACACACACACACACACACACACACACACACACACACACACACACACACACACACACACACACACACATATTAACACACCCTTACACATACACACATAGACACACACACACACACACACACACACACACACACACACACACACACACACACACACACACACACACACACACACACACACACACACACACACACACACACACACACACACACACACACACAGGCTAACGTTTATAAACAGTATAATGGCTGCGAGGAGCTATCTTTCATTAGAAAGACATTTTTTGCAGAACTCGGAATGACCTTAGTCTAACAATACCAACAATCTTCTCTGTATCTATCTTTAATCACCACTTCACTTTCGTAAGGTCTGTGGTCTGTTAGAATTATTGGTTGTTCGCAGTCACATAACATTCTGCGATAAGCAAGATGCTGTGTGGATAAGGGATTTATATTATTGAGTGGACGTGCTGTCCCGGGGGTCGTGGTGCGGTCGCGCATTGTTCCCCTGCACGTCTCTCTATTTACCCAGCACTCAGATCTATTTTACTTGGTTGTTGTGTGTTATCATGGACCGAGGTGTATCGTTTAAGTGTGTGTGCTTTTGGGAAGTGATGACGTTGTGATGAGCCAAGTTTTTTCAGTTTAATTCAGGAAGTTACTCAACATCCTGTCTTGGTATTCATTCAATTGATTAATGAATTAAACAACGCCCTGTGTCGTCTCCCTGCGGCCATAGCGGGTATTACCCTTAATATTATTATAGTATTGGACTTTATTTTATAATATTGCACATTATCTTATAATATTACAAAAATTAAAATATTGTAATTTAGTAATATTACTAAATTACAATTTCTGTTATTACACTTTATATTGTTAACTTACACTTTATATTATTATATATGACACTATCTATTATAACATTGCACTTTATCTTATTATATTACACTATTCATTATAACATAACACTTTATATTATAATATTAAACTATATATTATAACATTACACTTTATATTATTATTACACTTTCTATTATTTTATCACATCTTCCAACCGCGACGACGTGATCTTCGAACTCATTCGACCGTTGAGCTGTCCGTCGAACGCCTAGACGGCCTCTGACTGGCTGGGCTGACAAGGGAGGCCGTCCGGAGGAACAGAGGGGGGCGATGCCCACTGCGCTGATAGACCCGCTGTCCTCCCAGATCCAGGTTCTCCTCTCTCCGCACTTGGACCCGTTCAGACCCGTGCAACCCCGTTAGACGTGTTCAGACCCGTTCAGAGCCGTTCAGACCCGGTACCGGATAAGAGACGAGGCGGCCATGGCGGCCCCCAATCGGCAAGACACCAAGAAGTTCTTCGAGAACCTGTCGGGCGCCGGGAAGTCCATCGGGGTGCTGACCAGCGGAGGAGATGCCCAGGGTAAGGTACCCCCGGAGCCGGGCTGTGGTCCGTCTCACACCGGGGTTTGCTGAGCCCTGGACACGGTCTGGTGTCGTCCCTCAGACCCACTAGGACCGACTAGGAACCACTAGGACCCATTAGGGCCGATCCGTAGTGTCTACTGAGATCCTGATGTAATAGTGATGCACAGAGTGACAGAGCCCATAGTGCAAATTATATAACGCCGTATGGGCATCAGCTGTTGCACCCAGCTTGCATCCATAAGGCTTTTTATCAGATGCACTATGGGCTCTGTGCATCCTCATTGTGTGTGTCAGTGTGTTGTGTATTAACAACGTGGGCAAAACGGCCGTGACCAGACCTGCATGCATGACGAGGGGGAATTAATTAGATTGGAGTTCAATCTAGATTTGAATTGATTTAGTTTCAAACCAGTAGTGTGTCTTCTCAAGCTGTCAAGTTGTATATCCTCGTCCCCGTGTTATTGGGTGGGAGTATGCGAGTATATGCGCATGTGCAGTGCGAGGTGTGAGACTATTCAGTAGGCCTACTCTCCTCGTTTGGTCTGATTTAAGTAAGAAACACAGAGACAGACAGTCTTTACGGTAAACGTTAGATAGCGCCGCGTGGATGTACGGGCGAGCAGGCGGCCTCAGATCCGCGGGTCGTCCTTCTTCCCGGACGGATCAGGACGTCCTCCTCTTGCTCAAAAGCACGCGCCTACGTGAGGAGCGGAGGGTAGCCTGGGGAGTCCTCCGCCCCCTCCGGCGGCCCTACGTCACTAGTTCCTCCCTAACCTCCTCCTCCTCGTCATCATATCTCAGTGTGTCTGTTCTGAGCGCACAATGTGCAAGAATCCAATCAGAACTCTGCTGAAAAACTGATTGGATTCAGTCGTGATGCTGCATTACGTGACCACGGTTGTCGGCGTCGTAACCCCAGAAAGTGATCCTGGCCCCGAGAGTGATCGTCCGCCAGAAACTGATCTCAGTCTTTGAATCAGCCTTTTATGCGAACTTGCAGGGCTGCTCATAAAAATCAGGTGGAAAGGACTGGTTTAATGTTTAAAATCATAAGCGTAGTTGCAAATTAATCATTTCTTTATTTTATATGTAAACCGTCCCTAGTACTGTTCAAATAAACTGTTTCCAAATAAAGTCCCTAACTAGTGTAGGCCTATGAGACAAACTAAAGACTTATAAAAATCATAAACTATACTTTAGTGTTGCTATAATCAAGTTAGTGATTCTCCGGATAACGCTATAATGTAAAGCACTTCCTTGGGAAGAGACGTTAAAGTCTCACTGAGACGCACTTTATAAGACCACGGATATGAGGTGACGTTTATTCGCTCGTTATGACAGTTTCGGTCCAGATTAGAGCAGATGTAGAGTTACATGAAATCACTAGTGAGTACTTTGCAAATAACGAGAATTGGGAATAGGGTATGTTGGTGACGATGATGATGATGGTGGTGGTGACGATGGCGATGATGATGATGATGATGATGATGATGATGAACGTGGTGAAGATGATGGTGGTGATGATGATAATGATGATGGTGGTGGGGTTGATGATGATGATGATTATGGTGGGGACGATGATGGTGGTGATGATGATAATGATGAAGGTTTGTTTAAAGTGCGACTAGCAAAGTATTAATGAGTGTAGCTAAGTGCTCCTCCATCACATACATGGGATGTTATTAAGGACATTTTTTTAAGGACAGGTTATTAGTGGTTAGAGCCACACAAGAAGGACCTACAACATGCTTATCTCAACGACAACGGACGCATGACAATGCAATGAATGCAACTAAGTCATAATTTCCTCACCAACAAAATAATGAGTCTCAAGTTATATTATTAAAACACAGCAGCCAATCAGAACACCTACATGCCCCCCATCATCACCGGTACCGCTACTTGTCTCCTAGCAACGCAGACCCGGCCCATCTAGCCTCCAAGCGCTAGTTAGCTTGCGCCTACTGAGAGAGATGTCCTTGAATGTGTCTCTGACTGCAGTGGTGGTCCAGTGTCACAGGCTAGCTGGAGCGACAGGAAGGCTAACCGAACGCTCGCTCCCTCAGGCTGCGCTGCTGATTGGCCAGACAAAGATAGTACTATCACCACAGAGGGACAGACGCTCTCTCTCTGACAGTGGAACAAACAGACGTTCGTCTGACCTCCACTGTAAGGGGGACTGTGGAACTGGTGAGCTCCAGCCAGCTCCACGTCCTGGTAACTAGCTAGTTACTAGCTAGTGAGCTAGCTGGTGCTAGCTGGAGCTATCTGGTGCTAACTGGAGCTCCTGGTCCTGGCCGCTCCACTGTGGGCCTCTAAGCAGCTTGAGGTCCAGAGCCAAATACGCCCCCACACACACACAGAGGTTGAATGGCTGCGATTGTGTCTGAGTGTGTAGTAGTAGTCTAGTGGTCACTATAGTCTGACGTCAGGGCAGACTGTCACGTGTGTCACTTCCTGTCTGCTGTACTCTCCTCCCGGAACACTGGCTCTAAATATTACTTTATCCCCTCTCTCTCTCTCTCTCTCTCTCTCTCTCTCTCTCTCTCTCTCTCTCTCTCTCTCTCTCTCTCTCTCTCTCTCTCTCTCTCTCTCTCTCTCTCTCTCTCTCTCCTACTTGATTTGATTAAATTTACTCTTTATTTTATTCTTGTCATCCCCCTCTGTCCTGCCTACTCCTCATCCTCCCTCTCCTCCTCCCCCCCTCCTCCCTCTCCTCCTCCCCCCCTCCTCCCTCTCCTCCTCCCCTCCTCCTCCTGCTCCTCCCCCCTCTCCTCCTCCCCCCCCTCCTCCTGCTCCTCCTCCTCAGGTATGAATGGAGCTGTGAGGGCGGTGGTCAGGATGGGGATCTACGTGGGAGCCAAGGTCTACTTTATCCACGAGGTACAACACAAAGTCAACATCAGCACAACACACAGGTGGAGGTGTACTGGTGGAGGTTCCAAGTGGTGGTGTACTGGTGGAGGTTCCAGGTGGAGGTGTACTGGTGGAGGTTCCAGGTGGAGGTGTACTGGTGGAGGTTCCAGGTGGAGGTGTACTGGTGGAGGTTCTAGGTGGAGGGGTACCGCTGGGTGTGTAACAGGATGTTTCTCCTCAGGGCTACCAGGGCATGGTGGACGGAGGTCAGAACATCGAGGAGGCCACCTGGGAGAGCGTCTCCAGCATGCTGCAAGTGGTAAGAGCTGAACCACCTGCTCTAGAGGAGCTCTAGACCAGTAGGTCTGGAGAAGACCAGAGGACCACCGGACCAGAGGAAACCCACCCTCCAGATGGAGTGCCTTACACCACCCCACCATCTCTTTGCCTCATACAGGATTGTGGATTTAGGGACTAGTTCATTATTTAGACCCTAAGTCTTAAAGTATTAAGATAACTATTGAGACAGGATTGAAAGGCGGCGTCGCTTTGGAACAGTTTGAATGTTTAAGTATGACAGGTCATGTGACAGAGGTCCTCTGATGCGTCCCCAGGGGGGCACGGTGATCGGCAGCGCCCGCTGTAAGGAGTTCCGGACCCTCGAGGGGCGTGTCCGCGCGGCGCTGAACCTGGTGCAGCACGGCATCACCAACCTGTGTGTGATCGGGGGGGACGGCAGCCTGACCGGGGCCAACCTCTTCAGGGAGGAGTGGAGCAGTCTGCTGGAGACCCTCAGGACCACAGGTAGACAGACGGACACACAGACAGAGGGACAGACAGACAGACAGACAGATGGAAAGACAGAGGGACAGGCAGACAGACAGACAGAGGGACAGACTGACAGACAGATAGAGGGACAGACAGACAGACAGACAGACAGACAGACAGACAGACAGACAGACAGACAGACAGACAGACAGACAGACAGACAGACACACAGAAAGACAGACAGACAGACAGACAGACAGACAGACAGGCAGACAGAGGGACAGACAGACAGACAGACAGACAGACAGACAGACAGACAGACAGACAGACAGACAGACAGACAGACAGACATGTGTTTATTATTTTAGCATTCCATAAACTTCTCAACCAGGTTCTAAATATAACTTCTCCCCCCCCCCCCCCCCCCCCAGGTCAGATCGATGACGAGGCTGTCCAGAGGAACTCTGTGCTCCACATCGTGGGGATGGTTGGCTCCATCGACAACGACTTCTGTGGTACCGACATGACCATCGGCACCGACTCAGCCCTGCACCGCATCATCGAGGTGGTGGACGCCATCGGGACCACCGCGCAGAGGTCAGGGCTCAGGGGTCAGGGGTCAGGGGTCCGGGTCAGGGTCAGGGGGTCAGACCAGTCGGACGCCATCTCTCTCACTGAACACTGAAGCGTCTTGCTTTCTTGTTGGTGTCTGTCCTCCTAAACGTCTTCCTGTCCTCCTAAACCAAACGTCTCTGTGTACTTCCTGTCCTCCTAAACGTCCCCATGTGCTGCCTGTCCTCCTAAACGTCCCCATGTGCTGCCTGTCCTCCTAAACGTCCCCATGTACTTCCTGTCCTCTGCAGCCACCAGAGGACCTTCGTCCTGGAGGTGATGGGACGTCACTGTGGGTAAGAACTACTGTCAGGACTCTCAGTGCTAGTGTGTGTGTATAGTTAACAATCATTCACCTCAGGTGAAGTATATGAATAGTGGGGAATAGGGCTATTCCCCACTATTCACGGAGCCTGAGGTGAATAATTGTTTTAATATATACTACAGGTGAACACTCCAAAAATAAACAAGATAACACTTTTAGCCAGGATTATTTTTTTTTTATTATCTGTTTATTTGTTTTTATTAGCTATTATCGATAAACTGATGAATCTATATTGTACTGTTGGGACCTAATAGGTGTGTATATTGATGGATTTATGGTTTACTGTACGTACCTAACACGTGTGTGTATATAGTTAAAGTGATGTTGTCTTGTAGGTACCTAGTGTGTGTGTATTAATGGCTGTATGTCTTGAAGGTACCTGATAGGTGTGTGTGTATTAATGTATGGTGTCCTGTATGTCCTGCAGGTACCTGATAGGTGTGTGTATTAATGTATGGTGTCCTGTTTGTCCTGCAGGTACCTGGCCCTGGTCAGCGCTCTGGCCTGCGGGGCCGACTGGGTCTTCTTCCCAGAGATGCCCCCTGAAGACGACTGGGAGGAGGAGCTGTGTTACAAACTATCTGGGGTATACACACGCACGCACGCACACACACATACACGTGCACGCATGCACACACACACACACACACACACATAGACACAAGCACACACACACATATACACACACACACAAACACACACAAACACGCACATACACAAGGGCGCAATGTTTCAATTTGATCTGATGACACACCGAAGCTACGTAAGGTATATGCAGTTTTGCGCATGTTTAAAATGTTTAGCCTTACGGCGTCAGCTGTGACCGAAAGCATTCAATAAATGTGACGCTCCGAGGCATGGGTTCATTCATCATTTCTGGCTACGCCAGTGGCGCACGCACGCACGCACATGCACACACACGTGCACGCACGCACATGCACACACACACACACACACACACACACACAGACACACAAACACACAGACACACAGACACACATACACATACGCACACACACACACACACACACACACACACACACACACACACACACACACACACACACACACACACACACACACACACACACACACACACACACACACACACACATAGACACGGACGCAGACACACACACACATAAATGTCTAATGCGTCCATCTTGTGTCTCCAGAACCGCGCTGACAAGAAGCGTCTGAACATCATCATCGTGGCCGAGGGGGCGATCGACCGCAGCAACAAACCCATCTCCGCCGACTACATCAAGGACGTGAGTCCACCTCCTCCTCAGCACCACCCCCTCCTCAGCACCACCTCCTCCTCAGCACCACCTCCTCCTCACCACCACCCCCTCCTCAGCACCACCCCCTCCTCAGCACCACCTCCTCCTCACCACCACCCCCTCCTCAGCACCACCCCCTCCTCAGCACCACCTCCTCCTCAGCACCACCCCCTCCTCAGCACCACCCCCTCCTCAGCACCACCCCCTCCTCAGCACCACCCCCTCCTCAGCACCACCCCCTCCTCAGCACCACCCCCTCCTCAGCACCACCCCCTCCTCAGCACCACCTCCTCCTCAGCACCACCTCCTCCTCAGCACCCACCTCCTCCTCACCACCCACCTCCTCCTCACCACCACCCCCTCCTCAGCACCACCTCCTCCTCACCACCACCCCCTCCTCAGCACCACCTCCTCCTCAGCACCCACCTCCTCCTCACCACCACCCCCTCCTCAGCACCACCTCCTCCTCAGCACCCACCTCCTCCTCACCACCCACCTCCTCCTCACCACCACCCCCTCCTCAGCACCACCCCCTTCACAGCACCACCCCCTCCTCAGCACCTCCTCCTAGCCACCATCCCTTCCCCACCTCCATGGGGATGTGTCTCTGCTGACTCTCTCTCTCCTTCTCCCCTCTCCTCCCCCCAGCTGGTGGTCCGCCGTCTGGGCTTCGACACGCGGGTCACCATCCTGGGCCACGTCCAGAGAGGGGGGACCCCCTCCGCCTTCGACCGCATCCTGGTAGGACCCCGGCAACTAGTCTAGAACTAGTCTAGAACATTGTCATTATCTAGTACTAGTGGTGTGGAACACACTAACCTATTCCCTCCCTCCTTCTCCCTCTCCCCCTCCTCCTCCACCCCTCTTCCTCCTCCTCCTCCTGTTCCTCCTCTTCCTCTACCTCCTCCTCCACCCCTCCTCCTTCTCCTTCTCCCCCTCCTCCTCCACCCCTCTTCCTCCTCCTCCTCCTGCTCCTCCTCTTCCTCTACCTCCTCCTCCTTCTCCTCTTCCTCTACCTCCTCCTCTTTTACCTCAACCTACTCCTCCTCCTCCTCCTCCTCCTCCTCCTCTCCCTCCTCCTCCACCCCTCCTCCTCCTCCTTCTGCTCCTCCAGGCCAGCAGAATGGGGGTGGAGGCGGTGCTGGCTCTGCTGGAGGCATCTGCGACCACGCCCGCCTGCGTCGTGTCTCTGGTGGGAAACCAGTCAGTACGGCTGCCCCTCATGGAGTGTGTTCAGATGGTACGACCGGGGGGTGGGGATATATGTGTGTGTGTGTGTGTGTTTGTGTGTGTGTGTGTGTGTGTGTGTGTGTGTGTGTGTGTGTGTGTGTGTGTGTGTGTGTGTGTGTGTGTGTGTGTGTGTGTGTGTGTGTGTGTCTGTCGTGGTGTTTGTGTATGTGTGTGTGTGTGTGTGTGTGCGTTTGTGTTGGTGGATGGGATGGGTGGGGGAGGTGTGTGCGTTTGTATTCATCTGTTGCTTTTTTGTGTGTTTGTTTCTATGTGAGTGTGTATCTGTGTCTCTATGAGTGTGTATTTATTTCTCGTGTGTGTTGTGCCGTTCCTCAGACTCAGGAGGTCCAGAAGGCCATGGACGAGAAGAAGTTTGACGAGGCCGTCAGACTCCGCGGAAGGTAACGGTCCACACGCTATTTTTCGTGTCTTAAAGACAAGTTATTGCTAGTATTATAAAGACATGTAACCGCTAGTATTTTAACAACTTGGAACGCTAGTATTATGACAGATGTTGCGCTAGTATTATAACAACTTTATCTAACATTTGTTCTCCAGGAGCTTTGAGAACAACCTGCATACCTACCGACTGCTCTGCTCCCGCAAGTCGGACGAGGACCTTCCCACCGTAAGTTCACCAGAGACTACGTATCTGTCTCTGATTAAAACGTGCTAATGTGAATGAACGTGAAGTGATTGTAACCTTCGTCTCAAACGTGTGTCTCTCCATCCACCAGCCACTCTGAGGGTTGTTGGACAAGGTACTTCCTGGTCAGGTGTATTGTGGGGGACTGAGTCATTCTGTGACGCTAACAGAGGGTGGTTTGGCTTGCTGCGTCCAAAGAGGCTAGCAGTGTTTAGCGCAAAAGGGCTGGGCAAATATGAGGCAGCTTTCACCTCAAAAAATCTCCTCTGTCCATCTCTGTGGCGTCATCGACCGACCTGCTGCATGTCGCTGGCTGGTTTGAGGCGGTTCTGTCGGTCAACAGACCTCCATGCTTCTGAGAGGCTGGTTTCCAGGCAACATGCGACAGGCTCGTTACTGGCGCATGCTTTGTCTTGCGCTTCTGCAACGATAGCGATGCGTCCACGCATCGCGGCATCGACGTGCTCGCCGGAGTACCGTCAGATCTCCGTTTCCATGGCAATGGAACGACATCGTGGTTCTCATTGAGTCCGGGCTGACCCAGCGCTGCCCGCCTCACACAGCCCTCCTCAGTGGGACTCCTCAGAGCGCTCTGCATGTGCTCCTCCTCAGAACCTCCTCCAGGCTCTGGGGCCACTGGACGAGGCTCACCACCGCTTAGTCTGTAGCTCAGGCGGCCCAGGGGCTGGAGAGCCAGTGTGTGTTGAAGAAGGTGTATGTGTTATGGTGTGTTGAAGGTGTGTGTATTGGGGGTGTGTAACAGGTGTGTAACAGGTGTGTAACAAGTGTGTACAAAAGGTGTGTTTAACAGGTGTGTAACAGGTGTGCGTGTAAGAGGTGTGTGTAAGAGGTGTGTGTAACATGTGTGTGTATTAAGTGTGTAACAGGTCTGTGTGTAACAGGTGTGTGTAACATGTGTGTGTATTAAGTGTGTAACAGGTCTGTGTGTAACAGGTGTGTATCAGGTGTGTAACAGGTGTCGTCCTCCCCCAGAGCGGCTTCAACGTGGCGGTCCTGAACGTGGGGGCCCCGGCGGCGGGGATGAACGCGGCCGTGCGCTCGGCGGTCCGCGTCGGCATCGCCGAGGGACACAAGATGTTCGCCGTCAACGACGGCTTCGAAGGATTCGCCAAGGGACAGGTGAGGCCTAACGACCCCTTAACGACACCTGGCTCTGCTCCGATTGGTTGATGCTCCCAGGGACAGGTGAGGCCTAACGACCCCTTAATGACCCCTGGGTCTGCTCCGATTGGTTGATGCTCCCAGGGACAGTTGAGGCCTAAGGACCCCTGTACTTTGATTGGTAAACAAACCTGTCTCTGCTCTGATTCTCAGAGGGCAAGGCAAGGGCTTAACCACCCCTGTAACCTGATTGGTTGACTCGTTAGGGCCAGGTAAACAACCATGCGTGAGAACAGGTTACATTCTCCTCCCATCTCCTGTCCGTCTTCAAACACAAACCCCATCAGGTCGTCTAAAGACCCGCTGGGGTTCGTTCTGAAGCCCAGTTTGAGTTTATTTTGAAGCGCTCTGCTCTCCATTGTCAGTCCTGATTAGTCGAGGTATCTTCACTGTACTGTTCTCCTTCTACATTAAACACAATAACACTCAGAACTCTGCATGCGTTCTGCGAAGCGTGTGAGCTGGGTGGAAGAACACAAGGCTAAACGCTGGAGTAGTCTCGCAAAGCCAGACCAAACTACAGGAAGTAGAACCACGCTACCTCGAGCCGTCTATCCGTGAGGAAACTGGGCGGGCCTGTTTTTATTTCTTTAAACCAATCACAATCGTCTAGGGCGGGGCTAAGCCCGGGAAGCAGCAGCGGTGTCCATGCAAAATAGTGCCGGGGGGAAACGCCAGCAACCGGAAGGGGAGGAGTAGCGGTGAAATAGACGCTGTCCACTTCCGTTCAGCCAGACTAATGCTGGAGCGGCACGGACACCCTATCTTCGACGTGATTGGACGAGCTGCTCTCCTGTGTGTTGGCTCCCTGGCGTTGACCTTTTGACCACTTGGCTGCAGGATGGTGACGTCTTTCTCCTGATAGTTTGAGAGCAGAACAGCTAGCACCTGATAGGCTGCATACCTCTGGGGTCATTGTGAGGTCAGGCTTCCGGAAGGGTTGCTAGACATGCGTGTGTGTGCGATAGTGTGTGCGTTTGTGTGGTGTCTGTGTTGATCTGAAGTGGACAGATAACATTATCATTACAGAGACTATAAATACCATGCTTCTGCATAGATATTATATTATCTCTATATTCTATAGACACTTCTGTTCCTCTGTTGCCCTGGGAGGTGGGAGTCTTGGGGTCAGGGGGTCGGCTCCAAGCTGAAAGGCTCTGGGTTCGATCCCCAGTGTCCACAGTCCACCTGAAGGCCTCCTAGAGCCAGGTGACCTCTGACCCCTACCTGCTCCTGAATGACCTGTCTCTGTGCTCATTGTAAGAAAGTTGTGATTAAAGTGTCTGCTACATGAATAAATAGCGAAGGTGTGTGTGTCTGTGTGCGTGTGTGTCTGTGTGTGTGTGTGTGTCGTTCTGTGTGTGTCTCTAACAGATCAAGGAGATCAAGTGGGGTGACGTGGGCGGGTGGACCGGCCAGGGGGGGTCCCTGCTGGGGACCAAGAGGTGAGCGTCTCAGGGGGCCAGAGGGGTCTCCTCCTCAGGTGTCTGGGGGTTCTGGGGGTCTCCCGGGGGGGTCTGGGGGGTCTCCTCCGGGGGTCTGGGGGGTCTCCTCAGGGGGTCTGGGGGGGTCTCCTTGGGGTTCTCCTGGGGGGTGTGGGGGGGTCTCCTCCTGGGGGGTGTAGGGGTCTCTTCAGGGGGTCTGGGGGGTCTCCTGGGGGGTATGCGGGGTCTCCTCAGGGAGTCTGGGGGGTCTCTTCAGGGTGTCCGGGGGGTCTCCTCAGGGGGTCTGGGGGGTCTCCTGGGGGGTCTTCTCAGGGGGTCTGGGGGGTCTCCTGGGGGGTGGGGGGGGGGTTTCTCAGGGGGTCTGGCGGGTCTTCCCAGGGGCTCTGGTGCTGTGGGTCCCTCTCCCAGCTGGTCACCTCTCATATGGAGGCCGATGGTGAAGACATAATAAACATCTCCTCACTGATCCCCTCCTCAAGGACTCTTCCTGCTAAACACGCTGAGAAGATCGCCGAGCAGATCAGGATCCACAACATCAACGCCATGCTGGTGATCGGGGGCTTTGAGGTACCAACCCGCACAACACATGCTATGTTTATGCTAGAGGCTAGCTACTTTCATCCTTAGAAACTACATGCTATGTGTATGCTAGCAGCTAGCTGCTATTATCCATTAGAACAACACGCTATGTGTATGCTAGGAGCTAGCTGCTAATGCAAACTGTTATTTTATTTTCTGTGCATATTGTGTAGAATGATGTATAAAAATGTATGAATTAACCATTTATATTGTTGATATTTTGAAAGGATAATTGCAGGATGTTTCAACCGGGACCCTATTGTCTGATAAGATCCGGTCTCAGGGACTGATGCCGACACATTCTTTTAATCGGTCTGGTATTGAGCCAAAGTAATCCTCATTTCTAATTTTAGTCCCTGACACCCAAAATGGTCTGAAAATAGTGTCCAGGTTGAGAAATCCTGAAGTTATCGTTGAATAACTTCTTGTGTTCTCAGTGGTTTCTGACATAGTTCTGACATCTCATCATTTAACCTCATTCAGCTGAATTGTTTGTTTACGATTCAAGAAGCCCCATAACATCATGTTTAACATCATAACATCATCATCTTATACATCATATTGACCTTATTCTATAGATATTTCCCCTCCCAGCTAGGGTTCAGAACGAAGATGGCTGCTCTGTGAATGAGGCCCAATGCTCACAGTATATGACAGCATATCCTATCATATCATACCCTACCCAATGATCAAATATATATCATGCATCATTCAGAACATCCCCAGCTCTCTCCTACCTTCCCTGGTCTCCGCATCCACCACTACCTGGTTCTCTCTGTGTCTCGTCCTCTGATGTGACTGGGCTCCTCTGGTCGTTGCATCTCTCTCTTCCTAACATCAACCATCTCTAACATTGACCATCTCTAACATCTACCATCTCTGATATCTCTCACATCTACCATATCTAATATCTACCATCGTTCCACCAATCTAACCTACCGGCTCCTCCCACCCCCAGAACCCCCAACACCACCACCCCTACGACCACCTTCACCACCACCTTTACCACCACTACCACCAACAACACCACCACCACCAGTATTTCCCCTCCAGACTTCGCCTTCCCTCCCCCTTCCAGCTCTGTGGTGATGATGTCGTCCCTCCACCTTCCTGCTGTGTGGTGATGGTGTCTTCCCCCCCCCCTTCCTGCTATGCTCTGTGGTGATGGTGTCTTCCCTCCACCTTCCTGCTCCGTGGTGATGGTGTCGCCCCTCCACCCTTCCCGCTGTGCTTTGTGGTGATGGTGTCGCCCGTCTGGCTCCTCCGCCTGCAGGCCTACCTGGGTCTGCTGGAGCTCTCCGGAGCGCGGGAGCAGTTTAGTGAGTTCTGTGTCCCCATGGTCATGGTGCCCGCCACCGTGTCCAACAACATCCCGGGCTCAGACCTCAGCATCGGGGCAGACACCGCCCTCAACGCCATCACCGAAGTAAGTGAGCGTGTCCCCGGCCGGGTTGGGACTGGTTCGCTTTGGTTTGGTCTGGTTGGATCTGCTTTTGTCCAGCTTGGCTTAGTTTGGTCCGGCTTGGTCTGGTTTGATCCAGTTTGGTCCAGTTTGGCCCTCTTGGCTTTACTTGTCTCAGTGTTCGCTAACCACGGGTCTCTGGCCTCAACCAGCATCACATGTTCATCTGGGGGGGCAGGGGGCTGAGCACAGAGGGGCATGGACATGAAGATAAGAGGAACTTCAGTTGAGAGGCACCATGGGTAATGGGGTCGGCCCTCCAGCGTTAGGGTTAGAGACATGTCTGTGGACAACCATGAATCTCCATGAAGTCTGCCTCAGACTGACATGGACCGGGTCCCGCAAGAACCTCTCCAGACCCGCTCCAGACCTCGGAGCACCGACCACCAGCTCTCCCAGTCTGGGTTTTCTACTGAGCCCAGAACTTGGTTCCCATGGTTCCTGTCCTTCAAAAGTCTTCAAGGGAGATGATAGTGCATTGGCTGTAGCTTCACAGCAGATGGCCGTCCGTGTTGACAGTGTAAACACCAGCTCACAGCGGCCATACAATCTGCTTATCCATAAACAAACTTTACGTCTTCACCAGTTCTCCAGACTGATTACAAGAAACTCAGAATGATTAGCCCAGTGTGGCTAGTAACAGCTGGGCTATTAGCCAAACAGCCTAGCTTAGCTGATAGCATCATGCAGCTCAGAGATGTGTGCGTGGTTTAGTGCCCGAGGCTAGCTGGTTAGCGAACCCCCAGGGTAAGATTGGGTCGTACGATGACATCATGTCGGCATGTCCGCTACGCAGCGCTGGTTGCCCTTGACGACCCTTTCTCGCCAGTGTGCTTGAGTTGTAAGCAATAACGTATGGGGGGTCAACAGGCCATGACCAGCAAGACTTCCCGTTAGGATTGGGACTATGAGGTTAACAAAGTAAAAGTCCTCCTTGATTTTCTCATAGTCCGCTGCCTTTACTGAAGAATCCAGGTTTACAGAGGAAGGAGATAAAATAGGGCAGTCTTGGAAATAAAATAAGAACTTTTATGTTGAAAATCCCAAATATTCCACCACTGCTTCCTGTCTCATCCCCATCTATCAACATCCAAGGATGTTGATAGATTAAAGTTGTTGAGAGGCATGGCGGTAAGGGCAGTACATTCTGTAACATAATAAAACGGCCCCTCATTTACCACCAGCTGATCATCTGTCATCAGAAGCCATTTTGAAATCTAGTACATTAGTGACATCACAAGTGTTCACCAATCACGAACTCCCATCGCGCCTCGTGTTAAAGAAGTGGCCCTTTAATGGTTTGTCCTTTTAGCGATCATTAACTCTAAGAGTTGAAATACCTTCTTAGGTTCTATTTATTTAAGAAGGTGAATCAGAGAGATCAGTGTAGTGTGTTGTCGTGCTGGTCGTGCTGACCCCCCATCGTACGAGACGCTTCACCTAACCGAACAACCTCAACACAATCTCTTCACGTCGCACGCGGGACATCAAATTTGCACTCTTATTTTTCGACTTTCTCGGAATGTCAACCGTCACAAGCCCCGCCTCCACGTCTCTCCAACCAATGGGAAGCAAGGTCGGCGATTGCATGGAGAGAGCTGCCCAATAGCACCTTCAAACCCCCTCATAGTGTCCTGAGACACGGGCCATCACAGCCCTCCAGCCCTTATCACCACAGACCCGAGCGCTCTTCTTCTGCACAACAACACAACAACACCAACAACAACAGAGCAACAACACAAGTCCTCCAGCCCTCCAGCACAAATCAGTCCGCCCCCTGGTGGTCTGACTGCGTAACAACACAGCTCAGATCAGGGTGCAGGGGGTCCAGTCCCAGTCCTGGTCCTAATCCCAGTCCCAGTCCTTGTCCTAATCCCAGTCCCAGATCTAGTCACAGTCCTAGACCCAATCCTAGTCCCAGTCCTAGTCCCAGTCCCAGTCCCAGTCCTAACGTGCGTGCCCCTGGCCAGGCCTTTGAGTGCGTGCTGGAGCTGTACGAGCTGCGGGCTCACCACGTGGAGTTCTGCGTGCCGCTCTGCATGCTGCCCGCCACCATCAGCAACAACGTCCCTGGCACTGACCTCACCATCGGCGCCGACACCTCCCTCAACGCCATCGTGGAGGTAGGTCGCCACGGCGACACAGCGAGGGCGTGGCCGCCGCCGTGCCCAGAGAGATCTGTCGTTGTTATTATGAGTTCTGAACTCTGATCTGCACATGTTGGCCCGGCGTGTCCCCAGCGTGTTGCTGAGTGTGTTCTGCTGCATGTGCATGTGAGCTCATGACCGTGCATGTGGATATTTTTAGATTTGTATAAATTCCTGTGTGTGTGTGTGTGTGTGTGTGTGTGTGTGTGTGTGTGTGTATGTATCTGTGTGTGTGTATGTGTATGTGCGCATGCTTTTGTGCCTGTGTGTGTGTGTGTGTGTGTGTGAGTGTGTGTGTGTGTGCTTGCTTGCATGTGTGTGTGTCTGTGTGCGTGCGTGTGTGTGTGTGTGCTTGTCTCTGTGTGTGCGTCCAGACGTGCGACCGCATCAAGCAGTCTGCCAGCGGTACGAAGCGGCGTGTGTTCATCATCGAGACGATGGGCGGGTACTGCGGTTACCTTGCCAACGTGGGCGGGCTGGCGGCTGGCGCCGATGCCGTCTACATCTACGAGGAACCCTTCGACATCAGGGAGCTGCAGGTCAGAGGTCACCCGTCAGCATATATACTGTATATATATATATGTAAACAAACAGATATATCTATGTGCAAACAAACATCTATATATATATATATACAAACATATATATTTACAAACAATCATATACATATTTTTAACTCATATATTATACATTTTCTTTATTCATCTCCATATTTCTTTTAATTTAATTATTGATATAATACAATAATTACAGAAACAATGCATTTAACACTAATACTCAGGTATAAATGTTGTAGAATTAATTTAGTTCAAAATAGAATAGTATAACATAAAACAGCCAAAACAATTAATGAAATATTTTAGATGGATAAATGGATTTATAGATATCGCTGCTGGCAATGTGGTTCAGTTCCAGAGTCATTCAGCGCAGGGTTCACTACAGTAAGAGCAGCAGCGGCCCCTAGTGGTGGAGACCGTCTCTGCACCCTGAGTAGTCAGCGGCCCCTAGTGGTGGAAACCGTCGCTGCACCCTGAGTTGCTCAGAGGGGCAGCAGCTCCAGTATCTGCAGCCTCTCAGGGAGCACGGACGCTCTGACATCTCATCTCTCCTCCCTCTCCTCTGTCTCCTCTCTCTTTCTCTTTCCTCATTCTCCTCTCTCCTCTCCGTCCTCTCTGCTCTCTGCTCTCTCTCCTCGCCGTCCTCTCTCCTCTCTCCTCTCTCCTCTCTCCTCTCTCCTCTCTCCTCTGTCTGCAGGCCAACGTGGAGCACCTCACGGAGAAGATGAAGACCAGTATCCAGAGGGGCCTGGTGCTCAGGTGAGACTCTAAACGTTAGACCAGAGGAGGCAGAGAAGGTCTTTAGTGATCCTGGAGGGAACTTCACCGCAGAGAGTACAGGACAGCGGTAAAAAGAGATAAAAAGTTTTAAGTGTAATGGGGCTGTGGTTCCACTGTTTTAACTGGTTCCAGTGGTTTAACTGGTTCAAGTGGTTTAACTGGTTCAAGTGGTTGAACTGGTTGAACTGGCTCCACTGGTTTAACTGGTTCCATTGGTTTAACTGGTTTAACTGGTTCCCCGTTTTGAACTGGTTCCACTGGTTCCCAGTCGGTCTCCACAATAGGGTGGATGAAGCTGCTGTGTTGAAGACCCTCGTAGTTTCACCGCGCGTCTCTGGTCCGTTGCCGTGGGTAACGCCCTCCTCTCGGCCGTCAGGGCGACGGACCTTCCTCTCGGTCCCCCTGCTTGGTCCTCTGGTTCCTCATGATGGGCTGGTGGGGGCTGGGGGGTGGGGGGGGTCATGTGTGTTGGTTTGGATGAAACGTCGTCTTAATGTAACCATCACCTGATGTCTGATTAGGGACTTTTGGATACTTTTGCGAACTACGCACAGAATCACAGACAGCACCTTCAACAGAGGCACCGGAGGGGAGTTTACTCTGAACTTTAACCCCTCAGCTGTCGGTCCTAAGACCACCAGAGACTGCTGAGAGAAAGGGTGCTTGCTGGGACTGCGTAGCGAGGGTCTGGTCTCTGTCCTGAAGAGAGAGGGGCAGGTGTGTGGGAACACTGCGTCTTCTGGCTGTCAGACCGCAGCGCTGGGAGAAAGTAGGGCAGGGTGTGTGTGTGTGTGTGTGTGTGTGTGTGTGTGTGTGTGTGTGTGTGTGTGTGTGATCATGTGTGTGTGTGTGTGTGTGTGTCTGTGCGCGGGTGTGCATGTGTGTGCGTGTGTGTGTGTGTGTGTGTGTGTGTGATCATGTGTGTGTGTGTGTGTGTGTGTGTGTGTGTGTGCATGTGTGTGCGTGTGTTTGTGTGTGTGTGTGTGATCGTGTGTGTGTGTGTGTGTGTGTGTGTGTGTGTGTGTGTGTGTGTGTGTGTGTGTGTGTGTGTGTGTGTGTGTGTGTGTGTGTGTGTGTGTGTGTGTGGTGCTGCGGCCGTGTAGTCAGGTGTGCAGGTGTGCTCCAGTAAGAGCGTGCACGGTGGTGGGGGCTGAGCACATGAAGGTGACCCCTGGTGATGTCATCCTAGTGTCACCTTGTTCAACATCAGACGAAACGAAGGAAAGTTTCAAATCAAATGAAGTCCTCAACTCTGAGACCCCGAGAGCGAGATCTGGATTATGAAAGATACATCATCGCGAGGATATCTTCATGTGTGCAAGAAAATACCACATGGATCAGAGCTCATGAACTGAACTGGCGGTCTTATTTTGACAGAGCGAAAGTGTGAATTACAGGGAGG
This sequence comes from Gadus chalcogrammus, assembly GCF_026213295.1. Lineage (NCBI taxonomy): Eukaryota > Metazoa > Chordata > Actinopteri > Gadiformes > Gadidae > Gadus > Gadus chalcogrammus. Next base: position 10,457,309 of record NC_079419.1, on the reverse strand, counting down.
AGTTCATCAGCAATGAAGCTGACCAGGAATGATGCTAATTATTTTGTGTGTGTGTGTGTGTGTGTTTGTGTGTGTGTGTTTGTGCATGTGTGTCTCTCTGTACTGTGTGTGTGTCTCTCTGTACTGTGTGTGTGCGTGTTTGTGTATGTGTGTGTGTGTGTGTGTGTGCGTGTATGTATGCATGGGTGTGTGCGTCTGTGTTTGTTTGTAGGAATGAGAACAGTAACGAGAACTTCACCACAGATTTCATCTACCAGCTTTACTCTGAGGAGGGGAAGGGAGTGTTCGACTGCAGGAAGAACGTCCTGGGACACATGCAGCAGGTACTACTGTAGTACTATTTATATAGTACTACTGCTCTGGTACTAGTATTACCACTGGATGAGACATGCAGCAGGTGCAGCAGGTACTACTGCTATAGATCTAATTATATATAGTAATACTGCTATAGTACTAGTATTACTACTCCAGGTGACAGTCATCAGTGTGTGACTATGGTGGATGAGGTATTAATGGGTTTGATGATTCTTGGTGTTAACATGAATGTGGCCACAGGGGGGTGCTCCTTCCCCCTTCGACAGGAACTTTGGTACCAAGGTGGCGGCTAAAGCCATGCAGTGGATCACCACCACGCTGAAGGAGACCTACAAAGAAGGTATAGACACGCACAGACACAGACACACACTCACTCACTCACTCACTCACTCACTCACTCACTCACTCACTCACTCACTCACTCACTCACTCACTCACTCACTCGCATGTGTGGCATATGTACCATCAAAATTTCCTCACAACTACAAATCTGAGCGTTAGTGTGTGTGTGTACTGACCGTGTCCTCGTATGAAGGCAGAATATTAGCATGTGTGTGTTCTGACCTTGTCCCTGTATGCAAGCAGATAGTAAGTGTTTGTGTACTGTGTCCCCGTATTCAGGCGGATAGTAAGTGTGTTTGTGTACTGTGTCCCCGTATTCAGGCAGATAGTAAGTGTGTTTGTGTACTGTGTCCCCGTATTCAGGCAGATAGTAAGTGTGTTTGTGTACTGTGTCCCCGTATTCAGGCAGATAGTAAGTGTGTGTGTGTAGTGTGTCCCCGTATGCAGGCAGAGTGTCAGTGTGTGTGTGTACTCTGGCCCCGTATGCAGGTCGGGTGTTTGCCAACACTGACGACAGCGCCTGTCTGCTGGGGATGCGTCGTAGGGCGATGGTCTTCCGGCCCGTCGCTGAGCTCCGAGAGGAGACCGACTTTGTGTAAGAACGGAAAACTCAAACATACTGCAGGAAGTTACCAAAACGTCTGAAGTTTTGTCAATTTGGATTAAACCTCGGATTCAACTTTGGATGCGAACTGAACAGAAAGTCATGCGGGTTGTTTGAGTCCCAGCTTACAGGTTCTTGGTTTGATCCCCACTATGTGGTCTACCTGTCGGCCCCCAGAGACCTGCCTATCGTATTTAAAAACAAATTAACTGTAAAACGCTTCAGGTGAAACCTTCTAGAAAATACCCAATACTATCAAACTCAATTGGCAATAAACATGACAACTGTACGATTTTAAAGAGCTAAAATCTTTGAATATCAAATTCCAAATGTAATTTTGTTAGTACTTCAAACAAGTGTTTAACGTTGCAGACATCGGATCCCCAAGGAGCAGTGGTGGCTGAAGCTCCGCCCCCTCATGAAGATCCTGGCCAAGTACCGGACCAGCTTTGACGTGTCCGACTCCGCCCAGCTGGAGCATGTGACCCACGTCCGGCCCAAGGAGGCCGCCATCTAAGCCCTGCCCCTCACAGCCTCTCACTCCAAACCGCCACTCCTCCTTTAAGAGTACCGGTCACCTCCTACGAGTCAAACACGCTCCTTTAATATGATGTTGTTTTACAGTAAAATGGGAAATGCTGTAGCTGGTCTGAGACCAGAGGCAGGGTGGTTTACAATCCCCAGTGGAAAGGTTCTGAGTTTGATCCCCAATGTCCAGTCTGCCTGCAGACGCCCTTGAGCAAGTTGCGTCCAAACCCCTCCCTGCAGTCACTGTATGCTGTGTGTGATAAACGCATGTCCTGAATTAAATATAGAATATTTAAACAATTATTTTGGAGAGTAGAAGAGTATTTAGAAGATATGTATTAAATATATTATTCAAATATATTTTAAGATAGTAGAGCATTGAGCTTAAATTAAAGTTAACCAGATAGCTCCTAATATTTTCATATATTCTCGTTTCCCCGATTATAAGTATTTATAGAATTTAGAATATTCCCAGTATTTGAGAATATATAATCAAGTTAAATTTAAGCTTTCGTAGAAATCGTGTGCAGCTAGCTCACTACACCTAGCGTTAGTTAGCAAATTAAGCTAACCTCCGTCTCGTAGTTGACCCAGTGTCACTGGTTTAGCTCCTTAACCAAACCGCCCAATCACAGCTCAGGTTCCGTCCCATTGGCCTTCTCAAACTGTTAGGATCCGCCACCAGGCTCACCTGACCTCACTTTCACCTTCTGTCTGATGTTGTACTGCCTCTGATATCAATTGTGATGTATTCAAGTCTGTTATTTTAATGCACTTTCAGCCACAATTAACAAAAAGAGTATGCTAGGTGGGGGTAAGTTCACTCAACGATGTTGTTTTCATTGTATGGCTCATACCTCAACGCTCTTTCCTGAGTGGACAGGGATGCACTGGCTCTGGATGATTTCATCAATGTTTCTGAGTTGTATTTATTTGCTGAGTTCAAGTTAAGATAGCATAATAATAAACCAAGGATGTTGGTTTTTTAAAGGGCAACCAAACGTTGAACCGTCAAAGTGAAGCGACAGCACCACCTAGTGTTCATAATGGTTACTACAGCTACCATCCCTCCTGAGTCCTGAAGTCTTTTCCGATGGTTCCGTTGTTTTATTGATGGTCATCAGGACTTTTTTGTTTTTAATTTGAGAAAAAGTTAAGACTTTTGGAAATTGAAAGTTAAGTGTACAATTGTTAATTGTGGCAGATCTATTACGTGTGTTATTGTAGCTGGGCAGTGGTGTGGAGGTGGTACACTTTATATGCAATATTAATATGAATAATAATCCTGTTGAATGTGTTAATGTCTGGTCACCGTCCTGTCTCGGAGTAATAAAGCACTTGGTTGTGATTACAAGGAACTCATCCAACTTTATTGATCCAGAAAACACGTACACACACATGAATGACAGTAAGTCACTAATGCCATTCAGCAAGGAAGAATGACAAATCAATATTTAATACCATTCAGAACGTGCTATGCACATTACACACACACACACACACACACACACACACACACACACACACACACACACACACACACACACACACACACACACACACACACACACACATCAAATAAATGGTCAAACTAAATACTAATAGGAAGAAAAGGCGATGAGATGTGAAACGCCCACATTCATTCAGATTAACTTAACGCAATTTATTCGATTTGTTATTCCAATTAGCGCTTAGTGAGCCTCACCTTTGACTCCTGCTCTTCTTTAAAAGACACGGCTGCTCAGATCTTTCTGATTGGTCCTCAATTCGACCGAGGAGTGGAGAGAGACGTGCTGAGAGTAGAGTAGAGTAGAGTAGAGTAGAGTAGAGTAGAGTAGAGTAGAGTAGAGTAGGACTTTATTTTCGAAGCATGCGATCTCGAACGACCACCGTTGTGTTCCTTTCCGTCCTCACTGAGACCTGGACTATAAAACACAACGTGGCCACCAACGACCAGGACTACAGCTTCTCAAAGTACGACAGTTTGTTCTTCTACATGAGTGGATGGAGCGGTTTGGGTGGCGCTGTGTTTGTGGTGTGTGTTTGAGGTGTGCTGGAGGTGTGTGTTGGAGGTGTGAGTGGCGATGTTCTTTGCTCTGCTGGTTCTGCTGCACCACACCTGTCTACTCTCCGTGTCTCCCACATACATCACAGTCCGTCTCTGTCCCGTTTCTGTCCCTCGGTACCTTCTACACATGAGAATGTGGAGTCCGCTGCGGCTCAGAGTTGATGATTGAGTCGGTTTGGTTGTTGATGGTTATTTTGATAATTAACTCTATGGTCAACAAACTGACTTAAACCCGACTGCCGTCCGCGGACCAATGACCTCAAAATACCTCAATGAACCAAATAGCGACTTCAGATTCATTATCACAGCGATACTGACACGTCAACCTCCATGTACATGGTCTATGACACGATGACTTCATACCCAGCTGGTCTACAGCGTGATGATGACGTCATACCCAGCTGGTCTACAGCTTGATGACTTCATACCCAGCTGCTCTACAGCTTGATGACGTCATACCCAGGTGCTCTACAGCGTGATCAAGTCATACCCAACTGGTTTACAGAGTGATGATGAAACCCAACTGGTCTACAGCATGATGACGTCATACCCAGCTGGTCTACACAGCGTGATGATGTCATACCAAGCTGGTCTACAGCATGATGTCATACCCAGCTTGTCTACAGCATGATGATGACGTCATACCCAGCTGGTCTACAGCATGATGATGACGTCATACCCAGCTGGTCTACAGCATGATGATGACGTCCGGGTGAAGGCCTCGGTGGAAGGTCTCTGAAGCATCAGACCACCAGGGACTAGACGACGGACAGACGGACAGACGGTGTGGGTGGTTGGGGACCGGGCTGGTGTTTAGTGGGTTGTGGTGAGAGTGGACCTGTGGATGAGTGGGGCTGCGAGTGTGGTATCCAGAGCATGGACTACATGTTGATGTACTGATGGACATTAAACACGCACACACCTGCACGCACCTCCAGATACTCAACATTTCCTGCTTCACTTTCTTCAACTTTCAACACATTGAGACCCCCGCTGGCTGCCGGGGCCGGCTCTGCTGCCGGGACCCCGCTGGCTGCTGGGGGTTCTGCTGCCGGGACCCCGCTGGCTGCGGGGGGCTCTGCTGCCGGGACCCCGCTGGCTGCGGGGGGCTCTGCTGCCGGGACCCCGCTGGCTGCTGGGGGCTCTGCTGCCGGACCCCGCTGGCTGCCGGGGCCGGCTCTGCTGCTGGGGCCGGCTCTGCTGGTTACTGGTTTTGTTTGCTGCTGGTTTTGTTTATTCATGCTGCTGGTTTTGTTTATTCATGCTGCTGGTTTTGTTTATGCATGCTGCTGGTTTTGTTTATTCATGCTGCTGGTTTTGTTTATTCATGCTGCTGGTTTTGTTTATTCATGCTGCTGGTTACTGGTTTTGTTTGCTGCTGGTTTTGTTTATTCATGCTGCTGGTTTTGTTTATTCATGCTGCTGGTTTTGTTTATGCATGCTGCTGGTTTTGTTTATTCATGCTGCTGGTTTTGTTTATTCATGCTGCTGGTTTTGTTTGCTCGTGCTGCTGGTTTTGTTTATTCATGCTGCTGTTTTTGTTTATTCATGCTGCTGGTTTTGTTTGCTCGTGCTGCTGGTTTTGTTTGCTGATGGTTTTGTTTGCTGCTGGTTTTGTTTGCCCATGCTGCTGGTTGGTTTGATGCTTACTGACTTGTTGTTCGTCATTGCTGCAGTGTATTAGGTTCAAACAGGACCGGAGATGTTGTGGGGTTGGACCAGTCTGGAGGACTCATTGTGGTCTTGGGTTCTGGACCAGGGTCTAGTTTGGGTCTGGTGAACTTTGACTTGGTTGAGTATCTTGAGTTTGGTTTCTGAATAATTTGTCGTGTTGGAAATGGACGAATTTGGCCGAACGACCGGCAGTGCTGCTGAACTGGGGGCCATTGGTTCAATCAATTGCACAAGCATCTTGGCCTTGAACTGGTACTTTACGGTGACTTGAAACATAAAATGGACGAATTTCTATTCAGTTATTTATCATGAAACTTTGTGGCTTACAGCTTAATAATTTTATTTGACAAATTTGAAAATGATCTCAACACTTACAAAATGTCAGTGCAAACGGCAGCATTATCAGCAACGCAAAGTTCAAACGCCAGCATTATCAGCGACGCAAAGTTCCGTGCCTTGAAAGGTCTGGAAATCTGCCACGTCAGCAGAGCGGCCATTTACACCGGTAAGGAATTAAACTATTAATATCAAAAACACTTTCAAATACATAATGAGTGGTCATGTAGTGAACGTGTACATTTGTATATCTGCCAGGCCCAGACGGATGCAGACCTTCCATCTCCTGCTGAGGAGCCGCTCAGGGTGAGGGCTGGAACTCTTTATAGATTCAGCTTCGGTGCGGGGGCGGGATAGGGGGCGGGATAGGGGGCGGGATAGGGGGCGGGATAGGCCAGAATGGATCTTGATTCACTGTCAGACACTTTGGATAAAGTTGAACAAAATTACAAAAAAGGGAAGATGTGTAGAAGTGTCTGGTACCCTGACTGTAGTGATGGTAACGGGTGTTTAAACTCGTAGCAGTACCGGCTGGCCCGGGAAGGGAATTTCTGGACCAGACCTGAGGGTGGGATGACTCTGAGGAGGAAGACTCACTTCCATCCAGGAGGAGACCCGGTTCAGCAGATCCTAGACCTAGAGGAGCATCAATGCGTTGAGGGACCCGAACTTCAGGTTAGCTCCTTTTCTATTTTGCCGTTTAATTTCATGTTGCGTCATGACCATAAACAAGTTACATTTTTGTTTAATGTTTTATTCCCTTTTACTGGGTGACGTGACGCTGAACAGTTTTCGTTCTCTCCTGTAGAGTGAGAGGCCAGGACCAGGTAGATCTACCGTTCCAAGTAACCCGAACACCCCCACCTCTCCGTCAGGTGGGCAGCGGCCCACGGCTCCACCCCACCAAGTTGACTCAACCTACCAACGTCTTCCAGTCTGGAGCAGACGCCCTGACCCAACCTGCGCCACCCAGAATGAAAGCCCCAGAAGTCCCCAGGGATGAGGAGATGCTAAGTTACTGGGAGGAGGGTCCCCCTGGGCAGTCCTTATCTTGGTTTACTCCTCTTCCTCGGATTGCGTTAGTGTTGTCCTTATAAGGGCTTGGTGGGTGCTGTCTCTTTTCTGAAGGCGGGACATCTGAAGGGATGTCTAGCCAATTAAATAGCTTTACATGAATAGAAGATGGAAAACCATCTATTGTAAGTCTCTATTTACTTTTTTGGTTACTTTTCAATGTTCTCAGCACCTCTGCTGAATGTAACTTTGTAGCAGATAGACAATTGTTGTTTTTTTCAGTCAGCAAATGTTACTGTGAGTTGTGTTTTTCATGTGTTGAATAAAATGCTTGACTTAAAAACGTGTGGACAGTTTAACTTGGTAGAGACTCATTTGTTGGAGCATCTTGCCGTTCACAAATTCTTTGAATTGATTATGGAGTAGCTTTTCATGGAACTTGAATAGCCATACAGAGAGTTGCTGGTTTAACTCAAATCTCCCTTGAGAGCCCAGTGTCTCATGAGGAAGGATTTGCTAGAAGCAGGTTTTTTTTATATGTTTATTCAACACGATTACTTGGTTTCCATGAATACCAAACAAATTAACATTGTATCTACATCAATATAAAATAACTTGTGTGCGTTCAGTCACTCATCAAAAGCTTGATCAAATGTAAACGGCGGACATTTTAACGGATTATGACACAATCTGAAAGGTGACCGATTTTAGAAGTACATAAATAGTCTCTGAAATGGAGGAGTTATTTGATGATCCAAGATGGGTCCTTCTTTATGCTCTCATTCTCTGGGCCCAAGATGGCGGCCGCGCTGGTCTGCTGGCCGACGCCGAGGTACCTGGGAAGACATTGGCTTGTTAGCAACATGTAGCGCTGGCCCTAACACCCAAACAGCTGACTCTTAGCTTAGCTCACCTGGACGCTACGTCCACCAGCTCCTTCTGCGACACGGCAAACAGCCTCTCACGGTGGGCCTGCCGCACTTCGTCCGTCATCCCGTTCAGGAAGCGACCCATACCTGCACAGGAAGTCAGGTCAGAGGTCACGACCCCCAACCACTACCGCCCCACACACCCCATGTCCACGCGGAGAACGTACTATTAGAGAACGTTGAGAAGGTTCTAAGGATAACAATACTAATACATTTAATTTAGAGGCGCCTTTCAAGACACCCAAGGTCACCTTACATAGCATATAGACATTGTGGAAAAAATTAATAAATAAACATAAGCAATAATAAATAAATAAAACAAAAACAAGACAAAACAAAACAAAGAAAAAAAAAACAATCAAAACAGTGATCAGTTAGACGTTGTGTGCGAGTTGTGTGCGAGTACGTTCTTGGCACTGTATAATAGTACTTAACATCAAGTAGCATCTTATCCTAGCTATCTTTAGTACTAAGCATTGTGTAGCATCTTATCCTAGCTGTCTTTAGTACTTAGCATTGTGTAGCATCTTATCCTAGCTATCTCTGTTGTATACGGGGAACGGGTTAACCTAGCGATTGTTAGTGCTTGGTTCTATGAACCGGTTCTTACTGAACCGACAGCGATATATATTGTTTCTCTTTCTTCTGACAAATGGACTCATTGTAGGTGGCTTTAGATAAAAGCATCTGCCCCTTGAACATTGGGAAGGTTCTCCTAAAGAGCGAGGGGAACCCTCTGTACCTTTGTCGGAGGGCGCCACGGGGGCATCAACAGCGGAGAACACGGACAGCTTGGCCTCGTCAATGTCCTGCTGGGAGAAGGAACCGGAGCGCGCCCAGTCCACCCCCCTGCGGAACGCCGCCAGGGTCTGCACCGAGTTAGGGTCCCTAAAGACACAGGAAGTAGAGTTAGGGTCCCTAGACACACAGGAAGTAGAGTTAGGATCTCTTAAACACACAGGAAGAGGCTTTGGGTGATGTATATTGTTGGCCTGGAAAGCCCTTGTAGACTAAGACTACGTTGAATCTCTTGCATGTCTTTTAACATCACAACATACCTTAACCGTCACGATTTACGTAAACAAACCAAATGTTCTGATTGGCTTTGCTCACCTGTATGAGTAGAAGGAGAAGAGGCCGCCTCCCATCCGGGCTCCGCCGCCGTAGGCCCCGCCCTTCTCTCTGATCTCCCCGTGGAGGTACTTGGCCGACATCATCCTGGCCAGGATGTACAGACTGAGGGACAGACGGTCACAATGAGACGCGTGCCTTCGATGTTACTGAACTGGATGAACTCATGTGAATTCAATTGACTTAATTCGGTTAAGACTTAAGTAAGGGGTCCTGGGGATAATTAAGGGGTCATTGAGGGTAAGTAAGGGGTCCTTGAGGGTACCTGGCGTAGTCGGCGTGCGTGAATGGCACGGTGCGGATGCTCTCGCTGACGAAGTTGACGGGGAACGCCATCGGGAAAAAGGTCTTCATCTGGCACGGAAGGAACCCCACTTCCTGTTGCACAGCGGACGCACACAGACACTTCCTGTTAGACAGCCCACGCCACCAGCTGGCAGGATGAGAAGAACTAGCCTAGCGGTTAGCACATAAGCGCTACCTAGCGGTCCCTGGTTAGCACGTAAGCGCTGCTCATGACCAGGATGCCCTCAGGTCCGCTCCACCAGAGCAGCGTTCAGTAGTGTTCAGAAGCTAACTCATCAGCAACCACCGGTGAATTTTACCTTAAATTTTTTAAAAGTGAAAGTGAAACTAAACTTGGCTGAAAACTTCTAGCCAGAGCTGCAGTGACCTTGGATCATTATAATCGTGTGTTGTAGTTGAAGGAGTCCTCTCTGAGGGAGGGGCCGTGTTGATTTGGTCAGCTTACCGAGACCAGCTTCCTGCTGGCGTCAGAGTCTTCAACCGGCCGCTGAGGAAAGAAGGCAGATGTTACATTTATTAAAGCTGACCTGGACAAGAGGTCCGCACTCCTGACCTCTAATATGGTGGTCTCTACCTAGACGATGGTGGTCTGGTGGTCTACCTCTACTATGGGGGTCTTGTTGTCCTACCTCTACGATGTGGGGTCTGGTGTTCTGGTGGTCTGACCTCTACTCTGGTGGTCTGGTGGTCTACCTCTACTGTGGTGGTCTGGTGGTCTAGTGGTCTACCTCTAGTCTGGTGGTCCTACCTCTAGTCTGGTGGTCCTACCTCTAGTCTGGTGGTCCTATCTCTAGTCTGGTGGTCCTACCTCTAGTCTGGTGGTCCTACCTCTATGATGTGGGGGGTGGTGGTCTTGTGTGAGCGTCTGTTTCCGGCGACGTCCTTCATGAAGGACTCCAGCTGTCCCGCCGCGGCGGACATCTTCTGAGGCGTCGCGTTCACCGCACACCTGCCGCAACCATGGCCACACAACAATCGTTCTCCTCATGCTTTGTAACTAGTAACTAACTATAAAATATACGACTAGCGTAATGTTTGGTAACCACGGTCGGTGTCAACGAGGTGCTGGTGGAGGCTCACCTCATGTTGTCAGGGTTCAGGATGTGCTTCTTGATCCGAGGAAGGGCGCGTAGGACCGGGCCGAGGTCCGACATCTCCGCTATCCTCTTCATGAACTTCACCTGGTCGCCACGACAACGCACAGACTCAGACCCAAGCAGGAAGTTGTGTGGAACCACGTTAAAAAACACTTTAAAAGTGTTCCACTTTGACTTTATACATCCACTTTAAATGTCTGGTTGCCTTGCTGACTGCCAGAGGGTGGCCGGCGACCCCAAGTAAAAAAGTGTCCTTGAATAATCCCTAAGCAGGCAATTGCTAGTTCAATCCCCAGCACCTCCTAGCGTGACGAGGTGTCCCTGAGCAAGACGCCTCACCCTGACTGCTCCTGACGAGCTGGCTGTCGCCCTGCTTGGCTGACACCGCCGTCGGTGTGTGAATGTGTACATGAATGGGTGAATGAGTGGCCACTGGTTAGAACAGCGCTGTATGAATGCAGTCAGTTCACCAGTTGGTCTTTGCGGCCTCACCTGCTCCATCCCCCCAAACGTCTCCTGCAGCCCCCCGGCCGGGGTCAGGCTCCGCCCCGTCTGCGTCATGGCGTACATGTGACCCGAGTAGGAGATCCCATTGGCCAGCTCCTGCGCTGACATCATCACGAGCACGCGCAGGCGTTCCTCGTCGTCAAAGTGAGGGCTTTAGGGAAGGGACGGGGTTAGCACGGGACGCCGAGCTAGTCCCAGACGCTATCCATCCTGGGACTAGCTTGGGAGTGGATGTTTTAGCCCGATTCTGGAGCTCTTACTGATAAATACACAACCTTAAAGGTAACCCCTCACCTGTTGAAGATGTCGCTCCACAGGCCGAACATGTCAGGAACGTTGCGCTCCAGACAGGAGGAGAAGAGCAGGACGCCCTGGAAGACAGAGCTAGCGGTCAGAACCCTACTTCCTGTGCTCAGAAGTCAGAACCCAACTACCTGTGCTCAGAACCCCATTTCCTGCCTTCAAAAGGCCACCTCCTGCATTCTGTCAGGACTGACGCTTTGCCAGGGGTCGCCCACCTATCGAGGTGGGCGGAGTCAGACTCACCTGTTTGTACATGTCGAGGTGGGCGGAGTCAGACTCACCTGTTCGTACATGTCGAGGTGGGCGGAGTCCTGGATCACCAGTGGGGAAACGGACATCCCCCCCGTCTTGAGCTCCATCTGCTGGGCCTGCTGCCGGTAGTCCAGAGAGCCGCAGCCCAGCCTGTGGGGGGGGGGGGGGTGTACCGGGTTACCTGGAGTTGTTCCGATACCGATACCAGTATCTGAAACTCCTCCAATTGGGTATCGGCGAGCAACAGTCTATGCGGTGATCTGATACCCTCACATGAGCCCTTTACTACGCAGAGGACCTCACAAACACAGCGCTGTCGGAATGGGAAACGTGTCGTCTCTGACCGAAGTGCGTTCGAGCTACCAAGTCGTAAAAACATGGATGCTCACGCTTAACTCTACAAGAATACAAATGTATTATAATAATTAGCAATTATAAATGTAAATGTGTCAACAGAAAAAAATTGGCAACAGTAAGTGAACCGACTATACATTCTGCTGTCATCATATGAGAACCCTTCAATGAGAACAAGTGCTGTTGGTAGACACAATGCTGTATCGACTCGGTATCGGCCGATACTAAAGCTGAGCTATCTGATTTTCTTTTGTGTTGGAACATCTCTATAGAGAAGAGCGGAGCCTACAGAGCCAGGCCAGACGTCCCTCACAAGCAGAAGCAGAGACTCACAGGGTGAGGACGCTGCAGAACAGAGGAACGTAGAACCTAAGATCCTGTAACCCTAACTATAAAGACAGGGACTCACTGGGTGAGGACGCTGCAGAACAGAGGAACGTAGACCTTCAGCTCCTCTGGCAACGTGTTCAGACTGCACATGGACCGGAAGTACAGCATCCCATTGGTCGGCTGCTCGCAGTACTGCACGGCCACGCCCCCTGGTGGAGGAGAGAGAGCTTTAATACATGGACTCAGAGAGAGATTTAGGATGGTTCTACTGTAGATGGTTCTACTGTAGGGTGGTTCTACTGTAGGATGGTTCTACTGTAGATGGTTCTACTGTAGGTGGTTCTACTGTAGTACTGTAGGATGGTTCTACTGTAGGATGGTTCTACTGTAGGAGGTTCTACTGTAGATGGTTCTACTGTAGATGGTTCTACTGTAGGATGGTTCTACTGTAGATGGTTCTACTGTAGATGGTTCTACTGTAGGATGGTTCTACTGTAGATGGTTATACTGTAGGAGGTTCTACTGTAGATGGTTCTACTGTAGATGGTTCTACTGTAGGGTGGTTCTACTGTAGATGGTTCTACTGTAGGATGGTTCTACTGTAGATGGTTCTACTGTAGGATGGTTCTACTGTAGGATGGTTCTACTGTAGATGGTTCTACTGTAGGATGGTTCTACTGTAGGATGGTTCTACTGTAGGATGTTCTACTGTAGATGGTTCTACTGTAGATGGTTCTACTGTAGGATGGTTCTACTGTAGATGGTTCTACTGTAGATGGTTCTACTGTAGATGGTTCTACTGTAGGATGGTTCTACTGTAGGATGTTCTACTGTAGATGGTTCTACTGTGGATGGTTCTACTGTAGGATGGTTCTACTGTAGGATGTTCTACTGTAGATGGTTCTACTGTGGATGGTTCTACTGTAGGATGGTTCTACTGTAGGATGTTCTACTGTAGATGGTTCTACTGTGGATGGTTCTACTGTAGATGGTTCTACTGTAGGATGGTTCTACTGTAGGATGGTTCTACTGTAGGATGGTTCTACTGTAGATGGTTCTACTGTGGATGGTTCTACTGTAGGTGGGGCGTACCTGCGGTGCCCATCTCCACGGGCGTGGTAGGGGTGGTGCGCTGGATGTCAGACACCTGGAGGGCGGGCAGGCAGGACGCGTCCTGGGCCTGACTCTGAGCCTCCAGCAGCTCCAGACCTGAGGACCCAACGCCTGAGGTTATCAGAGGAGGGCCTGGGCTCGACCGCCTGTCTCTCTGACAGTCTAGCTGTCAGAGAGACAGGTTGGTATGTAAGAGAGACAGGGCGGTGTGTAAGAGAGACAGGGCAGTGTGTAAGAGAGACAGGGCGTTGTGGAAGAGAGACAGTGTGGTGTGGAAGAGAGTCAGGGCGGTGTGTCAGAGAGACAGGGTGGTGTGTAAGAGAGACAGGGCGGTGTGTAAGAGAGACAGTGTGGTTTGTAAGAGAGACAGGGCGGTGAGTCTGACCCTTGTGGTAGATCTCCTTGCGGTCTCCCTCTGTCAGCGCCTCGGTTTTCCTCTGGAGCTTCTCCTGCTCGGCCAGGACCTGCTTCTCTAGGTAGGCCTGGTCCGGGCTCATGGACAGGGTCAGTCTGTGGGGGTTGTCCTGGAGACGGGAGATGGAACCCGTTAGCCGTTAGCCGCTACAGACTAGCGTCCGCTCATGAGGTTGAAGTCTCCTCTTGGATAAGGAGAGGGTTAACTTCTGGGATATGTGCAGGCTGTGACTAGGTGGGGGGGTGTACCTGGAGGTAGTGCTGGACCTCATCCTGGGGGGTATGTGTACCTGGAGGTAGTGCTGGACCTCATCCTGGGGGGTGTGTGTGTACCTGGAGGTAGTGCTGGACCTTATCCTGGAGGTAGCGGGGGTCCTCCTTGAGGCAGCGTCTGAACCTGGAGACCAGCTCCCCGATGTTCAGCAGCTCCACGGGGTCTCCGTCGTGGTTCCAGCACGACGCGATGTACTACACACACACACACACACACACACACGTACGTCAGGTGCGGATAAATCATCCCGTGAACCTGCTAGCGGGGTTCGGGGGTCAGTGGACCGGGGGTCGGAGGTCGTGTGACCCTACCGAGGCCAGGGAGAGGCCGAAGCTGGTGGACTGATGCTTCATCTGGATCTCGATCTTATGGAGCAGAGCCTCCACACGCTCCTCCTCAAAGCCCGTCCTAGGGGAGGGAGGGGGAGAAAGGGAGGGCGGGGGAGGAGGGGAGGGTGAAAGGGAGAGAGAGAGGAGGTTCCTCTTCAAACTCGAGCGGTCGTAAGATAAACGCAATGTCAAATGTAAAGGTAAATAAATGTAGCCCTCCCTCTACTTGGGGGTTCTCTCCCTGTACTACCACTGTTCTGTTCTGGGATGAAGTATTTTAGCAGAAAAACTACTGTACCATGGTACCTGGTTCCTAGTATGTCGTACTGTGTCAGTCTGTAGGGGGCTGGTCCTGGGTCAGTCTGTATCAGTGTAGGGTGACTGTTCCTGGGTCAGTCTGTATCATACTGTAGTGTGTACCAGTGTAGGGTGACTGTTCCTGGGTCAGTCTGTATCATACTGTAGTGTGTATCAGTGTAGGGTGACTGTTCCTGGGTCAGTCTGTATCATACTGTAGTGTGTATCATAGGGTATCAGTGTAGGGTGACTGTTCCTGGGTCAGTCTGTATCATACTGTAGTGTGTATCATAGGGTATCAGTGTAGGGTGACTGTTCCTGGGTCAGTCTGTATCATACTGTAGTGTGTATCATAGGGTATCAGTGAAGGGTGACTGTTCCTGGGTCAGTCTGTATCATACTGTAGTGTGTATCATAGGGTATCAGTGTAGGGTGACTGTTCCTGGGTCAGTCTGTATCATACTGTAGTGTGTATCATAGGGTATCAGTGTAGGGTGACTGTTCCTGGGTCAGTCTGTATCATACTGTAGTGTGTATCATAGGGTATCAGTGTAGGGTGACTGTTCCCGGGTCAGTCTGTATCATACTGTAGTGTGTATCATAGGGTATCAGTGTAGGGTGACTGTTCCCGGGTCAGTCTGTATCATACTGTAGTGTGTATCATAGGGTATCAGTGTAGGGTGACTGTTCCCGGGTCAGTACTCACGCGATGACCTCCCTGATGGTCTGGCTGATGATGTGTTTGACCTTCTCCACGTCCTCCTCCGCCGTCCCCTGGAGCCCCACGCTGAACGAGGCCTGCCGCGTGCTGCCGTCGTACCTACACACGTACACACTTTGTACTACACACACACACACTGCATAGTCTACACACTAGTTGTACTAAACACACTGGATATACTCCACACACACTATAATAGACTAGCAATGCTGAAGGGTGCTGCCGTCGTACCTACACACGTACACACTTTATACCACACCCACACACTTTATACTACACACTAGTTATACTACACACACTATACTAGACTACCAACGCGGCTGTACGAGGCCTGCCGGGTGCTTCCTTCGCACCTACACACCGATACACACACTAGTTATACGACACATCATACACACAATTACTACACACTTTATACTACACACACTATACTACACACTTTATACTATAAAACACGTACTACACTATCAACACACACTTTATACTAAAAACAAACACTTTATACTACACACTTTATACTACACACTGTCTATACTACACACCGTACACATGCTATCAACATGCAGCACTGACGGCAGTCATCTTTAATCACGTTACATACTTCAAACACAACAAGAGGTGATCCACACCCGACTCATTAGCATACTGCCATGTGATAGGGCCACTCTAGCTGTGACCTCACAGACCGCAGCCCCCACCCACCCTACGACGGAGGAGAAGTCGCTCCCGATCTTGGGCTCCAGCAGCGCGCGGTAGAAGGGGGAGTTGGGCCCGGACATCAGCAGAGAAGACAGCAGGTTGAGGGTGAAGGCCTCAAAGGTGTCTGTGATGCTGGAGAGGGGGAGGGGGTTTGGTCACAGAGGGGAGGGTCACAACACGGGACCAAACCTCCCTCTTTCCTCATAGAGAGACCAATGGAGTGTGTACTAGTATAGTCAATACCTCAGGTTAAATCCGAACTGTGTGTGTGTGTGTGTGTGTGTCTGTACGTGTGCTTCTGCACGTGGGCGTGCGTCTGTGCCTGTGTGTGTGTTTGCGTGCTTGTGTGTGTGTTTGCGTGCCTGGACCTGTCATGTGTGTGTGCCTGACCACTGACTGAACTATGCCCAGTCACTGGTCATGTCACCTGACCAGTAACTGCTGCTTTAGAATGTGCGGGGGCGTGCATGCGTGTGTCTCTGTGTGTGTGTGAGACGTACTCCCCAAGCAGGTAGCTCACACACACGGTGCTTTGCTTGCTGGGGTCCGGGGCCAGGGGGTCTGGACCACAGGTCACATGGTCCTCTTTCTGGGGAGGGGGGGACCAATCAGAGAGCAGAACGTATGATCACATCACTCACTGTGGACGGCTCCTTTTGTGTGGTGTGTTGAAGAGGCTATAGCTAAGATTCAGAGTGTAGTCTGAGTGTAGCTTGTTAGATTCAGAGTGTAGTCTGAGTGCAGTTTGTTAGATTCAGAGTGTAGTCTGAGTGTAGTTTGTTAGATTCAGAGTGTAGTCTGAGTGTAGTTTGTTAGATTCAGAGTGTAGTTTGTTAGATTCAGAGCAGTAGTCTGAGTTTAGTTTGTTAGATTCAGAGTGTAGTCTGAGTGTAGTTTGTTAGATGCAGAGCAGTAGTCTGAGTTTAGTTTGTTAGATTCAGAGTTTAGTCTGAGTGTAGTTTGTTAGATGCAGAGCAGTAGCCTGAGTGTAGTTTGTTAGATTCAGAGCAGTAGTCTGAGTGTAGTTTGTTAGATGCAGAGCAGTAGTCTGAGTGTAGTTTGTTAGATTCAGAGCAGTAGTCTGAGTGTAGTTTGTTAGATTCAGAGTGTAGTCTGAGTGTAGTTTGTTAGATTCTGAGTGTAGTTTGTTAGATTCAGAGTGTAGTCTGAGTGTAGTTTGTTAGATTCAGAGTGTAGTCTGAGTGTAGTTTGTTAGATTCAGAGTGTAGATTGTTAGATTCTGAGTGTAGTTTGTTAGATTCAGAGAAGTAGTCTGAGTGTAGTTTGTGCGGTCTTACCGGGCTGGTCCAGGCGGGCTGCGGGGGGACGTGTGTGTCGGGTTCTGTGCGGTCGAAGCGGGACAGCGCCTCCTGCTGGATCTGCTGCAGGTGCTGCTCCAGGGGCAGGTCTCCGTAGGTGAAGAACCTGCGGACAGGAGGACCACAGGGTCACTCCGGGGTGGGGGGGACCTAGGGGAGGCGTGGCCCTGGCGTTGCTAGGGCTGGATTGTACCTGGCGTTGCTAGGATGACAGTGCAGGTCTACCTGGCGTTGCTAGGGTGGGTGTGCACCTGGCGTTGCTAGGGTGGGTGTGTACCTGGCGTTGCTAGGGTGGGTGTGTACCTGGCGTTGCTATGGTGGGTGTGTACTAGGGATGGGCAAAATGATTATTTTCCGGGAACTAGTTCTTTCAGTTCAGTTCACTATAACGATTCGTTTATTTGATTCGGTCGTTTTGATTCGTTCGTTACGTCAGATTATATCTTAAAAAAAATAAAAAATAAAAAAACTTTTTTTTATAATTTTGTATTTGGTCGTGTGTCCGGACAGCACCGTCAAGACCGCAGTCCGCCGTTTGTAGATGCCTGCTATATAGTATACCGAACGTCCCACCAATATTTATACCACTTGCTTACTCTATATTTCATTCATGGTTTTACATTTATAATTTTATTTTACTTTACATTTAATTCTTCATTGTTCAGGCATTACAGAACTTGCATGGTCATAAATAAAAAATACGAACTGCAGTTTAATTTCTTTGTTTGTTCTTAAATTGACGTAGAATGGAGCAAAGACTCCTGGGATTGGGAAATGCGTTTATCCAATAAACAGATGGAGGTCAAGTCTATTTTCGAAAAAATATAGGGGGATATATGAGTCGAATGGTATGACCCAAGATACATCAGACAAAGAAAGCGCGCATATTCGACGGTACCACCTTGTCATTGGTTTACCCAGGTGCCATTCCAACACCATTGCTACCTCTCATTGGCTGAATCTTTGAGAAAGTTGTAGACTCAATCAATAGAAGTCGCGGGGAGACGGAGCTCTGTTCGTTTGTATATTTTATTTACGTGACCATATGTTTGGTTTATGTTAAAAAAAAAAGAATCAAAGAACCAGTTCTTCTTGTTTTGGGGAACCAGTTCTTGTCGTTCACGTTCGGGATTCGTTCGTTGTAACGAATCAGTCGCGACCGACACATCCCTAGTGTGTACCTGGCGTTGCTAGGGTGGGTGTGTACCTGGCGTTGCTAGGGTGGGTGTGTACCTGGCGTTGCTAGGGTGGGTGTGTACCTGGCGTTGCTAGGGTGGGTGTGTAGCTGGCGTTGCTAGGGTGGGTGTGTACCTGGCGTTGCTAGGGTGGTAGTGCGTGGCGTGGAAGCGCCGGAGCTCCTCCCAGGTGAGGTCGGGGATGTCCAGCGGCTCTCCTCCCGACACCACGGAGTAGGTGTGGTCGGGGAACAGCTTGTTCTGCAGCTGCTGGCCGTACACACGCTCGCTGTCTGACTGTAGCGCGCACACACACGCACGCACACAGGCACAGGCACAGGCACACACACACACACATTAATGTCGGCCTCTAAATAAGGAGAGGGAGGATGAGGAGAGAGGGAGGATGAGGAGGGAGGGAGGGAGGATGAGGAGAGAGGGAGGGAGGATGAGGAGAGAGGGAGGATGAGGAGAGAGGGAGGATGAGGAGGGAGGGAGGGAGGATGAGGAGGGAGGGAGGGAGGATGAGGAGAGAGGGAGGGAGGATGAGGAGGGAGGGAGGGAGGATGGATGAGGAGAGAGGGAGGGAGGATGAGGAGAGAGGGAGGGAGGATGAGGAGGACGGACTTACGAAGGCTCCCTTCATCTCGTTGAAGACCACGCCCTTAAAGACCAGCGGAGAGTTGAGGTCCTGGGGGTCCTCGTTCTCCAGCCTCCACCCCTCCTGTCTGGAGACAACACCGTCAGACCACCTCCACCCCCCTGTCAGTCAGACCACCTCCACCCCCCTGTCAGTCAGACCACCTCCACCCCCCTGTCAGTCAGACCACCTCCACCCCCCTGTCAGTCAGACCACCTCCACCCCCCTGTCAGTCAGACCACCTCCACCCCCCTGTCAGTCAGACCACCTCCACCCCCCTGTCAGTCAGACCACCTCCACCCCCCTGTCAGTCAGACCACCTCCACCCCCCTGTCAGTCAGACCACCTCCACCCCCCTGTCAGTCAGACCACCTCCACCCCCCTGTCAGTCAGACCACCTCCACGTTCCTTTCTGCATAAAATGCGGAATTCAGTAAAATTGTACTGACGGTATTTTGGTTCCTCAAACTAAACCTCAGAACCTTAGAACCAGAAGTTATAACAAGCCCTGATTATGGGTCCCGTCCTTATCAGAGGTGCTAGAAGACCTATAGTCCTGAGACCGGGCCCAAGGTATGGGTCAGACCTGAAGTCCTGCTCGCGGAGGCAGGGGAAGAACACGGCGTCCAGGTAGACAGACAGAAGGTTCTGGAAGTCCTTGGAGTTCTGGGTGGAGAACGGGTACATGGTGTAGTCACTGGCTGAATAACCGAGAGAAGAGAACCACAATCACCACAATGCAACAGGGTAGTAAAGGAGAATAGAACAATGACCACAATGCATCAGTGCTAGGTGGTCATTAAATCACCCTCAATCAGTCTTTGCGAAGTATTAATGGAGGGAGTGGTAAGGGAGTCAAACTCTCTGACCAATAGACCAGAACACCTCTTCTTGAGCCCCACTCAGTGTTTAGAGTTAACCTAGACTCTGAAAAGCCTCCCCCCTTACCGCCCCCCCCCCCCCCCCCCTCCACCCCTCTTACGCACTTTTTGTGTGTTTTATGTCCTGGCACTTAAAAATAATACTGAATATTTTGTGGCATCTTATCTTAGTTCTCTGTTGTATACGGGAAATGGGTTAACCTAGCGATTGTTAGTGCTGTACCCACAGATGTGGAGGTGGGGGTGTGGTTGAGGTGAAGGTGGAGATGAGGTGAAGGTGTGGGTGGAGCTGAGGTGGAGCTGGAGCTGAGTTGGGGTGGAGGTGGAGCTGGGTGGAGGTGGAGGTGAGTTGGGGTGGAGGTGGAGCTGGGTGGGGGTGGAGGTGAGGTGGGGTGGAGCTGGGTGGAGGTGAGGTGAGGTGGAGATGGAGCGGGGTGGAGGTGGGTGGGGGTGGAGGTGAGGTGGGGTGGAGGTGAGGTGGAGCTGGGTGGAGGTGAGGTGGAGCTGGGTGGGGGTGGAGGTGGAGCGGGGTGGAGGTGGAGCTGGGTGGAGGTGAGGTGGAGCTGGAGCTGAGTTGGGGTGGAGGTGGAGCGGGGTGGAGGTGGAGCTGGGTGGAGGTGAGGTGGAGATGGAGCGGGGTGGAGGTGGGTGGGGGTGTAGGTGAGATGGGGTGGAGGTGGGTGGGGGTGGAGGTGAGATGGGGTGGAGCTGGGTGGAGGTGAGGTGAGGTGGAGATGGAACTGGGTGGAGGTACCGGTGAAGGCGTTCATGAAGGTGGAGAGGGAGCGGTTGAGCATCTTGAAGAAGGGGTCTCTGCAGGGGAACCTCTCGGAGCCACACAGCACCGTGTGCTCCAGGATGTGGGGGACCCCCGTGCTGTCCCGGGGGGTGGTCCGCAACATGACACTGGGGAGGAAAACAAATGCACTCTGACCGTCAGAAACAAACGCACCCCTGACCTCTAGAGACAAACGCACCCCTGACCTCTAGAAACAAACCGACCCCTGACCTCTAGAAACAAACCGAACCCTGACCTCTAGAAACAAACCGAACCCTGACCTCTAGAAACAAACCGAACCCTGACTTCTAGAAAAAACCCGACCCCTGACCTCTGGAAACAAACCGACCCCTGAACTCTAGAAACAAACGCACCCCAGACCTCTAGAAACAAACCGACCCCTGACCTCTAGAAACAAATGCACACCTGACCAGGGCTGTACAGTGCGACAGTTTTGATCGCATTTGCTATTAAAATATATAACGTGCGAAGATAAATACAAGTCCACTCGCACCGGTGCGAAAGGTTGAGAAGGAAAATAAATACGTCTTTCTGTACGGCTTTCGCACTGCTAAGCGCGAGTGTGTAGGAGCATAATGGGAGCGATGCATGTAGGGAAATGTATTTTGAATTATAGGCTCGCCAGTTCCGCTCAACTACTAAAGAACTACATTTCCCGAACATTCACACGTTGAGGAAGAGGCTTTGTAACGGTCGCGGGAAATTCACTTTTTAAGCAAAACAGAAAAATGAAAAGGTATTTCTCTGTATTCGGAAGTTCTTCTTCATCAAATAAAGATGGAAACTTGGAAAAAAATCCACGTATGGAAGAGATTGACTCAGCGACCACAAGCACGGAACCGGCACCTTCGGACGAAGTTGACTCCACCCATGACTCCGTCTCGGCCAACGGGAAAACGTACAGGTTTAACCCCCAATGGTTAAAAATGTTCAATTGGCTGATCTACGACCAATCCAAGAAGTCTATGTTTTGTAAATATTGCCTCGAGGCAGGCTTAGTTTTGACTACTTTGGCTATAGGGGCTACATACTACTTTGACTATAGTATGTGTGCTATCAAAATTATTTTTGTGCTACTGAATTTTTTTGCTTGCTAGCACCAGTGCTACCATTTTAAAAAGTAAGCGTACAGCCCTGCTGACCTCTAGAAACAAACGCACCCCTGACCTCTAGAAACAAACGCACCCCTGACCTCTAGAAACAAACGCACCCCTGACCTCTAGAAACAAACCACCCCTGACCTCTAGAAACAAACCACCCCTGGCCGTTCAACAGTCTGTCTAGGGTTAGGGTAAACTCGAGGGTAAGGTATGGGTCAGGTTAGGGTCTGGGTTTAGGGTTAAGGCCCGTTCACACCCTACGGTAAATACGGATACGGACCGTTTCGTCCGGTCCCGGAGGTGTTTCGTCCGTAAATGGGTCCGTCGCCTCTGAGCTTACGAATCCGGAGTGCTCCGGGAGAACCGGAGCAATACCACCGGAAATTGAGGCGGCAGTAGAGTCAAAAGTCAGACCATTCGCGGAAATAGATAGAGTAGTATAATATCTGATATATATTGTATTTAACGTTTTATACTTATATTATACTATATACCTGACCATTTTATTTTTTTGTTCCCCTGCTTTGGCAATGAGTTGTAACTGGTCATTTAACAAAATTTGAGGAGATAATCTGCGGGTTGGTGAGGGGTGTCACATGCCACCGCCGCCTAGGCCTACACATTTTCCACTATTTTTGGCCGATATCGGATGACACAAAACAAAATCATCTCTCCAGATGTCATGTTTGCGATTGTCGATGCCGTTAATTTGTGAAACGACAGTCACTGCCCTCTAGAGGATTTATTGCGTAACATCCATAACAACGCTGAAACCAGACGGAGGCATGGTAGTTCCGGAGGCAACGTTTGGGGCGGATGGACGAATTTCGTCCGGATCCGGAGGTATGAATCGGCCGTTAGGGTAGTCTGTCAGGTTAGGGCTAGGGTTCAGTCTAGGGTTAGTGAGCATTCTGTTAGGGTTAGGGTCAGGGTACAGTCTAGGGTCAGGTCACATTCTAGGGTTAGGGTACATTGTCCGGGTAGAGTGTGCGGTTAGGGGGTTAGTGTACAGTCTGAGTTGTTGTTGTGTTAGGTTAGGGTAGTCTGTCTGGGGTTAGGGTATGCTGGTACCTGAAGAGGTTGTTGGAGTCATCTCTGGCGGCGTGGAGGTACTGGGCTCCGGTCCGGTCGTGGGTCAGTTTGACGGCGGTCAGAAACAGGTCAGGCACCGCCACCACCTGCAGACAGACAGACAGTCAGAGAGACCATCAGTCAGACAGACACTAGGTAATAACACAGTAGGCGAGCCATATCCATAATGTACCGTCCATCCTAGTTTCTCAAGAACGCCTACAATTGCAGACTGAGGAGGTGGGGGTTTAAACCAGAACCTCTCAGCCCAGGGTCAGTCAGACCCCCTAACCACTAGTTATACCCGCTTATAACTAGTCTTGTGGGGGTTTGAACCTAGAACCTCTCAGCCTCGAGTCAGAGCCCCTAACCACTAGTTATATCCCTTTAACCACAAGTCAGACCCCTAGCCTCAAGTTATACCCTCTTAAGACGGTCAAAAGACGTGCGGTTTGTGATGAGACCAGAAAGCTCCTCATCGTCATCAGCTCTGGGGGTCAGATGGAGGTCTGGACGTTCACCTCTTTCACCGTGAAGCCCTCGATACTCTGCCCTGGCCGGTAGAGCAGAGCCCTCTCCCGGGCCGACGTGCTCTGGAGTCTCCAGGCGGTCTGCGGTCCGAAGCTGCTGGTGGAGGGGGGTGTGGGGGTTACTCTGGGTCACATGGCTCTGACCAGGACCACAACACAGGACTCCTCAACTCCACGTTACTTACAATATGTCGTATAAACACTGAGTAAGGTGGATGTCCCTCACCCACGTTACTGGGTGCTTATACGACAGATAACAACTGATTGATAACGTTAAATTCACCTTAGTCATTGTTTATACGACATTTGGAGCTGATTAATAACGTATCACTCACCTGAGACATCGTAGCTTCCGCGCCACCGCTTTGGCCTGACGGAACATTATTAATATATTAATATTAGTGTCTAGATATTACGATAATCTGCCGGGTGATGTCACATGGAGTCATAGTATGATCTCAGCATCATCAGGGACTCACGCCGGCTGCGCTGTAGCGTTGAACAGATGACAGGTGACGTTCGACCAAACGGGGCTGTGATTGGTCCGGTGGAACAACAAGCTCGCTCGGGATTGGTGGAGACTGAAGATAACAGGTTTGAAGGACATCGGGTTATGAAAACCAATAGTGAGGCTACTGACTTTTTATACTTTTAATTCGCTTACATGTTTTCTTATACATCCCTTAAGAGAAATTTAAAACATCAAAACTGGAAACTAATTTAGAAACGAGTTATAAATCAACGTTTGGTAAAATCAATAAATTTCATCATTCAATGTTATTTATGTTGCAAAAGATTAACTAATGAAAAATATTCCTTTCCATTTCATGTGCGGATTTTACATTTACGAACTTAATTTAGAACTTTTAATACTACTTACGACAAATAGAAGTCCTTTCTAATTAATATATGTAATGTACACTTTCAACCACTAGGTGGTGACATCATACCGGGAGTTTATTTACACTCTTTACTTTCCACTTCGCGTCCTTTTCTCATTTGTAATCTTCCCCATTATTCATGCTGCATTTATAATATCAATCAATAGGTTTCCCCCCTTCTTCATCGGTCAAATTAGGAGAATTACCTCTACCTCCAAATGATTGGGCTCCAAAGAGCAGGTTGGGGGAAACTATGTTTTCCCTGGCACTCGGAGGCCTCTGCGTAGGAGGTCATTCCTCACAAAGTATTTACTGCACTACTGTTCAGTTCTAACCAAACAGAAGTATCACTGCATTTTTCCTCGGCGTGGGGTTCAATCTGAGCGTTTGATCTGTGTGTGTGTGTGTCTGGTATTGGTGTCTTTATGTCGCGATGTTTGACAGAAGTCCTTGGCGGTTAATGTGGTGCGGCAGCCGTGTCCTCCAGCTGTCTGTCAGAGATCTTCATCAGAGGAGACCTTGGTAGAACTGAGAGATCATGGCTGTGTACATAACCACCCCGTCACAGAGGCCATCTCGTATTCAGTCATGAAAACCACTTTGTTCCAACAATGGAAAGTAACCGATCGTATCGTCGGGTCTGAAAACCATGTCTGAAAAATTTCACTCATACCGCTGAAACGCTGCTCGGGTACAGAGATGTTCGGGGAGAGCTTGTTTAGTTTGGTTTTAGTTAAGTTTCCGAAGGTTTGGTTTGTATATAGATCAATAGGGTTGAAGGCCGATTTACAAGCGTCTAATCTTACAGCGTCTATGAAGTATGCATCCATCTATTTTAACAGTGTGTGTGTTTCTCCCTCTCTCCCTCCCTCTCCCTCTGTCTGTCTATCTGTCTGTCTTTCTTTCCATCACTCTCTCCCTCTGTCTCTCTCTCTCTCCCTCTGTCTTTCTCTCCCTCTTTCTGTCTGTCTGTCTCTGTCTCTGTGTCCATCTTTCTCTGTCTCTCTGTCTCTCTGTCTCTTTGTCTCTCTCTCTCTCTCTCTCTCTCTCTCTCTCTCTCTCTCTCTCTCTCTCTCTCTCTCTCTCTCTCTCTCTCTCTCTCTCTCTCTCTCTCTCTCTCTCTCTCTCTCTCTGTCTCTCTCTCTCTCTCTACGTTCCATGTTTCTATGTATATCTCTATATATAGAGTTGGTTTAGTTGTTGTGTGGTGTAATCCGGGGTGTATAAAGGGTGTTGTGCGTCTAGACTGCGGTCCGCTGGATTAGGATTAGGCCGATCCATTAGGCCGGATCGAACCGTAAACCCCCCCCCCCCCCCGCGCGTCTGCAGCCGGAACACGTCTTTGTGTTCGGTCCTCCGGTCCCGGCGCCACGGAGACGAGATGTTCCTCATCTCCGTGTCGGATCCTCCCTGGGGGATTACCCATAATGCACTCACCGCTAACGCCTTGCTAAAGAGCACTGTTGTGAGCGTGGGCATTCGTCTCGCCTCCAAAGGATTTGGCGTCTGGATCCCGATGTCCCCGGTGTAGCGGCTGGCCTCCTGGGGCTGTGATTGGCTGATCCCCGTCCTACCTGCCGTCTCTCTGGGGTAGAATCATCTGCTGGAGGCTGAGCTTCAGGATGAATTATTCGGGTACAGAGACGCAGTTAGAACCGCTTGGACCGAACCAAAACTTTCACACAACCTCAACCAATTTAGATGACTTACGGGGAAAGGGGACGCTCCGAAACTTTATTCATAAGCGTTTATTCGACGCTGGTTGGCGCATTGCGTCTCCTTCTTACAGCTGATTCCTCCTCAGTCTTAAGTCCTCTGCCTCCGCTGTCTCTGTCCACAAACGAGTGTTTCACTGAGTTATGTCCTGCCCACAGGAGTCACACTGTGAGGACCCAACCTGTGCAGAGAGGGTTTGTTGGCCCCTCTACTGGTTACAAGGATAGGGCCCCTGTATTGGTAACAAGGATGAGGCCCCTGTAGTGGTAACAAGGATGGGGACCCCTTTACTAGGAACAAGGATGGGGACCCCTTTACTGGTAACAAGGATGGGGCCCCTTGAGTGGTTACAAGGATAGGGCCTTTGCCCCCAGCAGGAGGCTGGGGGCGTTTGAGTTCCCCTGAACTCAAACGCCGCGTCGCGTAGTAGCGGACGAGCCACTCGCGCTTCGTCTCGTTTCCTGTCCCCTCCTCCCTCCCCGTTCGAGGGGGTCTGCGTGGCGCGTGTGTGTGTCATGGTGTGTTAGCGTGTGTGTGTTCTCATGGTGTTAGTGTGCATGTGTGTTAGTGTGTGTGTGTGTTTTTTCATGGTGTGTTAGTGTGTGTATGTTTGTGTGTGTGTTCTCTAGGTGTTAGAGTGTGTGTGTGTGTGTGTGTGTGTGTGCGTGCGTGTGTTCTCTTGGTGTCAGTGTGTGTGTGTGTTCTCTTGGTGTCAGTGTGTTTGTGTGTTTTCTCGGTGTCCTCGGTGACGGATGCTGCGGTGGCGGCGGCTAACGAAGGTCCGGACATGAGACTCGTTGGTTAAGGCGTCCCCCAGGGCTCCTTCGGTGGCACTTAGAAGATTTGACTCGCCGCTGCTCTTTTCACGCCAAAATGTCAGTGTGTCCCCCGGCCGTTTCATTAGGCCTTAAGACGGGGGGCGGACCACAGCCCGGGGCCCCGCCTGCCCCCCCGCTCCACCTCCAGGGACCAATTAGGGCCCTGGAGGTGGAGATTAACGAGACGAGGGCAGAAACAATGTTTGGTTCAAAACCCTGCACACGGACGATCTCCCCCTCGCCCTCTGTTCTCTCTCTTTCATTCTCTCCCTCTCTGTTCTCTTTCATTCTATCCCTCTCTACTCTCTCTCTATCATTCTCTCTCTTCCATTCTCTCCCTCTCAATTCTCTCTCTGTCTATCATTCTCTCTTTCATTCTCTCCCTCTATTCTCTATAATTCTTGCTTTTTGCTTACTCTGTTGTTCCTTCTCTCTCTCTCTCTCTCTCTCTCTCTCTCTCTCTCTCTCTCTCTCTCTCTCTCTCTCTCTCTCTCTCTCTCTCTCTCTCTCTCTCTCTCTCTCTCTCTCTCTCTCTCTCTCTCTCTCTCTCTCTCACAGATATTAAGTAGATTACAGGATCTACTGGATTAGTGTCAGGGTATTTTATCTTTGTATTTCTCAGTTTTTTTGCTTCAAAATGATTGGAGTGAAGTTTCTGGTGTCATAGAACTACATTACCGTACACCTAAATGCTCAGAAAGTAATACAAAACTCCTATTCTAGGCTGCCTATATTGCTGCAGAACAGACACAGACACAAACATGCACAAACACACAAAAACACTCTCAGATGCCTCCTTCTTCACCTCCACCTCCTCCTCCTGCTCCTTCTCCCAATGCCATCTCCTGGAAATTGAAAGCTGAATTCCTGACTCAGCCAGTATGAGACCATTGTGCAGTCAGTTCTCCAGAACCGGAACGTTTTGCAAAGACATTTGTTTGTCTCTGATAATGTCAAGGCTAAGGTTCAAACACAGAATGCTCTCATCCTAGTTTGGATGAAAATGGAAACCATGCATCGCAAAAATAATTTGATGTCCAAGTTACACAAATAGGTTACATACTTATTCTTTCTTGTATGATTGCTTGTCTGTCAGCCTGAATGTCTCACTTTGAGTTTTTGTTGTCAAAAGAAACTTCATGTGTCTCAATCCTATCCAATCTCTCCCTCCCCATCTATCTCCCTCCATATCTCTCATAGTCCCTCTCTCTTAACTCTGTTCTAAAATGTTTTGTTATCCAAAAGATAAAGTTTTGATGCATATTTAACTTCAACGCCAATATTAAGAAAGTTGATACAATCTCTCTCTTCCTCCAGTCTCTTCTCCACCTCTCACTCCCCCCTCCCCTCATCCCTCTCTCATCATAGATGTTCTGATGGAGCTCTTTGTCTCTCTTCAGCCTTCACCTACACCTCCTCCCTGCCTCCATCACTACTTTGTCAATGAGCTTAATGATGTCCTTTTATTAATTAATTATTTTATATTTATTGATCTTTTTCCTTTTCAAAGTCTCCGGAAGCTCTTTGAGAAGAAATTTGTTTCTGTCGTTTGATTCTACCTTTCTCTCATCCTCTCTCTTTCTCTCTCTCTCTCTCTCTCTCTCTCTCTCTCTCTCTCTCTCTCTTCTATGCCATTTGAGAGAGAAGGGGAAGAGAGCGAGGGGGAAGAGTGCGAGACACAGAGAGAGAAAGAGAGACACTGACACAGAATGAGAGAGAGAGTGAGTTTTAGAGTGATAGAGAGAGTGAGTTTGCGAGTGAGAGAGAGAGATGAAGAGAGAGGGGAGAGGGGGAGAGAGATGAAAACAATACACCCCCAAATGTATTTCAAAGCTTCATGCATATTTCATGTTGTGAGCGTAGAGATTCATCCCAGCATGCCCTCGTGCTTAATGCCACACTGAAACACCATCCTAACCACCGCCATCACCTACACCTCAACCACAGCCACCACACTGAACACCACCCTTACCACCTTCATCACCACCAACTCCAACCACAGCAACTAAACAATCACTCCATATGCTACAATACCAGCTGTCACTCACTCACTCACTCACTCACTCTCTCTCTCTCTCTCTCTCTCTCTCTCTCTCTCTCTCTCTCTCTCTCTCCGTCCTCCCTCCCTCCCTCCCTCCCTCCCTCCCTCCCTCCCTCCCGGGAGATGACCCGTGCTCCTCAGGAGATGACAGCCATGTAATACGGAACATGCATAATTAACCCGCAACAGGGAGGGAGGGAGGGAGTGAGTGTGTGTGTGTGAGTTAGAGAGAAAGAGTGTGTGTGTGTGTGTGTTCTTTGGCAGGGGAGAGGAAGAGTTTGACAGGAGTGACCACAACGTTCGCTCTCTCTTTCTCCCTCTATTTCTCTCTTGTTCTGTCTCTCTCTGTCTCTCATTGTCTCTCTCTCTCTACATCCTCTCTATCTACAGCAACTCTCTCTCTTATTTCTTCAATTTAAGTTTCTACAATCTACACCTATGATAATTCTCTCCTCTCTTCTCTCCTTTTCTCCTTTCCTCTCTCCTTCTCTACTTGCCTTTCTCCCTCTCTCCTCTCCTCTCCTGCTCTCTTCACCTCTCATGTAAATTTCATCCATAATAGGACCAAGCCATGTTCTACAGTTTAAACATGGGGGAATATATTAACACAATTCTTTTTTACTGGTAAAGTGGAGTCACAACCATCTGGCCATCCAACTACCACTTTAAGACCTGCCTTGTGTGTGTGTGTGTGTGTGTGTGTGTGTGTGTGTGTGTGTGTGTGTGTGTGTGTGTGTTGTCTGTGTCTGTGTCTGTGTGTGTGTGTGTGTGTGTGTGTGTGTGTGTGTGTGTGTGTGTATATCTGTGTTGGTGTCTGTATTTATGTGTGTTTAGTCTCTGTGTGTGTTTGTGTGTGTGCGTGTGATGATAGCGAAGAGAATATTATCACTAAGTCTTCCCTTAACACCTGCCTGCCTCCCGTTTCCATGGAAACAAGCCCGGCAGCAGCACACGCACGGACATCTTGTTGAGGATGAGGTTGTTCGTACATGTGTGTGCGTGTGTGTGAATGTGTGTGCATATGTGTGACAGAGTTACCGTTAGCTGTTAATTAGCAGCTTTTCCCCGCCATTGAACATGAATGAGAGCCCTGTGCTGTATCCACGCCGGACGGTCCACCGCCTCTGTTGGCTGCCGTTAGCCTTCGTTAGCCTTTCGTTAGCTCAGTTAGCTCCGTTAGCTCAGCGAGTACATTGAGCACGGTTAGATCAGTGAGCATAGTTAGCACGGTTAGATCAGTGAGCATAGTTAGCACGGTTAGATCAGTGAGTTGTGTTACTGTGGTTCTGTGTGAAGTTAGAATGTTCTCCCGTGGTCATGTGGGTCCCCCCACCCTCATACATCCATGTAGGTTAATACCTCTGACCCAGCCCATGACCAAGGAACCAAAGGGACTCATGGTGTGTGTGTGTGTGTGTGTGTGTGTGTGTGTGTGTGTGTGTGTGTGTGTGTGTGTGTGTGTGTGTGTGTGTGTGTGTGTGTGTGTGTGTGTGTGTGTGTGTGTGTGTGTTCTCATGATGTTTTCATCTGTGTGTGTATGTCTGTTTGTATTCTCATGGTACAAGTGTTTGTGTGTGTGTGTGTTCTCATGGTGTGTTAGTGAGTTTGTTTGTGTGTGTCTGTGTGTGTTCTCAGTGTGTGTGCATGTGTGTTTTCATGGTGCTTTGTGTGTGTGGTCTCTGAGTGTGTTAGTGTGTGTGTGTGTGTGTTCTCTTGGTGTCAGTGTGTGTGTGTGTTCTCTTGGTGTTAGTGCGTCCAGTGTTGCGTGTGGTCACATGATCGGAACGTTTTCTCTTCTCTACAGAAATGTCAGCCAGTTAATTTGTGTCTGCTGGTCGTGATAAGACCCCCCCCCGCACACCCCCTCCGCCCCATCGCCACGACGACTCTGGAGTGAGTTCTGACTCCAGGATCGTATAGTGTGTGTGTGTGCGTCTGTGTGTGTGTCTATGTGTGTGTGTGTGTATGTGTGTGTGCGTGCGTGCCTGCGTTTGGGGGGTTAGGAGGATCACATCCAGAATTTGGTTATTATTCAAAGTTGTAAGTTGCCCCCACCCCACACACACACACACTGACACACACACACCCCACTGTGTCTTTGTCTTTCACTCCATCCCTACATCAATGTCCGTGTTTAATTGTCTTTCTCTTTCACTCTCTTTCCGCATCTCTCTCTCTCTATCTCGCTCTCTCGCTCTCTCTCTCTCTCGCTCTCTCGCTCTGTCGCTCTGTCTCCAGGTCTCTAGGGAGAGACACTGGTTAATACTTTTTATCACTGATATTTGCTCATTGTCAAACACGAGCCCACACACACACACACACGTAGGTATCCCTCTCATCCTTGGTTGCCCGCGGCAACCTCCATCTTAATAAGTGCCTTGTTTACAGGCCCATAAGCAGAATACTGCCGGCTCGGCTCGTTACCACAGAGTCGGAGGGGGAGGGGTCTCCCAAGACCCAACCCCCTCCTCACCCTCAACCTCCTCCTCCTCCCTTACTCACCACCCTCCTCCTCACCCTCCTCCTCTTCCCCCCTCTCTTCATCCTTCTCTCCTCCCCCTCCTCCGATGCTCCCCCTCCCCTTTCTCCTCCTACTCCTCCTCCTCCTCCTCCTCCTCCTCTGCCCCCTCCTCCTCTGCCCCCTCCTCCTCCTCCTCCTCCTGCTCCTCCGCCCCCTCCTCCTCCTCTGCCCCCTCCTCCTCCGCCCCCTCCTCCTCCTCTGCCCCCTCCTCCTCCGCCCCCTCCTCCTCCTCTGCCCCCTCCTCCTCCTCCTCCTCCTCCTCCTCCGCCCCCTCCTCCTCCTCTGCCCCCTCCTCCTCCTCCTCCTCCTCTGCCCCTCCTCCTCCTCCTCCTCCTCCTCTGCCCCCTCCTCCTCTGCCCCCTCCTCCTCCTGCTCCTCCGCCCCCTCCTCCTCCTCTGCCCCCTCCTCCTCCTCTGCCCCCTCCTCCTCCTCTGCCCCCTCCTCCTCCTCCTCATCCTCCTCTGCCCCCCCCCTCCTCCTCCTCCTCCTCCTCCTCCTCTGCCCCCTCCTCCTCCTCCTCCTCCTCCTGCTCCTACCCCTCTCACCTTGCTTCACTGCTGTCAGACAGGTCGCTTGTTTCACAGCAATCCTCAAAACATGTTTGTTTCTGTAAAACTAGAGTCGGTTTCTGTGCACTATGGTCTAGCTTGTGTAAAGGACCTGTTTAGACCTGATTCAGTCGTTTCTGTAAAGTACCTGTTTAGACCTGATTCAGTCGTTTCTGTAAAGTACCCGTTCAGACAAGATTCAGTCGTTTCTGTAAAGTACCTGTTTAGACCAGATTCAGTCCTTTCTGTAAAGTACCTGTTTAGACCTGATTCAGTCGTTTCTGTAAAGTACCTGTTTAGACCAGATTCAGTCCTTTCTGTAAAGTACCTGTTTAGACCTGATTCAGTCGTTTCTGTAAAGTACCTGTTTAGACCAGATTCAGTAGTTTCTTTAAAGTACCCGTTCAGACAAGATTCAGTCGTTTCTGTAAAGTACCTGTTCAGACAAGATTCAGTCGTTTCTGTAAAGTACCTGTTTAGACCAGATTCAGTTGTTTCTGTAAAGTACCTGTTTAGACCAGATTCAGTAGTTTCTGTAAAGTACCTGTTTGGTTTTGGACCTGACTCAGTAGTTTCTGTTTGTTTACCACTGAAATGTGTCATGCTGCTCATTATTCAATTAATGTGCACATGATGACGATAACTTTGAAATTGAAACTTGGTTAATTTAACTGTGAGCGCTAATAGTTGAAATCTCCAGTAATGCAATTAGTTTATTGCTACATGACAGCTTTTAATATAAAATCGTTTTGCAGGAAAACAAGTTTTATAAGAACATTAGAAGCTCTGTGTGGAACCAAGAGGAGACGAGAGGAGAGGGGGAGAAAGGAGAAACGAGAGGAGGAGAGAGAGAGGAGAGGAGGAGAAAGGAGGAGAGAGAGGAGAGGAGGAGAGAGGAGAGGAGGAGAAGAGGATGAGAGAGAGGAGAGAGAGGAGAAAGAGGAGACGAAGAGAGAGGAGGGAGAGGAGAGAGCAGAGAACAATGTAGCTCAGTTTGGTGTTTGGGTGGAGGGCTGGGACCAGGGGTTGCGTCTTCATGACAACACAATAACCAAGCAAAAACACGACACACAACGACGGAACAACAACCGACCCACTCGGAGGACTTTCTTATGAATTCCACACGCTTGGATTTCCTCTTCCAGTGTAATTTGGTCTATAATTGAATCTGAAATCCCGGGGTAGTATATTGGATGACAATAAAATTGATAAAATAACAAAAATAAATTCCAATGAAATCCAGGTATAGAGACGGAGAACACTATACGACGTCTGCTCAGACAGACTTTGATTAGAAGAAATAAAAACGACTAATTGACAAGAATAGTTAATTTCCTTGAACACAAGCCAAGCGTGCACACACACACTCACAGACACACACACACACACACACACACACACACACACACACACACACACACACACACACACACACACACACACACACACACACACACACACACACACACACACACACACACAGCCACACAGCCATGCACTCAAAGTTGGTCTACAGTATTTTTACTGGAGAAGCTTTCATTAAATGTGAAGGAGGTGTGAATCTGTTTGATCGCCCTTTCTACTGCTTTCCCAATTACTAGATTCTGGGAGAGGAGGGGGAGGGGGGAGAAAGGGAGTTAGGGAGAAAGGGGAGGGAGAGCTGGAGAGAGTGTTAGAAGTAGAGAAAGTTTTCTACAAACGGTCTTTGAGTTTCTACTTTTTTTCTGCTGCCAATTAGGAGGGCTCTTCCTTTAACAATGTCGTCTTTGAAAACTTCAGCGGTTGGTCGACTCCAAGACCCGCCCTCGATGGAAAGGGCAGGCTTTGCTTCCTTTAGTCCAATCAATCGTTGAATCAGATTCACTGGAGTCTTGAGAGTTTATGAAGAATTGAGATCAGGTACTGTAATCGCCCGGGGAGCTACTGTGTTAGCATGGAGTGCTACTGTGTTAGCCTGGAGAGCTACTCTGTTAGCCCGGCGAGCTACCGTGTTAGCCCGTAGAGCTACCGTGTTATCCCGGAGAGCTAATGTGTTAGCCCGGAATGATACTCTGTTAGCCCTGAGAGCTACCGTGTTATCCCGGCTAACACACACCTCCCCTCCCCCAGTTCTGGTCCCCACCGGACCGGACTTCTGAGACCTGGTCCGGACTTCAGAGACCTGGTCCGGGCTTCAGAGACCTGGTCCGGACTTCAGAGACCTGGTCCGGACTTCAGAGACCTGGTCCGGACTTCAGAGACCTGGTCCGGGCTTCAGAGACCTGGTCCGGGCTTCAGAGACCGGGTACCGTTGGGGAGACGTCGTTGGGCCATCGATCGCGTCTGAGGAGCTCAGCTCTGCATGATTAAAGGAGAGCTGAGATCAGAGACCACGTTGCTCCGTGGTCTCTGATCTCAGCTTGACCGCTCCGTCGGGGGAGGGGGGAGGCTCTGGTCAGTGTGACGCTGAGTGTCGGCCCACCGCTCTGTGCTCTGGCCGGACCACCGGACAGGAGGCTCAGGAGGCCGTATGTGGACCTGCGGTTGCTCTGATGATGTCCTGGGGCAGACCGATTTGGGTTTTCTTCGCAAACTAAACCTGCCATGGGCCCCCCTGCCTCAGCGGCCCCCTGCATCAGCGGCCCCCTGCACACGGGAGCTATCCTTTGTGTTTCTTAGTAGTCAGGTGTCGTCTATCGTGGAGGGTTATTTGTGTTCATTTAGAAACATTAGAGGGGAGGTTGATTGCTTTTGTTTCATGGTTGTCCTTTCCTGACACGCACGCAAAACCGCACACACACACGTTCGTGTGACACACAAACTAACACCATGAAAACACACACGCACGCACACTCACACTCCTCTTTCTGTCCTAGTTAATGAGAGTTTACTGGGGGTTACGACGCATCTTATTGCCGCGTTGTACGACAACAATAAATTCATAACTGTTAAACAACTTCACGCTGTTTTATTGTCTGAATCTTTATTCCTCAGCTCACCATCAAATCCTGTTTTATTGAATAGAGTGAGATCGTATTTTCAACTGTTAGGGAAGTTTAGACGCCTTGAGCTACACAGGCATCTCTCTCTCTCTCTCTCTCTCTCTCTCTCTCTCTCTCTCTCTCTCTCTCTCTCTCTCTCTCTCTCTCTCTCTCTCTCTCTCTCTCTCTCTCTCTCTCTCTTTCTCTCGCTTGTCCTCTCTCGTCCTCTCTCACATTGTCTTTGTCTCTCTCTCTCTCTCTGTCTCTCTCTCTCTCTCTCTCTCTCTCTCGTCTCTCTCTCTGTCTCTCTCTCTCTCCCTCTCCCTCTCTCTCTCCCTCTCCTCTATACAGGTCAGGTTGACAGCTGACATCTTTTTTTCCGGAACAAGGTCAAACATCTGTCCTCCAGCCTCATGCACACACACAGCCACACTTACACTTACAAACACACTCTTATATCATCCACACACAAACACTCACACACTCCCAGTGGTGATTCCCCAATGACATCATTCATGATGAGATCATCATTTCGCTTCATTCTCTCTCTCCCTCTCTCTTTCTCGCCCTCTC
>NC_079419.1:10368074-10420574 GCF_026213295.1 Gadus chalcogrammus | reverse complement strand
CAGACAGACTCACAGACAGACTCACAGACTCACATAGATAGACACTAACACACAGACTCAAACAGATAGACACTAACACACAGACTCAAACACACACACAGACTCAAACACACACAAACAGACACTGCTGACACATGTGATTGGAATGTGAATCTCCGCTGTGTGAGTCACTGTGGGTTCAGGTCACTAGGAGCACTGAGTAATGGTGTCTACCAATGTGTGTGTCTGTGTGTCACCCTCTCTCTTCCTCCCTCCCTCCCTCCCTCCCTCCCTCCCTCCCTCCCTCTCCCTCTTTCTCTGTCTCATAATCAACTGTACATATCTATATCTAACTATGTATACATCTATCTATCTATATCGAAATCAGTATAACTCTGCATCAGCACCACAGTGGTAACCATGGCAATGGTCATCCCTCACCCCACCCCTCTTCAGGGATAAAGCAATGACTGCTCGTTCATTCAACTCTCAGCACTTTGTTACGCACACATAATCTTTAGACGCATGCATACTCACACACACACACACACACACACACACACACACACACACACACACACACACACACACACACACACACACACACACACACACACACACACACACACACACACACACACACACACACACACACACACACGTCTACACACTCTTTCTGCTGCAAAAGTGCTGCAAGTTCTATCCTTGTGTTTGGGATAAAGTGGTCTAATTTCTTTCTCATCATAGGCTGTTACCGCTGGTTACAGACAGATAGCGTCCAGAGCTAGCTCACAGTAGCATAGCTCTCCAGAGCTAGCTCACAGTGGCATAGCTCTCCAGAGCTAGCTCACAGTAGCGTCCAGAGCTAGCTCACAGTAGCATAGGTCTCTAGAGCTAGCTCACAGTAGCGTCCAGAGCAAGCGCACAGTAGCGTCCACAGCTAGCTCACAGTACCTTCCAGAGCTAGCTCACAGTAGCGTAACTCTCCAGAGTTAGCTCACAGTAGCGTCCAGAGCTAGCTTTCAGTAGAGCCAGAGCTAGCTCATAATCGAGTAGCACTCTCCCCTCTAGAGCTAGCTCTCAGTAGCATAGCGCTCTCCTCCACAGCTAGCTCTCAGTAGCATAGCGTTCCCCTCCACAGCAAGCTCACAGTTGCATAGCACACTGCTCTAGAGCTAGCTCACAGTAGCTTAGCGCTCCCCTCTAGAGCTAGTTCCTATAGCATAGTGCTCCGCTCTAGAGCTAGCTCCCTGTATCATAGCGCTCCAGAGCTACATGCAGTAGCTCTAGAGCTAGCCCACAGTAGCCTAGTGCTCCAGAGCTAATTCCCAGTAGTGTAGCGCTCCGGCACACTAACCAACTGAAGCAGAAGACGCTTACGCTATGTAATAAGCATCATATAGGCGATGGGGGGAGAGAGGCGGAGACAGCCTCGTCGCGGTGTAATGTCCGGGCCGGGGGGAGGGGGGGAGGGGGGGGGGGGCGGAGCTCTTGTATCAGCGATCCCTCGGTGCCAGTCAACACTTTTTATCTCCAGCGTTTATTCCTCAGCTGACGAGGCGATACGAGGGGGAGGGGGGATGGGGGAGGGAAAGGGGGAGACACGGGGATAAAAGTGCTGATGTCTTCCGGTCGACAGCGCTTGTCGCGGCCGTGATGGATTGGGGTTCGAGGCAGTGTGATTGGCCGGTTGTTTGTCACCTGAGCGGCGTTGGGGGGTGGGTGGGTGTGTGTGTGTGTGTGTGGGGGGGGGGGTGTGTGGGTTGGACCCGGGCCGTGGGAGGCGGCCTCGCGCCGGCCTCAGGTTGGGAGGCGGCCTCTAGGTGGCGTTTAGCTCACATCAGCGTCTCCACGCAGTGATTAATGGTCGGACCTGTTCCTCTGTACGGCTCAGACATCCAGGAAGTCTCAGACCCATCTCCACTACGCAGACAGAAAGCAGGCGGTAAGCAGCCGGTAAGGAGTGAGTAAGGTCAGTAACGTGGGACAGTCCAGTCACTGCAGTGTGTGTGAACACTGTATAAAGTCGGATCTCTTTGAGCTAAAGGTTCCTCTTCCTCAGTCTGAACTGCAGGTCGGATCAGGAGGAGGACTACAGTTCACTGCTGCCTTCTGATGGACATGCAGTACTTACATACCTACAACCATGCATAGACACACATAGACATAGACACACACACCAACGCACATACAGACACACGTATACACACACATATACACACTCACACACACACGCACACACACAGACATAGACACACAGACACACACAAACACACAAGAACGCACACGTATACACGCACACACACACATACACACACAAACACACACACAGAAATAGACACACAAACACACACACAAACACAAAAAAACACATATATACACCCACACACATTCACACACATACACACGCACACACACACACACACGCACACACACACACACACACATAGAAACATAAAGACACACAGAAATAGACAGACAGACACACACACACACACACACACACATATACACATAACATGTAAATACAGTGTGTATGTATATGTAAAGATGATGTCATGGGTCTGCATGTTTGATGCCCCCCCTCTTTACCCTCTTGCTTGGCGGTCCGCATTATGAATGAATGAGGGGCTGTCTGAGAGGGTTACTGTAGAGGTCCTGATGACCTCATCATGACCACACATGACCCACTTACTACCTCATACACACACACACACACACACACACACACACACACACACACACACACACACACACACACACACACACACACACACACACACACACACACACACACACACACACACATATATACACACAATCACACACATGCACAGCACATACACATACAGACTCAGACACATACACACACACACAAACGCGCGCACACACACTTATACAGACTCAGACACACACCACTTTGTCATTCCTGATGAGCAGAGACATGTTGTTTTAACGGTCGCCGCGACGCAGGGAACCGGTCTGACTAGCTAGGAGACACTAGCTATAGGAGATACTAGCTCTAGGAGACACTAGCTATAGGAGACACTAGCTCTAGGAGACACTAGCTATAGGAGACACTAGCTCTAGGTGACACTAGCTCTAGGAGACACTAGCTCTAGGAGACACTAGCTGTAGATGACACTAGCTCTAGGAGACACTAGCTGTCCGAGACACTAGCTGTGGAACACTAGCTGTAGGAGACACTAGCTCTAGGAGACACTAGCTGTAGGACACTAGCTTTAGGAGACACTAGCTGTAGGAGACACTAGCTGTAGGACACTAGATGTAGGAGACACTAGCTGTAGGAGACACTAGCTGTAGGACACTAGATGTAGGAGACACTAGCTGTAGGAGACACTGGCTGTAGGAGACACTAGCTCTAGGAGACACTAGATGTAGGAGACACTAGCTGTAGGAGACACTAGCTCTAGGAGACACTAGATGTAGGAGACTAGCTCTAGGAGACTGAGGTGTACAAGCTCTTAGATGTTTGAGATATTTTTCATTAGTGTGTTTTTGTTTTGTATATGCCTTGTGAGTGTGAGTGTGTGTAGTGTGTGTGTGTGTATTTGCTGTGACGCATGTGTGTGCATGCTGAGAGGTAATAGTGTGAGATTTATTCTCACACACACATGTACACACATCTCTGGATGAAGGCTGTCCAGGATTGAGGATGAGGAGGATGTGTTCAGAGTCCTCCTGTCGCTCTCAGGTGAGCTGATCCCACGAGCGGCTAGCGAAACACACACACCGACGTGCTCGCTCGTAAAAGAACACCTTGAAACCAGTTGAGCTTCTCTTCAGGGCGCTAATGACGCCTCTGCCCGTCTCTAAAGGAGGGGTTGGGGGCCCGTGTCCCTCAGTGTTTCAGACCAGGTGTTCACGCCCCTCTAAGGAGACACTGCGCCCCCGCCCCCCTCCCCTCACCTGTGTTTGTACCTCCTGGGCCGCTGCCGCGGTCCGCAGGGCCCTGTGACCCCCCCACCACTTCCCCCGCGCGGCCGCTATCGTACGCTAACACCGCGCCGCGGCATAACTCACAGGCAGCAGTCCCAGCGCTAAACGCTAGCCGCTAAACGCTATCCGCTAAACGCTAGCCGCTAGCGCTCCATCTCTCCTCCACGAGCCATTAGCTCAAGAATGTTCAACATAACCTCGCCGCCGCCGCCGCCAAATCAAATACCTCTCCAGTGTTTTACGGGCGCCGGCTGTCCCGTGGGGGGGCTCCGTTTTGGGGGGGCGTTCAGCGCGGGGGGGAGGCTCCGTCTGGGGGGGGGGCGTGTTGCTTCTGCCGGAACGCCTCGGGACCCGGGGCGAACCGCGGCCTGATTTACGGCGCCATTACCCGGCGTTCCTTCATGAGCGAGCAGCAGAGGGAGATAAGAGATGGATGCTCACGTCAGAGAGGGGATCTGGAGTCCCCTCCCCCCCCTGTCTCCCGCCCCAGGCGTCCAATCAGACAGCAGGAGGCCGCTGGTTATGCCACAGCGAGGGTGAGCTGGAGGTGGACTGGGGGGGTGTGGGTGTAGGTGGAGGGGGGTTTTGGTCAAACACAAAATAAAGACAAGGGTGTAGTCCTGGGACCTGGAGCACGAGCAGCCCCAACAAGTCTGGCCCTAGGTGCTCAGGGGCCACCCTGGGCCCTCAGGAGACCATGTGACCAGGCTACAGGGAGTCTAACACTCTGGTCCACATTCTGGTCCACGATGTGGACCAGAATATACCATACATGGACTACACTGGTCTGTAGGTATGTATGTGTTTCAAAGTTCTGTGGTTCAAAGCTTGGTTAATCTCCATCTTCCTCCCTTCTTCTTCCTCCCCTCGTCTTCCTCACCTCGTTTTTCTCATCTTCGTCTTCCTCACCTCGTCTTCCCCACAGCGTCCTTTAGTGTGAGTATCGTCTCTTAGAGAGAGTCTTAATCGCTGTGGAGATAGACGTGGTATCGCGGAGCCAACTGTCGGATAATAAAAGGATTTGAATCATTATGTTGAGACGCTATTATGGAAATAGGACTCCCCAAGATATTAATTTCCAAGGCGAACTTTGTTCTTTGGTGGCACTTGTCGTTTCGCTAATTAAGCTAATTCTGTCACAGATTCGGAGGCCCATCGTCCTCCATTGATGTTCTGCCAATCCAATTACGTCTTCAAATCCATCTTTACACTGCTTCCCTCAAATGGTGGCCCTTGTTTTCTCCAAACAAGGATCCTCTGCCGATGGCGACGGTCCAGATTCAGTGACTAGCTTAGCGTATCTTAGCATAGCTTATTTGTGCTTAGCCTGGTGTAGCTTAGCCGCGAAGCTCACCGTAAGGGAGGTCCTTCCTCTCTGCGTCTTGATTGGCTGCCTGTCATGGCAGATGTCCTTCTACGAATAAATAATGCATTGCTTCAGAAAGTTGTTTTCAATATCGTCATGTATGATGGTGGGACACTTTGACGAGCTATTTTAAAACATAAACGTGTTGATGATGAGGGCGGCATGTGGCTCAGGAGGTAGAGCGGGTTGGCTGGTAACCAGGAGGATGCTAGTTCGATCCCCAGCTCCTCCTAGCGAGTGTCGAGGTGTCCCTGAGCAAGACGCCTCACCCTGACTGCTCCTGACGAGCTGGCTGTCGCCCTGAGGGGTCGACTCCGCCGTGAATGTGTGAAGGAATGGGTGAATGTTGAAAGCAGTAATGTTAAGCACTCTGAGTGGCCACCCTTGAAGTGTGTAGTGTGTAGCGTAACCAACGGCAACATCCTGTGTGTACGTAGAGACCCAGGGTTTCGCTACGCGAGTGACGTACCGACACCGGTGACGTAGAAAGGTTGTAGTCTTTGTCAGTGGAGGTTGTAGCTATGTGGTCATAGTTACACACACACACACACACACACAGGACCCATGGCGTGTGTGTGTGTGTGTGTGTGTGTGTGTGTGTGTGTGTGTGTGTGTGTGTGTGTGTGTGTGTGTGTGTGTGTGTGTGTGTGTGTGTGTGTGTGTGTGTGTGTGTAAGCTGGACACCAGACAGTCGTAGTTTAACTCCACCTTCAGGGTGGAGGTCTGCTTCAAGCTGTTTGCTGGAGAAGCACCTGACCGGCTCAGCATGACATCATTATGTACACAGCCTGCACACACACACACACACACACACACACACACACACACACACACACACACACACACACACACACACACACACACACACACACACACACACACACACACACACACACACACACACACACACACACACACACACACACACATGCTAGCCAGCAAGCACGCAAACTTGGGAATACTCACATCTTTAGAAATTTTTAAGCACACATACACACACTTACACGTTCACGTACAAGAGAGGGAGAGAGAGGGGAGAGAGGTGGAGAGAGAGGGGGGGGAGAGGGAGGGGGAGTGAATGCACAAGGACATTTATAAAGCTACAATAACAACAACAGTTGGTCAAAAATTCATATCTTGTTTCATTGTTTTGCTTTTTCACCTTCAAACATAATGGAATGGCACTGACACACACACACATACACACATAGCTCACACACACACATGCACACACACACACACACACACACACACACACACACACACACACACACACACACACACACACACACACACACACACACACACACACACACACACACACACACACACACAAGAACAGCCTCTCCTTGAGGCTCTGTTGGACGTCAGACTCCTCCGGATGGTGTGGAATCCATCCCATAATTCCCTGTTTGGTTCACAGCGTCGTGTACTGCAGACCAGCAGCACAGTGCTCAGAGAGGGCATGGCTCCAAGAGGGCGTGGCTCCAGGAGGGCGTGGCTCCAGGAGGGCATGGCTCAGCGAGGGCATGGCTTTGAGGGGGACCTTCATCTCAGGGCCTGAACGGGTCATGAGGACCCCCCCCCCCCCCTCCTCCCACAGCCCACACCCCTCTTGCACACTCATTGTATGTTGTACGTTCTGGCACTTAACAGTAGTACTTAGCATCGCGTAGCAGCTTATCCTAGCTATCTTTAGTACTTAGCATTGTGTAGCATCTTATCCTAGCTATCTTTGTAGTATACGGGAAATGGGTTAACCTAGTGATTGTTAGTGCTTGATACATGGTTCTATGAACATCCTTACGGTACCGACAGCGATATATTGTTGTTTCTCTTTCTTCCGAAAAATGTACTTGTTGTAAGTCGCTTTGGATAACGGCATCTGCTCAACGCCCTGAATAAAAATGAAAATATTGGCAGCGCCCTAAGCTAGCTGCTCTCATGCAGAGCTACTGTTAGAGAGTGCTCCGTAGGGGATGAACTTTGACCTTGTTTCCTATGCTGATACCTCTAAAGCATTTATGGGCTAGGGAAGGTCACCGCACCTCAGACGGTCCCCGGGCTCCTCTAAACCCTCAACGCATTCAGGAGTCATAAACCCGATCAGGGGACCCGTAATCAACCCGGACGCCAGGAGCACACCTGAACGTGCTAAGGCAAACATTCTAGGTACCCACCTACCTCCATGCTCAATACCCTGATGGCTAAGTACTTGAATGTGATTCAATATGCTAACCTGCTTTAGTCTAAGTACCCTCTCCTTAAGATGTAGCCTCAGAGGCTAAGTAGCCTAAGATGCTAAGTAGCCTAACATTCCCTGGTAGGGTTTAACCCCAGAACCTTTGAGCTGTTAGCAAAAGTCTTTGCGAACAGCTGGCTGTACTCTGTAACACCTGGTATCGGACAAAGAAGGTTGTAGTCTTTAGAAGAGAGGTTTTAGTCTTTACAGTGGAGGTTGTAGTCTTTAGATGGGAGGTTGTAGTCTTTAGATGGGAGGTTGTAGTATTTGTGAGTGGAGGTTGTAGTCTTTAGAGTGGAGGTTGTAAGATAAGAGTGGAGGTGGTAGTCTTTAGACTGGAGGTTGTAGTCTTTGTGAGTGGAGGGTGTAGTCTTAAGATTGGAGGTTGTATTTCCTAAAACACACTTATTATTTGACCTTGACCGTCCCTCCCGCATCCAGCGATGAATGAACTCCGCCTCGACAAACACCATGACAACCCCAATGATGCTCATATTTGACTCCTTTGGTTAGTCTGTTGCTAAGACAACTGAGTTTTCTCCATAATTAGGATGGGTGACAGATATTGTCAATTAAACTGCACCCAGAAAGAGTTGCTTTTGCATATTTATTTAGTGTGTGTGTATGTGTGTGTGTTTGTGTGTATGTGTGTATGTGTGTGCCCCTATGATGTTTTTATGTCTGTGTTTAGTGTGTGTGTGTGTGTGTGTGTGTGTGTGTGTGCGTGTGCGTGTGTGTGTGGATGTGGTTGCCCCTATGTTTATGAGTGTGTTTTGGGTGTGTGCATAGTTGCAATGTTTGG
Organism: Gadus chalcogrammus; assembly: GCF_026213295.1. Lineage (NCBI taxonomy): Eukaryota > Metazoa > Chordata > Actinopteri > Gadiformes > Gadidae > Gadus > Gadus chalcogrammus. The sequence continues at coordinate 10,412,225 of NC_079419.1, read as the reverse complement.
CAGGCACCTTGGTGGGTGTGTTGTGTGTGAGGGGGTGTATGTGCTTGTGTGGATTTGGCAAGCGCTGTGTGTGTGTGTGTGTTTGTGCACTTCTGTCTGTGTACGTGTGTTTGGTAGACAGCTTTAATACCTTGCTTCTATGATGCTCATTATGAATAAAAACAGGGATTAAAATAACATTCTGTTTGAGTCGTTAACTCTTAGCAGCAACACCTTTGCACTCCGCTAACTCATTAACAAAATGCTCATTTGAATTGCAGATTACAATAATTCTATATTTCAGATGGGAATGTTTCAAATTGGAATTTTTCACTTGAGGATGTTTGGCTGAAAATGTTCCAGATGGGAATAATCAAGGGGGAAAGTTTCAGAAGGGAATCATCCGCTCATTCAGATTTATTGTAGCAACTTCATGCTTCAACGGACAACGTGCTGAGGAACATAAACACTCACTCTATCACTCACACACAAACACATACATACACACACAGGCACAAACACAGACACACACACACACACACACAATCCACACACACGCACATACACACACAGGCACATACCCCCACACACACACACACACACACGCACACACACACACACACACACACACACACACACACACACACACACACACACACACACACACACACACACACACACACACACACACACACACACACACACACACACACACACACACACACACACACTCTTTCTTACCTGTCTTTTGACACACAAAACTTGTCATCTACGAACAAACGCAGAGGAACAGAAAGGAGTGTGTGTGTGCCTGTGTGTGTGTCTGTGTGTGTGCGCCTGTCTGTGTCTGTGTGTGTGTGTTTGCCTGTCTGTGTGAGTGTTCCTGTGTGTGTGCCTGTGTGTGTCGTCCTGTTCCTCTGACAGCCCTGTGGTGTCTTGAATGTTTTGCAGCTTAAAGCCGATCCCCACACCTCGTTCCTCTCATCCCCTGATTGGTAAACACAGCAGTGCCCGGGAGCCAATCAGAACACGTCTGATTGGTTTCAAACCCGCCGCTGTCAGTCCGGGGCGGAGCGGAGAACGCTCATCACGTGCGCGCTCACATGCACCTTTAGTTCAGTGTCAACAACCCGGCCTCGGATTAGCCGGTAGGAACAGGGCAATAAAAACCCTGTTGTGTTTACACACGACCACGAGCTGCTGGAGCTCATGCACACTCTGACACGCAGGCACGCGCACGCACGCATGCACGCACACACGCACATACAAGCACGCACACGCACATACGCACACACATGCATGCACACACACACACACACACGCAAAAACCCAAACCCACACACTCTTTCTGCTGCAAAAGTATTGCTTTTTATTTCCTTGTGTTTTGGGATGGAACGGTCAAATTAGTCTCTCTGGTTACTGGCGGCTACCGTTGGTTTCCGCCGGTTACCGCTGGTTACAGCAGTAACCAGTTGCTTTCATCCACTAGCAGCGTTAACCAGCTCACTAGTCAACTAACCATTTAACCAGCTATCTATTCAACCCTAAAAAAAACAAGTTAGTGGTGTATGTGTCTGACATGTGTCGATGTGAGGGGGTCAGATGTAGTGTGTGTGTGACAGGGTGTCTCTGTGTTTGTGTGAAATTATGTGTTTGTGTGATAGTGTGTGTGTGTGTGTGTGTGTGTGTATATGGAATGACACAGTGTGAGTGTGTGTTTGTGTGTGAGTCTTAGCGTGTGAGTGTGACTGTTTGTCTGTGTGTGTGTGTGTTTTACAATGTGTCTCCGTTTGTGTGGAAAAGTGTGTGTGACAGTATGTGTGTTTGTGTGTCTGTGACACAGTCTGTATGTGTGTGTGTGTGTGTGTGTGTGTATGTTTCTTTATGCAGTATGTATCTTTGCTTGCTTCTGTGTCTTGTGTGTGTGTGTGCATATGTTTGCATGATGGTTTATGTGTGTTGTTGTGTGTGTTGTGGGCATAAAACGACCCTGGGAAATGTCATAATTTACTGTCCCACAGACGGCCAACAGAATGATACAGAATTAATATAATAATTAATATACATCAAATAAATCTTCATTGAATGTATCCGCCACCACCAGTGTGGTTTTATTTTGTAAGCTTGCACCAATAACATTGTTAGGTGATCTGTCTTATCTGACCTGTCAACAACAGGTGACAGCCAGGATCAACAGCAGCTTAACTATACGCTGAGCTCAACGGAACCACTGCGTCTGCGCGGTAACCACGGTCTCATCGCTCTGAGAACCCACGACCTCATTGCTATCAGAAACTATGACGTCATTGTTCCGAGAACCCATGAAATCATCACTCTCAGAGCACATGCAAAAACACTCACACTTCCACTCAAACACACACACACACACACACACACACACACACACACACACACACACACACACACACACACACACACACACACACACACACACCCTGCCCCCCCCTTAACAGAGAGGACTCCCTGAGGTGTGTTGCTCGTTCTCAGGTGCCTGCGGCCCAACAGCAAAACCAAATGCCAGCGCCCCGCCGGCAGACCTAGCCCTAACCCTCACATGGCGGGTCAAAGGTCACGGCACTTGGGGAATGGAGTCATTTATTTATAGTGAAGATGTAAGGTCGATATGTCATTTATTTATATTTTATATGGTATATGTAAGGACAATATATATTTTATTTATATTTTGTATGAAAGGCCATTATATCATTTATTAATCTTTAGATTATATATAGGCCTATAGGGCTTATACATTCTTACCACAAGCAAGGGGGTAGATTTGGGTGGGGACCAGGGGACGTGTCCCCACCAATATTCATGTTGAAACGAAAGAAAAGCGCCTCATGCGGTACACAAAGGTTTAAATTCCCACTTCAGTGCCGCCTCCCAACATACGTCTTCCTTTCTACACTGCCTAGCCGGTTTGGTCGCGGCTTCTTGTAAGGAAAGTTCCTCTGCGTCTTTTTCGTATATCGCATCATCTCTCCCCGTCTTCGTTTAATGCGCCTCCATCACCTTCTCTCCCATGATGGTCAGCAGCTGGCGGAATTCACGGTCTTATCTGGTTATCACTGGTTATCACTTGCTTGCTACATCCTATATAATCCAGATAACCCAACAGACACACGCACACACACACGCACAACCAGGTCACTATTCAGCGCATGAATTTGAGGAAAATAGTGAAATGGCAATTATAAAAACAACAATAGTATGCTCTACAATAGTATTGCATAGACTTCAATAGAATGAACACATGCCCATCTCCAGCTAGAACTACTCATGTTGATATCGCTGTGTTGTCTCTGTCTAGACAACGCAGCCAGCAACACCTCAACACCCTATAAGTAGTCGCAATTGAAATGACGAAAATAATATACAAATAAATACATAAACCACAGACACTTTATTCTCTTGATTTTGTGAGTTTATTTTCTGTCTCTTTCCTGAAGTTCTTATCTCACATGTTTTTGTTTGCTAGCTAGCCTCTGTGTTGCTAGCTAGCCTCAGGAGCGTACCTATGTTCCCCGGGTCCTATGTTCCCCGGGTCCTATGTTCCCCGCTTTGTACGTGACCGGGGAACAAATCATTTTTTTGTAGGATGGTAGGGAGAAGTTCCGCCTTTTTTTGGCTCTGATTCGCCTTTGATTGGTTAGAATGGTTCTCCTCCGATTGGTTAGGGTTAGGGTTAGGTTTAAGGTTAACCCTCACCCTAACCCTAACCATAACCCTATACCTGACCCTAACCCTTTGCACCCGGGGAACATAGGACCTGGGGAACATAGGGATGACCCCCTAGCCTCTGTGTTGCTAGCTAGCAGTGCTACTGCGTCGGTGTTGCTATTGAGAACCACTTTGTAACACAAGACACCCTCGTGTGAAATGCTGTTGCCATAACAGAGCGCTAGAAACAACCTACCTACGCACCGGTGGCTAGTCCACCGCTAAACGAACATAAACAGAGAATAATCTCCACTCAGCGTTCAGAGGCTGACTCTTACGTTGGATGATCAAACGCCGGTGTCTCTACCGAGCCTGAGCACATGGCCGCCAAGAGACTCAAATAGAGCAAAGAGAAAATAAAACTCAAAAACAGATCGGTGTGAGTTTAGGGAGATTGGTCTGAATAAGTAGGAGCTTAAAAAAGTAGTGAACGAACGCACAAAAAGAAACATTGTTATAATATTAAATGGCTCGGATTAGTAAAATGCCAAAATAAATTGTTAAAATCTGGAAACCGATATAACAGTATGAACCTATTAAATGCTGTCTGTTAACTTAGGCAGTTCAGCTGGTAATCAGTGTTAACTTTTAACTGTCCCTCAACTGTGAGCTAAAGAAAGGACCTTTCTGAAAGTGAAGCACGTATATGATGTTCCTCACAGTTTCATCCGAGGGCTCTCAGATAATTAACCAGCTCTTGTTGATTCACAATTCACCTCCAGGATATTCCAGGAAATGAACGATTCCAGGAAATGAATGATACATGAATACAAATATTAAAATAAATAAATGAGTAAGATATGTTCACATGGAAAAGTAAATTTCCGATCAAATAAAGAGTTATTTAGTAAAAATGTAATTCCAAAGATAGATATGTGTATATATGTTTGTATGTGTGTAAATGTGTGTATAGGTGTGAATGAGTTAGTATATGTGTGGATGCGTGTGTATGTGTATGTTGGTATGTGTAAATGTGTATACATGTGGATGAGTGTGTATATGTTTGTACAAGTGTAAATGTGTGGATGAGTGTGTACATGTGTGTATAAGGGTATATGTGTGTATGTGTATTTGTGTGGATGAGTGTGTATACGTGTGTATGTGTGTATACTTTTGTATGTGTGTATGTGTGCGTATACGTGTATGTGTGTATACCTGTGTGTCTGTGTGTATACGTGTGTGTATGTTTGTATACGTGTGATTTGTCATGTGGGTTGTGGATTGACGATGACTTTAAACTTTTTAAAAACAGGAAAACTTTGTGTTTCCACCAAAACAATGAAAAATAAAATGAAAAATGGAACAATGGAGGCTGGAAAGCAGTTTGGATTTATTTGGATGGTTCTGCTAAAGGTTGAGAGTAGCTTGAAGCCTTCCGCTGTGTGTGTGTGTGTGTGTGTGTGTGTGTGTGTGTGTGTGTGTGTGTGTGTGTGTGTGTGTGTGTGTGTGTGTGTGTGTGTGTGTGTGTGTGTGTGAGAGAGAGAGAGTGCGTTTGCACCACTTTCTACATTCCCTTGTGGAGTCACTCTGTAGATTTCTCTCTCCCCCCTCGCTTCCTCCCCCCTCCTCACCCCGGTTCACTCTTCTTGCCAATTAGCCGACAGTTGTTTTGTGATTCCGTTTCAAACCCCCTCAACTCCCCCAAAACTGAGAGAGAGAGAGAGAGAGAGAGAGAGAGAGAGAGAGAGAGAGAGAGAGAGAGAGAGAGAGAGAGAGAGAGAGAGAGAGAGAGAGAGAGAGAGAGAGAGAGAGAGAGAGAGAGAGAGAGAGAGAGAGAGAGAGAGAGAGAGAGAGAGAGAGAGAGAGCTTATCTGTGAGGCAGGGAATCAACATACAAACACTCATACAATGGATGACACACACACACAGAATCACACACACACACACACTCCTCTCCTGAGGTTTCTCTCGAAGCTGAAGATGAGAAGAACAACGCGGACCCGGCGGCCATGTTGGAGGCGGTGGGCGGCCATGTTGGCTTTGCGGGCTGTCCGCAGGGTCCCAGGGCTCTGCAGAGAGACAGACAGACAGGCAGGCGGACAGGCTACAATCTCCAGGCTCCAGGCTCAAGGCTGCCGCCTCATCACTTCCTCCGGCTGCTGCAGAAGCAGAACAGAAAAGCAGAACCCGGTCCGGTGGAGTCAGCGCTCCGGTTCCTTCTCTTACTGACCGAGGTTGAAGTTAACCAACACTGAGTCATCACACTGAGCTGACAGACACGCAGACAGACAAGCAGACAGACAGGGTGGTGTGTGAGTGCCTTGCTCATAATGACAGGGAATAGAACCTCTTACCCCAGCTGTGTGAGTGCCTGGCTTGTAAGGGACCAGGACCTGTTCTTCTGCAGAGTAATTAAAGAGCAGTCGGGGCATCACCACCGCAGGGGGGGGGGGGGGTGTCCCCCAGGGCGGAGGGGCCCGCCCTCCATCACACTGGGGCCCCGTCCCCCTCGCTGGGGGACAGGGCCCCCGGAAGGGGACGGGGCCCCAGTGTGATGGGTTTGCCTTAAGGGGACAGCTCTCGTATGTGAGGAAATGTATGTATACTATGTAGGTAGTATGTGTGTGTTGGAGTGTGGCTTTGATCGATGGCAGTGTCTCTGTCGCTCGCTCTCTCTCTCTCTCTCTCTCTCTCTCTCTCTCTCTCTCTCTCTCTCTCTCTCTCTCTCTCTCGCTCGCAATCTCTCTTTGTCGCTCTCTTGCTCTCTCTCTCGCTCGCAATCTCTCTTTGTCGCTCTCTTGCTCTCTCTTGCTCTCTCGCTCTCTCTCTCATTTCTTTTTCCAACATCTATTTTCCTCTCCCGCTCTCCCACACACACTAATGTGTAACATACAGTAGTATAATGTACTGTACTGTAGTATAATGTGCTATAGTAGAATGTACTGTAGTATAATGTGCTATAGTATAATGTACTGTAGTACAATTTGATATAGTATAATGTGCTGTATAATGTGCTATAGTATAATGTACTGTAGTACAATGTGATATAGTATAATGTACTGTAGTATAATGTGCTATAGTATAATGTACTGTGGTAGAACGTGATATAGTATAATGTAATGTGGTAGTATGTGATATAGTATAATGTACTGTAGTACAATGTGATATAGTATAATGTACTGTGGTAGTATTTGATATAGTATAATGTACTGTGGTAGAACGTGATATAGTATAATGTAATGTGGTAGTATGTGATATAGTATAATGTACTGTGGTAGAACGTGATATAGTATAATGTAATATGGTAGTATGTGATATAGTATAATGTACTGTGGTAGTATGTGATATAGTATAATGTACTGTGGTAGTATGTGATATATTATAATGTACTGTGGTAGTATGTGATATAGTATAATGTACTGTGGTAGTATGTGATATATTATAATGTACTGTGGTAGAACGTGATATAGTATAATGTACTGTGGTAGTATGTGATATAGTATAATGTACTGTGGTAGTATGTGATTTAGTATAATGTACTGTGGTAGTATGTGATTTAGTATAATGTATTGTGGTAGTATGTGATATAGTATAATGTACTGTGGTAGTATGTGATATAGTATAATGTACTGTGGTAGAATGTGATATAATGAATAGTGAGTATAATGAATGTACTGCAGTGTTTTTGTAATCATGTTTAGTTTATATCTGAGTCTGTGTGTGTTCCTCTGTGCCTTTGTTTTTTATATTTGTGTTTGGGCCAGGAGGTTTATTGTGTGTGTGTGTGTGTGTGTGTGTGTGTGTGTGTGTCTGTGTGTGTGCCTGTGCATCTGTGTGTGTGTGTGTGTGTGTGCCTGTGTGTGTGTGTGTGCGTGTGCATCTGTGTGTGTCCGTGTGCGTGTGCATCTGTGTGTGTGCGAATGAGTGTGTGTCTGTGTGTGCGAGCGTGTATGTCTATGTGTGTATGTCTGTGTGTGTGTGTGTGTGTGTGCGTCTTTGTGTGTGTTTGTGTGTGCGTCCAGACCAGGAGGAACCAGAGAGAGTCTTGTTGTCATGGCGACAGGTGCATTCACAAACAGCCTTGAGGGAAGAGGTGTGTGGGAGTGTGTCTGTGTGTGTGGAGGTATGTGTGTTTCTCAGTGTTTGTGTGTCTTTGTGTGTGGTGTGTGTGATTGTGTGTGTGTGTGTGAGAGTGTGTTTATGTGTAAACATAAGCGATCTTTTCTCTGTGTTTGTGTCCAGCTCCTTCTCTCCAGACGGTTCTTTGTTTAAAAAGTATGAATCCAGGTGTCAAACGAAATACATATTTATTATAAACTCTCAACGCGAGATCTAAGACGGAACACAGGAGCATTAAGATTCAGTCAGAGCTGAGGAACGGTTCCTCTTAGACCAGCTCCGTGATGCTCTCAGAGATGACTGTGTGGTTCTCCGCTCATTGAAACATTATTTATAATCCGGTCTGACTGGGCGACGTTGGAACCTGAAGACTCACTTGTTCTCCTTCAGATAGATCATATTTGAGGTCATATTCCGCAGCCGGTATTATGAATATAAAACCAGACGCTCAGACACGCCGTCGGTGGCGCAGCTCAGTTTAAAAAAACAAGAACGTCTAAAACGAGATGAGAAGATAGATGCTGTACTCAAATACTTTTGTTTTGAGGAGGAAAGTGTCTGAATGTTTCGGTGAACATCTGTCAAACAGCTGTCTGATGTCTGTCTTATGGAATATTCCCTTCTTTGGTTTCTCTGAATAGAAATGTTCCGATTTGTTTGGACGACGCTAGACACGTCATTGACTCATTTGTCCTGTGATGACGATGAGTCTGATGTTCTGATCGGCTGAAGACCTCATCCCAAAGACTGAACCCCAGCGTCCGTCTCAGAGATTCAAACGTGAGACAGAATGTCAGCGATGGCGTCCCAAGATGTTTTAAACGTTTTTTATAGTCATTCAGTGTCTAGCTGTAGTCGTCTAATATATGAGCTGGGCTCTTTAAAACTGTTTCTAGAAGACTGAGGTCTGAAGACCTTCTTCAAGTCAGTGTCTAGACGTAGGGGAGAGAGAGCGATGGGGGGAAAGAGAGAGAGACAGAGGGATGAGGGGGAGAGAGAGAAAGGGCGGAGGGAGAGAGAGTGACAGGGGGAGGGAGAGAGAGAGACAAAGGGGTAGAGAGAGAGAGAGCAGAGGGGGGGGGGAGTAAGCAGAGGGAGTGAGTGCAGGAGAGGAATGATAGAGAGAGAGGAGAGAGAGAGAGTCTCTTCCCACAGAGTTCAGAGTGCAACAGAGAGATAATGGCCTCCATTTTATCAGCCAGTGTTAGTAATGAGCTTGTTCATCACGGACAGGAGGAGTGGGCTGGAGGACCCGGGGGGAGCACCGAGGAATGCCCATCTATCAGACTCCAATTCCAGCCGCTGTCTGCCGCTACGCCTCCCCTCACCAGACCCCCAGACCACCTCTTCATCACTGTCTGGCTGAGCCATCCCGTCTTCTGCTCGACGCACCCACCCTCTCTGCTCTAGGAAGAGGCAACACACACCGTACTGTGGTGTAGTGGGAGGGGATTCACCTCCCTACTGTAATGTGTGGAGATTATTCATGTCCAAACCATACTCTATGGTAGGAACTATAGATTATTCACCTACAAACAATACTCTCATGTTGGAACTGTGGAGATTATAACCCTACAAACCATACTCTAATGTATGGGGATTATTAATCTATAAACCAAACTCTAATGTAGGAACTATAGATGATCAACCTACAGTACATACTCTAATGTATGGAGATTATTAATCTATAAACCAAACTCTAATGTAGGACGATATATGATCACCTATAAACATTCTCTAATGTATGGAGATTATTAATCTATAAACCAAACTCTAATGTAGGAACTATAGATGATCAACCTATAAACCATACTCTAATGTATGGGGATTATTAATCTATAAACCAAACTCTAATGTAGGAACTAAAGTATATCAACCTAAGATAACATACTCTAATGGTATGGGGATTATTATCATATAAACCAAACTCTAATGTAGGAACTATAGATGATCAACCTACAGTACATTCTCTAATGTATGGAGATTATTAATCTATAAACCATACTCTAATGAAGGAACTATCGATTATTAACCCACATGCAATACTCTAATGTAGGAGGAACTATGAGGTTATTAATGTAAAACCATATTCTAATTTAGGAACTATAGAGATGATTATCTAACTATCACTATAAACCTTTGCCACTCGAATAAATGAAATATATTCTGTTTATTTACCTCTCAACCCATTCCTTTCACTTCAAACAAATGCGTCAGGTATACAGATCCACTGATTTATATTGGTATTAATATTTCATAAACATCATATCATGCCCTGACGTCCTCTTCAACAGCATCAAAGCAGCCAGTAGAATTCTGTACTATAACGATCATACAATGCTAATTAGTCATGTTTCAGACAGAGAGGAGAGGTATGAATTAGGTTACGGCCCAATCCCATTCATACCCTTTAACCCTCCCCCTTGTTTTGAAGGGGTAAGGGGAAGGGGGAAGGGGTAAGGGGAAGGCGTAAGGGGTAGGAATGGGATTGGGCCTAGAGACCAATCCCATTTCAACCCCTTACCCCTTCAAAACAAGGGGGAGGGGTAAGGGGAAGGAGGAAGGGGTAGAAATGGGATTGGGCCTAAATATAGATGATCAGATTCCTGAGGTTCCTCATACTGATCAGTGTGTTCCCCCTCTAGGCTTAGAGTCTTATCACCCTCAGCCTCGCACTGGATTTCATTTTATTATATTTAATAAGGAGTTTAGTAATGACTACATGAACGTGAACGACCGAATATCTCATATATTTCTGTTACTTTTGAGAAGACTTCTTCCGTTGTTGTTGAAGCATTCAGGAGCAGGTAGGGGTCAGAGGTCATCTCACACTAGATGACCTGCAGGTAAACCAAAGACGCTGGGGATCGAACCCAGAACCTTTTGACTCACCACTACAATATTCTCCGCCCTCTGCTCTGCTGATAAAACAAGAGCGGAGTGTCAGAGTAAACCTGCATGTTCCCAAATATGTTATCTTTCTTTATAATCTATACTAATAAATAAAGTATTGTGGCATATTATAATCTCTAACTATACTATTATGAATAACGTATAGTGGACTAAGAACTAATAATATATTATCTTTTTTTATGTCTATATTTTCTATACTAATAACATATTGTGTCGTATAATAATCTAACTATACTATTTTGAATGACGTATAGTGGACTAAGAACTAATAATATATAATCTTTCTTTATAATCTATAATCAACAGTATAGTACAGCCGCCCTTTTGTTAGAAACCTCAGAGTTATTTTTAAAAATGATTTTAAATTTGACAAGCAAATAAGCTCAGTTGTCAAGGCAAGCCTTATCTCCCTCCAAAGGACTTTGAGAGAGTCATTCACTTGTTTATTATGTCCCATTTAGATTACTGCAATTCTCTCTATTTTGGTGTGGACCAATGTCTGCTCAGTTGCCTGCAGCTGGTACAAAATGCTGCTGCACGTCTGCTTACTGGGAAAAGGCGATATGACCACATTACCGGCCTCTCTTCACTGGCTTCCTGTGGTTTTTAGAATCAAGTTCAAAATTATGTTGTTTGCTTTTAAATCTTTACATGGGCTGGCACCTCAATATATGTCAGAGTTGCCCTGCATTCATGCTCCAGTTAGAGAATTACGGTCAACTCGGCTGGTGCTGCTGGATGTACCTAGGTGCAGACTAAAGACAAAAGGTGACAGAGCCTCAGTCTTCCCCTGAGTCTGAGAGCTGCCCAGTCTATTGACCAGTTTGAAACGCTACTAAAGACTCACTTTTTTGCATTGGCCTTTAACACAAATTAAGCTTTTTTTGTTTTTGCTTTGTTGTTGTTTTTGCTGTTGTTGTGTATCTTGGGCTATTTGTTGTTTTTCTTTGTATTTTTCTACAACACTTTGGTCAACTATTGTTGTTTTCAAATGTGCTATATAAATAAACTTGACTTGACTAATAATAACGTATTTTGGCGTATAATAATCTATAACTATACTATTACGAATAACGTATAGTGGACTAAGAACTAATAATATATTATCTTTCTTCATAATCGATACTAATAAATAACGTATTGTGGCATATAATAATCTATAACTATGCTTTTTTGAATAACGTAGAGTGTACTAAGAACTAATAATATATTATCTTTCTTCATAATCTATACTAATAAATAACGTATTGTGGCATATAATAATCTATAACTATGCTTTTTTGAATAACGTAGAGTGTACTAAGAACTAATAATATATTATCTTTCTTCATAATCGAATCTATACTAATTAATTAATAATGTATAGTGGTGTATAATAATCTATAACATACTAGTATGAATAATGTATAATATATTATCTTCTCTATAATATATAACTATTCTATTATCATCTCATTGCAGCACATGACAACATATTGTTTGAACGGAGCTCATAATGTAGAGGCTTCAGGACTGTTCTGGCTGACCAGCCTGCTCACACGTGGTCTGGCTGCTACGGTAAATATTTAGATCTTCTGATCTGAATCTTTACCCACAATGTCTAATATTAGTTTGGTTCAGGTTCTCAGTTCTCTAAATCGGGCCAATCACGTCGCTGGACCGATAGTTCCTCCTCAGATGTTATTGATGTTGATCGTTGCTGATCAATACGTTTCGGACTAGGAGGTGAAGTAGTACTGTATATTAGGGGTGTAAATAACAATAGATGTATTCGTATTGAACCGAATTGGTACGGATGTCACGGTTCGTTGCATGGATTTACACGGAGAATACAGGGTATAAAATTAAATAAAACTGGTGTGCGATTAATTATTATATAATGCCAAACTAATATTATTACGCAAGTTCTTCAGGGACAACTGGCACATTTCCACCGGAGGGTGCGGGTCGGTTCAGTTCGCTAATGCCGCGTTTCCACTGCAGGGTGCTGTACGGTTCGGTTCGCAAAGGTGATTGCGTTTCCACCGCCAAAAGTGGGCGTGACCCGGACTGAGCCGTACTCGTTTTGCCCTCGTTTTCAGTACTCCTCCGTTGGGGTACTGAAAACGAGACGAGACGCCTGAAGGGGTACCGGAAAATTCGAGCTACACACCCCCTCCGTGATTGGTCGACAGAACCGTCACTTCCGGGCGACGTGGGGATAAAAACTAACAAACAGCAGCCTCGAGGTATTATCTTTACAATGATCATGTCGCGTAAAACGCTTGCTTTGGCGAACAAGGAGGTGGAGACGTTCCTCTGCATTCTTGGGGAGGAGGACGTTGGTTACGATGTTTACGTAGCTGCCGCGGCGATCGACATCCGGCCTACCTTAAAGGGTACTGTCGACGGTGGAAACGCAACCTCGGAACTGAGCTGGGCTATACCGCCCCCTCCCTCCCGGACTGAGGCGAACCGAACCGTACCGCACCCTGCAGTGGAAACGCGGCATAAGGTGCGGCACGGATGGCGTTTCCACCGCCAAAAGTGGGAGAGACCCGGACTTAGCCGTATTGAGCCGTGCTCGTCTCGCTGTACTCCGCTATTGGGGTACTGAGACGCCTGAAAGGGTGCCAACAAGTACGAGCTACACACGGCGTCTGTTGACTGGTCGACAGAATCCCACTTCAGGCAGGGGCATAATAACAAACAAACACATTATCTGCGAGGTATTTCAGGACAACGGCGAAAGCTTCGTTTATTGAAGAAAATGTCGGGCAAAAGTGAACGACGTCTTCGCCGTCCTTCTTGAACGTCGTACATTGTTGACCTTTGTTCATTGCACGTGTTCTTTTTTTTTTCCCTTGGATTTATTAGCATGCTAAACTGTTTAGGGCTGCTATGAGGTCACAGTGCTAATGTAGCTGCCGCGGCTATCGCCATCCAGTTTACACCCCCCCCCCCCCCCACTACCATAAGGGTACTGTCTGCGGTGGAAACGCGAGCCACAACTGAGCTGTGCCGAACCGCACCTTCACTACTCCACCAATCCGCACCGAACCGACCCGCACCCTCCGGTGGAAATGCGCCAATTCTGCGCACTTTCATAAATAAGACATGTTAGTCTTATTTATGAAAGTCACGGATGGAGTCTGGAGGTGATGTGGGGTACTTATTGTTTACTGTTTACATCTTAGATTACACAGTTCAGGCTGTTGCAGATAGGTCAGGGGAGAGACTGTATGACACTAGGTGGTACAACCTGAGACATGCACAATAAAAAAGAATTGCCTTCTGCATTTTTTGTTTTTTCTTTTCCCCTCATTGTACCGAACTCGTACCGAACCATGATGTCTGAACCGAGGTATCAACCGAACCGTGACTTCAGTGTACCGTTACACCCCTACTGTTTATTTGTCCTGTGTACTAGTATTATAAACCAGTAACAAGTACCTTAAGCACAGAGCAAAGTTGCGTCCTTACTTTCCGATCAAGGATGTCTGGATAAAAGAGGAAGGCTGTGTTCTGAGCATCGCCATGGAAACAGACAGAAGGCTTGGAAACTGACAGAAGGCTGTGTCGGTCCTGGTTTGGCAGCGAGCTAGCGCAGAGCTTGTTCAGATCACAGCGAACAGACGACGTCCTTGCTCTCGCTCGGGGAGCTCCAACGTTAGACAAATGTTCTTTTAGGGGTCAGAGGTCAACCAAAGTGGGCCACATTCTCTAAACTAATCGCTATTTCAAATCAACCGAGAAAATACGTTGAAACTTTTAAATGATCTTCTCTCGTGTGTTGGGTTTGTTTAGATCATCTTTGCTTTTATTGATAACATGTTGATAAAACCTTTATTTTATGAACCCAAATCATGATATTTTTACACTAAACTCCTTACTCGACTGCTATATTCTCATTGTAAAGATGAGTATGTATATAGATTTGTTGACTTCTACGGGAGAACAATTGGCCTAAAAAGACAAGGCTCCTCAAATAAAAAGACAGAAATATAGAAAGTAAATCACTCAATACACAATCTTTTCCAATAAGTTCTTTTTTTAATCTATTTTCCAATAAAAAATACATTCATACAGAAACTATTTTACAAAACAATTTCAAATGAAAAACTTTTGTTAAGCCATAAAACAAATAAAAATATAACCTCATATTTATCATTTCATGTTCGTATCGAAGAAAGTTTTTGTAGCCAAAGATGTTGCCTTGGAGTACAAAGAAAGTTGTTTTATGGTGAATAATTCAACTGAAAACATTTTGGCCACCAAGATACGATACCACAATAAACGTCTGATTCAAGTTTCAGAGTGGTGGGTGTTGTTCTCAAATCGGTTTTATCTTGCAGTTCTTTATGGGCCACTCTCTTGGATTCTTTTTGTTTGAGCTCTGTCCACCATTTTGTAATTTGACTAAAACAACAAATCCCAAGTTATTCCAAAAACAGATGAAGATGAGAATGGAGTGCATCTAATTTACATTTCACGAAACTCCCGCCATCCCCCTCTTTAGAAAAACACACCACTTTCTTTTTTATTTGTTTTTTCATTTTTTGGTCCCAAACCCCTTTAAAATAGAATCTTCCTGTACAAAATTCTCTTAGTTTACAATGTACACGTCTCTGCCTTGTGAAAACCTCTCAGTGTAGAAGGGGAAATAAGCTTCTGAGGTCCTTTATCTAACCAAGGAGCAGTGTTGCTCAGAATACAGCTCAGGTGGACTACGTTGTAAAATACACACTAACACATGTAGTACTCTGAGTAGTACATGTAGTACCACACGCAGTTATGTACACAGTACTACATGTAATACTAGTACTACATGGAGTACTACATTTAGTACTCAATGCAGTAATATACACAAAACGAGATGTATTACTACACGCATTAATATATACACAGTACTACATTTAATACTACATGTAGTACATGTAGTACTAAGTGTAATACTACATGTAGTATTCCATGCAGTTATGTACTCAGTACTACATGAAGTTCTACATAAAGTACCACACACATAGTACTACACGCAGTACACACAGACAGGTGTCACGCGTCCTCACACACACACTGACAGACTGAAGAGTGTGTGTGGTTCCACCTTTCCCCTTGTGCTCAGTGTACACACAACCACCCAGAGCCAGGAACCTAGAGCCAGGAACCCAGAGCCAGGAACCTAGAGCCAGGAACCTAGAGACAGGAACCTAGAGCCAGGAACCCAGAACCAGGAACCTAGAGCCAGGAACCTAGAGCAGGAACCTAGAGCCAGGAACCTAGAGCAGGAACCTAGAGCCAGGAACCCAGAGCCAGGAACCTAGAGCCAGGAACCTAGAGCCAGGAAACTAGAGCCAGGAACCTAGAGCCAGGAACCTAGAGCAGGAACCTAGAGCCAGGAACCTAGAGCCAAGAACCCAGAGCCAGGAACCCAGAGCCAGGAACCTAGAGCCTCCCAGACCGCCTGGTCTAGACCACCTGGTCAGACCCCACCTGGTCAGACCCCACCTGGTGAGACCCCACCGGGTCTAGACCCAGGTGGTATAGACCCCACCTGGTCTAGTCCCACCTGGTCCCCCAACGGGTGCAGTAACCAAACTGGTTCCCAAGGCGATGTCTTTGCAGGAGCCGGTTCCTCCGGTTCTCCGCTGTTCCAACACGCCGCCCTCTCTGCTCTGCCCTGGGATTCAAACCAGCACCCTCCTCCATGGGTCCGACCCCCCCTGCGCCCTGGGTTCTGAGCTCTGGGATTCTCCCCGCCCCCCCAATCTCCAAACAGGAAGTACAGTTCAGCTAACAACCCGGAACTCTAGCAGTAGCCATACTGCGCGTCATGAGAACGTTCTCCTCACCGTCGTACCTCTTCACAGGAAGTCGTCATACCGCGGCCGCTACGTGGCAGTCCGACGCCGCGACTTAAGTTCAGCTCGTGTTCCGAGCGCTCTGGGATTCGGTCTCATCAGATCGTGGTGTTTTTTTATTTAATTTTTAAGGAGCATTTCGATTGGATTCGATTTGACTGATGTCATTTATGTTATGAGATAACGCTGACAAACTATGCAGGAGAATTTAAGAATGGCAGTCATGGTGAAGCAGATATACATTGATTTATTGGGGTGTTTAATAATGGTTCTATGGTTATTATTGGTACTACTGATCCTAGAGACTGCTCCTAGACGTCAGGTCAGAGGTGCAGCGTTGAACCTGAATAAAGCTATTCAATACAGCCCCCCACCTGTGTGTGTGCGTCTACAAGTGTGTGTTTGTGTGCGTGTGTGTGCGTGTGAGATTGTGTGTGCGCGCAAACGTGCGTGGTCATGTCTGTTTGCATGTTTGCGCATGTGTACATGTGTGTGTGCAAGTGTACGTGTGAATGTGTGTGGGCAAGTGCATGTGTGCGCGTATGTGTGTGTGCATGCGTGTGGCAAGGGTGTGTGTTTTGTGTGCATGCAAGTGTGCATGTGCGTATGTGTGCATCTTTGCGTGTGTGTGCATGTAAGTGTGCATGTGTGTGTGCGCGGGTGTGTGTGCATGTGCATGCGTGTGTGTTTGTGTGCTCGTGTGTGTGTGTGCGTGTAGCAGGACAAGGCCACGTACGTAAGGCATCAGTTGGGTCAACAGTGCGTTCACAGAGAACAGATGAGTGTCGTAAAAGAATGAAGAAATGATAAACAACAACAACAAGTTGCTATAGCGATAGTGGCTTTCCCAAACGAAAAACCCGGTCCAGAGACCATCCGCAGACGGAGGCTCCTCAGGTTATGATACGATATCGAGTTATACAAGTAGCTGCTCTGGGCGGGCCGTGTGCCGACCGCTGGCCCCGCCCCCGCGGACCTTGGTCCCGCCCCTTGCCGAACGGAAGGCCGTTTGTGTTTGTGAACAGTTTTTTATTTTTCTTTAGTTTTTCTCTTCTTTACCTCCCCGGAGACAGAGCCACACGACAGACGACAGAAGGAGCTTTTCAAAGCGTGTACTTTTTTGAAACAGGCTACGTTATTACATTGCACATTTAATAGCTGCACTAAAACAGACCCAGCCCCCGTGGTGACACGGGGGGCTGCGGTCCCACCACCGGGCAGGCAGGGGGCGACCCTCTCTCCCCTGCCCCCGCCCCCCCCGGCCCTCCACAGTCCAGACTCACACCACGCCACCAAACACCAAAACAAAACGTTTTAGCTCGCATTCACTCATCATCAGACAATGGAACACCCCCCCCCCCCCCTCCCCCCTGAATGTCCAGACTCCCCCTCCGTCCAGCCCATCCCCCTTCCGGGCACTCCATTGATCCCAAGCTGTTCATCCAAAGTCCGAGTCCAAAAAAACGCAAACTCCAGCCACTCCATAAAGCCGGCCCAGGCATCGGCCGCAGCCACTCACAGTCATCATGCACACGGCGGGGGGGGCGGGGCCCTGGGGGGCGCGCCGGCCCCTCAAGCCCTCAAAACAAAAGCATCCCGCACCACCGAAGAAGAAGAAGAGGTCCACTCCCAGGATGCCGAGCGTCCGAGAGCGTCGGGCCCCCGGTCAGGTGACGGAGGCACCGGGGGCGGGGCAAATATGGGCTGACCGCTGTCCTCCCCCGACCGGAACGTTCGCGGAGACGTCTCCACGGAGACCCTCTCCTCCTCCTCCCCCTCAAAGCTCAGGGCACACATCCAGGAACACCTCACAGCGGCGGCCATCTTAGATGTGTCTCTTCATGTGCAGCGCCAGGTGGTCGGAGCGGGAGAAACACCTGGCGGGAACCAGAGTGATGTTAGCATTAAATGGCAAAGGCACAGCATTTATATAGCGCTTTTATCCAAAGAGCTTTACAATATTGCCTCACATTCACCTATTCATGCACACATTCACACACCGACGGCAAGGTCAACCACACAGGGTGACAGCCAGCTCGTCGGGAGCGGGAGGGTGAGGTGTCTTGCTCAGGGACACCTCAACACTAGCTAGGAGGAGCCGGGGACCGAACTAGCAAACTTGCAGTTACCAGCCAACCCGCTCTACCTCCTGAGCTACTGCCGCCCTAGCGTTTCTTACGTTGTGGTGGAACAACAGCCCGATATTAGCGTTCGAAAAACAGGCCGATGTTAGCGTTTGAGAAACAGGCCGATGTTAGTGTTTGAGAAAAACAGACCGATGTTTGCGTTTGAGAAACAGACCGATGTTAGCGTTTGAGAAACAGACCGATGTTAGCGTTTGAGAAACAGACCGATGTTAGCGTTTGAGAAACAGACCGATGTTAGCGTTTGAGAAACAGACCGATGTTAGCGTTTGAGGAACGGACCGATGTTAGCGTTTGAGGAACGGACCGATGTTAGCGTTTGAGGAACGGACCGATGTTAGCGTTTGAGGAACAGACCGATGTTAGCGTTTGAGAAACAGGCTGATGTTAGCGTTTGAGGAACGGACCGATGTTAGCGTTTGAGGAACGGACCGATGTTAGCGTTTGAGGAACGGACCGATGTTAGCGTTTGAGGAACGGACCGATGTTAGCGTTTGAGAAACAGACCGATGTTAGCGTTTGAGAAACAGGCCGATGTTAGCGTTTGAGGAACGAACCGATGTTAGCGTTTGAGGAACGAACCGATGTTAGCGTTTGAGAAACAGGCCGATGTTAGCGTTTGAGGAACGAACCGATGTTAGCGTTTGAGGAACGGACCGATGTTAGCGTTTGAGAAACAGACCGATGTTAGCGTTTGAGAAACAGACCGATGTTAGCGTTTGAGGAACGGACCGATGTTAGCGTTTGTTACGTTATACTGGCGAAGGAACAGACCGATGATGGCGTTTGTTACGTTATACTGATGGAGGAACGGACCGATGTTAGCGTTTGAGGAACGGACCGATGTTAGCGTTTGAGAAACAGACCGATGTTAGCGTTTGAGGAACGGACCGATGTTAGCGTTTGTTACGTTATACTGGCGAAGGAACAGACCGATGATGGCGTTTGTTACGTTATACTGATGGAGGAACAGATCCGTGTGAGCGTTTGAGAAACTGATCGATGTTAGCGTTTGTTACGTTGTGGCTGAAAAACAGACTCATGTTAACGTTTGTTGTCTTTATAAATATTTGAACCCGTCTTGATCATCTATAATGCAACTATGTCATACCTATAAATCCGACAAGAACTATATGACATATAACTTAGAATCCTAAATCCTAGGTCACAAAAACATAAACCTGACAATATGAACTAAAACCACCCATAAATTCACAAACCTAACATATATAAACAAATGAAGCTAAGTGCGAAATAACCAAATCATAAACCTGACTTCATAAATTATTGAAGTTAAATGTTATATTTACAACATTTATAACCTAATAAATTCATAAAGAAAACATTATGAACTAGGTAACCCCAATTCTTAAACCCAACATCGTGTTCTCAAACCATCATGCATTCCTAAACCCAGACAATATGAACTCCAGAACCACAATTCCCACATCCAACATCATATATCGATATATAAATAAACATATACATATATATATGTGTGTGTATTCACCTGTCCTGAACTCATGAACCTATCATCATGTGTTATGTATCTATGTGTCTATCCAGGTTTATGTATAGGTGTGTATTCACCTGAATTCATGAATCATGTGTTCTATATCTATACAGGTATATTTATAGGTGTGTGATATAGATCTATGTGTCTATACAGGTGTATGTATAAGTGTGTGTTCTAGATATATGTGTCTATACAGGTGTATGTCTAGGTGTGTGTTCTAGATCTATGTGTCTATACAGGTGTATTTATCCGGTGTGTATTCACCTGTCGCAGTGGCTGCATTTGAAGGGCTTGGCTCCGGTGTGTTTCCTGAAGTGTCTCGTTAGCTCGTCGCTCCGGGCGAAGCGCCACTCGCAGCCTTCCCACGAGCAGCGGTACGGCTTCTCACCTGCAACACACACGCAAAGCATCATCAGACCCCAAACACACACACACACACACACACACACACACACACACACACACACACACACACACACACACACACACACACACACACACACACACACACGCACACACACAGCCACAGGCTAGCCAACACACACTAGCTAACAGCCGTCAGAAATCATGACAACCGGTAACACACTCGTACACACAATCATACACACACTCTAGCTATTACTCTAGTGAACACAGGTTAGTGAACACAGGTTAGCTAACACACCCTAGTGAATACAGGCTAGTGAACACAGGTTAGTGATCACAGGTTAGCTAACACATCCTAGTGAATACAGGCTAGTGAACACAGGTTAGTGATCACAGGTTAGTGAACACACGCTAGTGAACACAGGCTAACTAACACACTCGAGCTAACACAAGCTACAGGCTAGCGCTACTGAGCACTAGGCCCAGCAAGGAGCCATTGTTGGCGGTAGCTGGTCCTCGCTAGAGGGCGAACGTAGCACATAAACAAACAAGAGTTCTGAGACGACGTCGACATGTGTGGATATGTTGGAGTGATGATGGCTAACGAGACCTTAATACTTTAATACCTCAAATAAAGATTCCTGCCCACGCTCACCTCAGGTAACCCCACCTCGCCGTACCCCAGCCGCTAGTCGGTTAAAAATAAACAGACCAACGCTAACGCTAAGCAGAGCTAGTGATACGTAATAAGCCTGAACTCTGCGCCATCAGTGTTGTGTGTAAACTGTAATTAAAGTGTAATTAGGCAGCAAATGTTTTGAGGCTGAAGGTGTTTGGAAACTCGGAGAGAAGCAGAATCCGATGCCAAACGTCGAAAAGGTGTTCAACTATTTGAGTCTGACACATTTCAGAGGGGGAAGGTTTTCCAGGCATTTGCTAAGGAGTAGAAGAGGAGGAGGAGGAGGAGGAGGAGGAGGTGGGGTGAGGTCACAAGACCATCGCCGGGAGGCCATGTGACCGGTTGCTATGCTGCTAGCCCGAGGAGCTACGCACGCCGCGGTGTTATGTAAGGGAGGGAAATAAAGACCCCCTTCAAGACGGCTGTGGGAGCCATTAGCCGGGTGCTAAGGCGGTTAGCGCGGAATGCCCGGAATGCAGCTAACAATCGCACAGCTGGCCCGCGGGCCGGTCGTCCTGACAACCGGCGGGCTGGAGCTTGTTAACCCCTCCACAGCGGCGGGGTCAGATGTCAGATTCCCAGAGAACTCTCTCCCGGTATTTACGTTTGGGAGTTGTGGTGTGACTCATGTTTTCATTTTCCCAGGGTGCAATCTGAGCCTGTTTGTAGGGGAAACATCCTCTCCTCCTCCCCTCCTCTCGCCGTCTCCCTCCCTCCCCCGGCCCTCTCCCCCGGCCCTCCCCCGGGGTGAGGTCATCTCCTGTGGGTTTCGGGGCGCAGCGCCTACAAAGTATTCAGAGTATGTGACGGTGGGGGCGGGGCCACTGGCGGCTGCCGGGGACACCAGCTGACCTGTCTATACTCCATACCATAATACTATAATACCAAAACACAACTAACATAACATACCATAATACTATAACATAGCTAACATTAGGTAACCCAACATAACCTACATAACATACTATAATACCAAAACACAACTAACATAACATAACGTACCATAATACTATGATACCATAACACAACAAACATAACACAACTAACATAACATAGTACCATAACTATAACCAAGCATAACCTAATGTACATAATACCATAACATAACTGACCTAACATAACCTAACATTACTAACTTAACATTACCATAATACCATAACATAAATAAAATAAAATAACATAACATACCATGATGTAACCTCATTAACATAACCCGTTCCAGAAGGTTAGTCATTCTCTTTGAACTCCTTCTACAAACTCACACATTCTAGCACATTCTTACATATACAAACACATACTTATGTGTACACACACACACTTAAACACACACACACACACACATTCTGCACACACTTACAAAATCACTAACACACATATTCTCATGCACATAGATACATATGCACACAAACACGCACACACACACACCCCCTAGGTATTGACTGCGTTGGCACCATGTGTTCGGCCTTTGGCAGCCAATCAGACTCAAGCGCCGCTCAACTTTGTGGCTCAACTGTGTGGCTCACCTGTGTGTGTGGCTCACCTGTGTGTGTGGCTCACCTGTGTGAGGCTCACCTGTGCGAGGCTCACCTGTGTGTGAGGCTCACCTGTGTGTGAGGCTCACCTGTGTGTGTGGCTCACCTGTGTGTGAGGCTCACCTGTGTGTGAGGCTCACCTGTGTGAGGCTCACCTGTGTGTGAGGCTCACCTGTGTGTGAGGCTCACCTGTGTGTGTGGCTCACCTGTGTGTGAGGCTCAACTGTGTGTGAGGCTCACCTGTGTGAGGCTCACCTGTGTGTGAGGCTCACCTGTGTGTGTGCCTCACCTGTGTGTGAGCCTCACCTGTGTGTGAGGCTCACCTGTGTGAGGCTCACCTGTGTGTGAGGCTCACCTGTGTGAGGCTCATCTGTGTGTGAGGCTGTGTGTGAGGCTCACCTGTATGCGTGCGCTGGTGGGCCTTCAGGTGGGAGCTCTTGGTGTACACCTTCCTGCAGCCGTTGAAGTGGCAGCGGTGGACACGCCTCCTCCCGTCCGGCGAAGCCCCCGCCTCCCCGTTGGCCAGCGCGCCGCGGGCCCCGCCCCCTGTCCGTATTTTCCCACCGGGCGTCAGGGCGGCGCCCCAGCCCGCGGCCCCTCCCCCCACCGCCTCCTCCTTGACGGTCTCGGGCGAGGAGGGCGGCGTGCCGATGAGGGCGGAGCCCATCCTCTCGTCCTCTGGCCCCTCCCCTGGCAGCAGGCCGGCGAGGGGGTGGGCGGGGGAGTCAAGGATGGGCGACCCCGCCGGCTCCTCCGAGCAGTCGGATGCGTCGCTGCTGGCGTCGGACACGAAGCTGCCGCCGTCCGGCCGCGGGTCATCGTCGCCGCGCCGACGGGGGAGGGGCTCGGCGGCATCCGAGTCGTCGTCCCCGGCGACGGCGGTCTTATCGCCGTAAGCCAGCATCAGCTTGCTCCACAGCTCCTCCTGGCCCTGGAACTTGATGTCGGTGGCGGAGACATACGGCTCACTCTGCAGGTAGCGCTCCAGCTCCAGACAAGTCTGGAGGAGGAGGAGGAGGAGGAGGAGGGGGGGGGGGGAGGAAGAGGAGGAGGAGGAGGAGGAGGGGGGAGTGAGAAAGGAGAAGGAGGACGAGGAGGGAGAAGGGGGAGGGAGGAGGAGGAGGGTGATGGGGGAGAGAAGGAGGATGGAAGTGTTAGTCGCTGAGTTGTGAACGACCGTAAACCAGAAGAGGTTTTGTTTTCTGTGAATGCAGAAGTTCCTGTGTGTGTGGTTATTCTTAGTATCTGCAGGAGAGACAGGAAATACATCATGTCCTATGCAGAGGGGGGGGGGGGGGGGGGGGCTGTAAGGCTGCCCTCAGAGGCCAAGATTGGTGGATTTTACAGGAAGCTCAGTGCCTTGTGAGAGCATCTGGAACACAGAGAGTCCTCTCTGTGTTCCAGATGCTCTCACAAGGCACTGAGCTTCCTGTAAAATCCACCAATCTTGGCCTCTGTCCAATTCTCTGTCTCTCTCTCTGTCTCTCTCAATTACATGTTAATGGCTTGATTACAGAAACATGTCTCCCTTTCTGTCTTCCTATGTCTGTCTCTCTCTGTCTCCTACCTCTCTACCTATGCCTCTCTCTGTCTCTCTCCTCCCTCTATGTCCCTCCCCGTGTGCTGGCGAGAGTGCAGGGGGACTTTGGGGTGAGGATGAAATCTGCATGACTGTGAGGGTCCCAGTGGGGGGGAGAGTGCTTGTAGATCTTTTAAAAGCATCAATTATTCACCGTAATGTGGATTTAATAATGCATCACGGGCCATCGCCAGAAATAACACTCACGACAAGGGAGGGGAGGGGGGAGAGAGGGGGGAGGAGGGGGGAGAGAGAGGAGCGGAGAAGAAATTAGAGGATGAGGAGAAGGAGACGAGAGAGACTGACTGTAGAGGGGAGCAAGAGAGAGAAACAGAGAGAGAGAGAAAGAGAGAGAGAGCGAGAGACAAGGAGAGAGAGAAAGAGAGAGAGAGAGAGAGACAGAGAGAGAGAGAGACAGCGAGAGAAAAAGAGAGAGAGAGAGAAAAAGAGAGAGAGACAAGGAGAGAGAGAGAGAGACAGCGAGAGAGAGAGACAGCGAGAGAGAAAGAGAGAGAGAGACAGACAGAGGTGTCTGGGATCGACGCTCCCTTGCAGACCCTGCAGTGTGTGAGCGCTGATGGAGAGCTGGGGGTTTTCCTCTGCGGAGGGGAGAGTACCTCAAAGCCTCCTTAATCAGGGGTTAAAGGTCACACACGTCCGGCTAATGCTGGCTAATGAAGCGGCTAACACAGCGGCGGCGGCGGCCGTGCAGTGCGCTGCTACAGCACTAGAGGAGGACTTATTAACACCTCCTTATGGAGGAGGTCCAGACCAGGAGGACCAGAACCCTGCTGGAGGTCCAGACCCCTCCTAAAGACCAGACCCCAGCATTCCCTCTCTCCATGAGGGCTGCACCTCGTCTGCACCACAATGTCTCTCATCAGCAACGGGGTCCGTTTAAATTCCTGGGAGGTTGTGCGGTGCCTCGCCAGCTCCTTTCATTCTCCCACCTCCTCCTCTTCTCTCCTCTCTCTTCTCCTCCCTTCTCTCCCCTCTCCTCCACCTCCTCCTCCTCTCTCCCCTCTCCTCCTCTCTCCCCTTGTGTAAAACTCTGTCCACTGTTCAGCGGTTGTAGAGTTGCAGCCAAATTGGAACACACACACTCTTCCCCCCCCCCTCTCTCCCTCTCTCTCGCTCCCTCTCTCTCCCTCTCTGTAGCCTATTTCTGTCTGTTTCCCGGCCGTGTCTGTGTTGGGCTGTCACTCGCAGTGGCGTGCGCGTTTGCCCGTGAAAGAGAGAGAGTGAGAAAGAAATAGAGGGAGTGGGAAAGAGAGAGAGAGAGAGCGGACAAGAGCGATACAGAGAGAGATCTTGAACAAGAGAGTGATAGACTGCGTGTGTGTGTGTGTGTGTGTGTGTGTGTGTGTGTGTGTGTGTGTGTGTGTGTGTGTGTGTGTGTGTGTGTGTGTGTGTCTGTCTGACATTCTATGTGTTTGGGGAGGGGGGTGTGTGTCAATGACAGTCAATGTGCGCGTGCGTGTGTGTGCGTGCGTCTCGAGCGTAGTGTGGGACGGCGACCTCGCGCACGGAACTCATTCACTCCTGAAATCTGCAGCATGTCGCGTTTCTCTGTCCCGACACAACAGCGCGGCATCGCAGACGCGCACACACACACACACACACACACACACACACACACACACACACACACACACACACACACACACACACACACACACACACACACACACACACACACACACACACACCACAACAGTGTGTTAAAATCTAAACAACCAGTTCTTATCTGAGATCTGCACGCGCGGCGGCTGCAGACCAGAATAAAAACAACCAGAGATCTGTGCGCGGAGCAAGTTTCAGAAAGCATGAACCGGCGGTGCGCTACAGAAGCGCTGAGCTCCAGACGCGCTGAGCCCCAAACGCGCCAAGCTCCAAACGCGCCGAGCTCCAAACGCGCTGAGCTGAGCGCGGGTTCCTGTTTACGCACCGAGGACGCACCGTCCCCGGTCACCGTGAGAGGCTACGGGAAGACCGAGCACCGTCCCCGATCACCGTGAGAGGCTACTGGAGGACCGAGCACCGTCCCTGGTCACTGAGAGAGGCTACGGGAGCACCGTACCTGCTGCCAGTACTCCTCCAGCGATGGCAGCGCAGAGAAGTATCCCGTGTCGTGGACGATCTGGAGCTCGTGGAAGATGCTGCACATCGGAATGACGTCCATGTCCGTCCTGGGGCGAGACGCGCCGCGCGGAACCCGGCCGGGAATCAAACTCGACCGTTGCAAAGATGTTCATGTATCGCAGCCCACTGGAGCCGAGCCGTGCTGTGACGCGTTCAGGTGGAGAGGCGCGCGGAGTGCCACAGTGTGTGCCTCGGTGTGTGCGTGTGTGTGTGAGGGAGAGAGAGAGCGAGAGCGAGAGAGATAGAGAGAGAGAGAGCGAGGACACGCGTTGCGCGCGCTGACGGCCGACAGTGAAGTCGATGCCAGTCCGTCAGCTCGCTGTAAACTTCCCCCGATTCAAAATTACACGCACACTCTCCCCACGTGACCGCACTACGCTCCGACACGCCGGCCAATGGGGTCAACGGAGCGTAGCGCCCGCCCACCGCACGGCCTCTGGCCAATCACGGCGCAGTCAGGGTTTATCCCGTGCGACGCGATTGGCGCTAGCCGCGCAGCGCCTCTCGCTGTGATTGGACGAGGCCGACTCTATTTTTAGAGCACTATATAGAGGGGAACTCGTCCCTCGTACGACTGCGAGGAAGTCCGACACAGTTCCAGCTCTTCTGACGAGCCGGGCAGCTTGTAACTGCTGGCCAGTTTGCGCAAGTACGCACGAACATAATAACAGCAGAGGCAGAATGCGTGCAGCGGCCGTACCCGAGTCCTGGACCCTTGTGTGCCGAATACACGAAGCATTCAGAGTATAGACCGCTGGTATAAATAACACGGAACGGAGACTGTGAATGTGTGCGTGTCGATCTCCACATGATCCTGTAACTTCATAACTGTCGCGTTATGACTGTTCTCATGTTATAATTGTTATAACGTTGTGATACGTGCTATCTATAAGTTATATAAGGCTTCTCCAACTAGAGCTGGATGGAGTAGATGGTGAACCGTGGCAAGGTTTAGTGGGCTATCTGATATCTAATTATAGATCTAGATATGTTGACTGAATGCTGCGTGCAGCTGGTGTGTGTGTTTGTGTGTGTGTGTGTGTGTGTGTGCGCGCGCGCGCTCACGTGCGTGTGTATGAGTAGAGAGACGGAGGAGTCTGCTATTGTGTTTTCGTCTGTCTGTGACTCACTCTCTCTTTCTATGTGTGTGTGTGTCTCTTTCTGTGTGCGTGTGTGTGTGTCTGTGTTTGTGTGAGTGAATGTGTCTCTGTTTTTTTGTGTGTGTGTTTCTCTTTCTGTGTCTGTGTGTGTGTGTCTGTGTGCATCTCTCTAGTTCTGTTTCTGCTTGTGTCTGTCTGTTTTTATTAAAGGGATTTGTATAGATCTTTGCTTCATTGACGTGTTTGTTCTGTGTGTATAGAGCTGTCTTTTAAGACCCGCGCTGCATTTGCTGTATTTATTCACAAGGTCTTTGTGCGTCTGTATGTGGAATGTGTCTTTATAGCTGCAGCATGGGTGGAATTCCAGCCAAGTGATCCACTCTGTACAATAAAGTTAACCTCTGTCTGTCTGTCTGTCTGTCTGTCTGTCTGTCTGTCTGTCTGTCTGTCTGTCTGTCTGTCTGTCTGTCTGTCTGTCTGTCTGTCTGTCTGTCTGTCTGACTGTCTGTCTGTCTGACTGTCTGTCCCTCTGTCCCTCTGTCCCTCTGTCCCTCTGTCCCTCTGTCCCTCTCTCTCTCTCGCTCTCTCACTCTCTCTCGCTCTCTCTCTCTCTCTCTAACGTGTGTTTTTGTGATCACAGAGCTCCCCTGCCAGTAGGCTGGCCTCCCGTTGCGACAGACAGATGAATAAAGTTGTATATTATGAGGTAGAGGAAGGAATCGAGTGTCTGGACGATCTCCACTCATATAAATACCTTCTGCAGCAGCTATGAGATCAGCATCTTCTGCTTCCACCAAAGTACCACCAACATCAAACACACGCACTCACGAATGCACACACG
The DNA here is from genome assembly GCF_026213295.1 of Gadus chalcogrammus. NCBI lineage: Eukaryota > Metazoa > Chordata > Actinopteri > Gadiformes > Gadidae > Gadus > Gadus chalcogrammus. Next base: position 10,383,794 of record NC_079419.1, on the reverse strand, counting down.
CACATCCACACACATATTAATGCATGCACTTGAGCAAATATACACACACGCATGCACACACACAAACACACTCACACAAATACATGCTTGCTCTCTCACAGACACACACACACACACACACAACATGAATAAAGTAAGTCGTAATTTTATTGCGCTGGACTTCCTTTTGTCTTCACTAAACTATTTCCGTTTGTCTGTACTTCATTTTCCGTCTGCAGACGTTTAAACGGCCTCTCATCATGGAGGTCTCTGGTGTCATTAGCTGTCTCCTCACCGTTCTGGAGAAACATTAGCTAAGGGCTCGTTAGCATACATGTGGGTTCCCTTCGTAGCCGCTGCTAGTCGTTAGCTAGCCGTTGTTAGCGAGCCGTTAGTGTGTGTTACTCACAGAAATATATGCTAGTGAGCAGCTATCATACGTGTGTGTGAGTGGCACATATGTATGCTAACGGCTCGCTAGCATCCATGTATGCTAGCAAGCCGTTAGCATACATATGTGTGAGTAGCGCGCTTCGCTTCCAGTTGCATAAGAAATGGGATAAAGTTGAAGTGAGGGAGGAGACAACGGGGGCATTGATGAGCTAAAGGCAGCACTGTGTGACAAACAACATATTTGGAACAGAGCGCTATTGTGTGCCGCCGCCGGCGCAGCACCGAGCGCTACACAACGCTCCGTCTTTTCTCCCCTGACCCGCCGCCGTTGGCCCCGTCATGGGGCGGGGAGGTCGGACGGGACGCCAGCAGCCGCCGCATGCTAACCTATGGAAGAAACGAGTCATGCTAGCTCGACTCTGCAGGGTCAGCTAGCATGACTATATAATTCTGCCTCCCTTAAACAGTCATGCTAACTAAGCCGCGGCGGTCAGCTAGCATGACTGTTTAATTCTGACTCCATGGCCGCATTCAAGTCATGCTAGCTAACCCGCAGCAGTCAGCTGGCATCTGACTCCACGGCCGCTTTAAAGAGTCATGCTAGCTTAGCCGGGGCGGTCTGCTGGCATGGCTGTTTAAAGGCCCCCTATATTACCCCCAGGTTTGTAACGGCTGATCGACTCCTGGTGGTGAGATAGTGGTCGACCAATGAACCGAAGGAACAGCAGACAGGACGAGCACCAACTATGGTGGAACTGAGATGGAGCCGTCCATGTTTCCATCGGCTCAGTGACCCATCAGGTGATCGTGTTCTCCGTGCAGTCACAGTCCTCGATCAATCGCAGACGTGGTCTGACCCACCCACCCCTGGCACAACGAAGCCTCGTTGAAGGACCTCGTTGTCCGGCTTGATCTCCCGCAGCAGGCCAACTGGAGTCACGCTGCGTCCCAGCGGAGATAGACCCCTACAGACGGGCTCCTGGGGGACCGCCTGCCGTCAGATTACCCATCATGCATCTGGTGGACCTGGGATGTCACAAGCAGGCTGATTGTGAATCGTCTCGCAATGGCTGATCAACCACACACCTGGTGGTGGGCAGGGGACCTCCAGGCTGTGTCTCATGTGGCTTCATCCATATTTCATGAAGCCCCTCATCATCACTGGTCTTCTGCTGTGGTTCCTGCTCTGTAGCATGCGACCGGTAGCTCTGTCTCCTAGCATGCGACCGGTAGCTCTGTCACCTAGCATGCGACCGGTAGCACTCCGCTTCCTCTAAAGGCAGCAGTGCGACACGTGCCCACCAGTGATGCATCTCGCCTCACGTGCACGTGCGAACCATAGCAACCAGCTGAGGAGCGTGCACGGTGGAGCGTGCACGGTGTGATATGCTGTGTCAATACGCAGCAGCCTCTGCTCCCAGCATGTCTCCGGAGGAGGGCTTGTTGTCTCTCTGTTTCATCTCTCATCACATCTTCCAGCGCTCCGATATTACTGCACTTGAGGGCTGCTCTGATGTCCGGCACGGCCTCGCGGGCGAGATGCGCCTGATCCCTGCTCCTTAAGGACCAACACCAACTCAGGGTTTCGGTCAAATAGTGAAGAGTACAAATCGTCTGTTCATAAAACAACCAATTAGTGCGTGATTAGGGTGGCATGTGGCTCAAGAGGTAGAGCGGGTTGTCTGGTAACCGGAAGGTTGATAGTTCGATCCCCGGCTCCTCCTAGCTGAGTGTCGAGGTGTCCCTGAGCAAGAATACAACCGCTCCCGATGAGCTGGCTGTCGCCTTGCATGGTTGACTATGCCGTTGGTGTGTGAATGTGTGCATGAATGGCTGAATTTGAACATTGAACATTGTTAAGCACTGTGACTGGCCATTGGTTAGAAAAGTGTGGCATAAATGCAGTCCATTCACCATCATTGATTTGAAACCTGCGTGATGTCCGGTGACATCACTGTGACCCGGGTCCCAGTGACGTCACTGGGACCCGGGTCAGCCCAAACCATCGGAGCAGAACCTGACCCTTTGGCCCCAGAGCCCTGTCCGTCAGGCGGAGAACATGTGGACCATCTGGAGGCCGGTGTGTCTGCTGGGGTGGGTCCTATCCAGCTGCTCTGCAGAACCTGGTTACAGCAGCACTGCCGTCACACTCCCATGGAGTCACTGAACACATGCCCTGATCGGCGCTCTGCTAAGCCTGGGGGCCTCCCAGACCGCTGGGCTCATGCTGGACTGAAGACCTCAGACAAGACCTGGTGTGTTTGCACAGCGGTCGCTTCCGAGGGGTCCTTGAGCAAACTGAGGCCGCCACACGGCTCTAGAGACAGAGACCCCTCCCCGCCAGTTCATGTGTTTGGTTCAACTCCCTTTGCCTTATTAGAGGTGGGAGGAACGAGGACGGAGAAGGTTAGTAAGAGTTTCACAAAAAGGTACACAGTGTTGTATAGAACGATTTGAAACACAATGAGTGAAAAGTATTAACCATAACACCGTACATCGTAATACACACAGTACACAGTATTTGTAACCTAGTGCGAGGTATGAGGCTGAGGTGTCCTGAGGAATCAGAGTTCTGTGTGGCCCCGGTCACCTTCTGAGCACCACTCTGTATGGGAAAGAGTTCCTGAGCCGAACCCTCCCCCTTTATTTTGGCGGGGTCGATGTTCGTCAGATCACAGCGATAGATATAGCCAGCTCTTAATGTGAGCGGTATGGTGCTGAGAACAGGCATGCTAGCGCAATGCTTATTAGCCCAAAAACTGCTTCCAATTACGCTGGAGAGAAACTTGTTGTCGTTGGGATGGTAAATGGAGTCCAGACGTCAGGCAGAGGGAACGGCCGGGTTTGGATCCCATCATTGGGAAGAATCACACAGATAAACATTTATCTTGCAAAACGTTTTTGGATATCAATGGTACATTTTCTTGTGAAGAGAGAGTGTAGTGCAGTGAGAAACAGGATAGTGGAGAAAGCGAGAGAGACAGGACAGTTAAGAGAGAGACAGGACAGTGGAGAGAGAGACAGGACAGTGGAGAGAGAGACAGGACAGTGGAGAGAGACAGGACAGTGGAGAGAGACAGGACAGTGGAGAGAGAGAGACAGGACAGTGGAGAGAGAGAGACAGGACAGTGGAGAGAGAGACAGGACAGTGGAGAGAGAGACAGGACAGTGGAGAGAGAGACAGGACAGTCAGAGAGACAGAAGGGGGGAGGAGAGAGGGAGGGGTCATGTAGCAGGTGTGAGTCCTTGGGGATGAGTCCTTTCATCTTTGATAATTGCAAAGCTATTATATGATTATGATAATTATATAATGATGTGAATTGAAAACTGAATTTGTCATTTCACTTGTGTTGTTGAAAACGCTGTTTGTCCTCGACAGGGGGGTGAACAGGGGTGTGAACAGGTGTGTGAACGGGTGAATGTGAGGTGATTGTGAAGCGGTCTGAACAGCTCGGTTTAGCTGCATTCCGTTCAGCTTTGACATCCTCAGCGGGGTCAAATAGCATAGCCCAGCTTAGCGTTACTCGCTAGTAAAACAGTTTTTCTCAGGGGATTTGTCTTCCACACCACAGTCAAAAATTGTCAACATTGATAATCTTCCGTCTGTCATAACTTTTGCAAAAGACAAACAACATGAACACCTCGTGGAGTCCCCCCCGCTCAGTTGACTCTCTGAGTGTCTCCCTCTCTCTCACGTCACTCCCCTCCCAGCGTCTGAAGGCCCTCCCGGCCTCCTCTCAAACAGAGGGTGTTGACGTTGGCGTGGCGACGACCACTTCCTGTCAGCGTGGATCAGATCCTCACGTTGCAGGAGCTGCTCAACACGCGGCCCGCGCTGAGACATCATGACCTCATCTGGCACCGCGGGAACACTCCGGAACATCTGGGGTTATTCACGTCAGGCACGCACACGCACGCAGGCACACGCACGCACTCACGCAGGCAGGCACATGCTCGCACACACACGCACGCCTGCACACATCCACACACTTGCAGACAACCCTACCTGCTCGTTAACGTCATGGATCGGAATTCATTGAATGTCAATTTGTTGAAATCCGATGAAATTGACAGCTGAATAACTTCATAGTTCCAGTAGTAATTATAGTACAGTACAACAGAGTGTTGTGCATCATACCATCACAGCCTTTCAGCTCAAAGCGTGGGTATTACTATGGTATGTTCAAACTGAGCAGGTTAAGTTGAGGATACTTGAGGATGGTTTTGTGTAAGCATGACAAGACAAGGCCTGTATTACTGTGTAAACCTTGCCACACCCCCTCTTCACACACACACTCACACAAACAGACATGCATGCACGCACACATATGCACACACACACACACACACACACACACACACACACACACACACACACACACACACACACACACACACACACACACACACACACACACACACACACACACACACACACAGTGATACATTGTGACACACTCACAAAAACACTGTAGGAGTCACAGTTCCTTAGCCCTGCTGTACGACTCAACGCCCATATAAGGCAAGACCAATCCCCAGCAGACATGAAACATTCCACAGCCGTTACACCCAGTACATAATATCCAGTACACAACAAGTACACACCCCCTTCACATCTACTACACACCCACTACCAAGCTGCTACACACGCTACACATACACTACACACCCACTACACATCCACTACACACACATTACACAACCACTAGGACCCACTACACATCCACTACACACCCACTACACACACTACAAATCTACACACTAAACATCTACTACACACCCACTACAAATTCCCTACACATCAAATACACACACACTACACACACAATACACACCCACTACACACACAGTACAATCCACTATACACCAACTACACATCCACTACACAACCATTACACATCCACAACACACCCATTTAACATCCACCATTAAACATTCACTACACACCCAATACACATCCACTACACACAAACTACACACCCACTAAACATCCACTACACACCATCTACACATCCACTACATATTGAGAACAGGCTGATGATGACAAATAATTATAAAGTATTGAGTTATTTAGCCATTAATGGAGCATTATTATTCATGTTTCTAAATTATTTTTATCATTGCTTATTCATCAAGAATATACAGCGGTATAAACAGTATATATGTATATATGTATTAACATATATATATACTGTATATACGTATATATATATTCATACAGCCAATTGTGTATGCATGAAATCCTCATATTTCCTCACACTACATTGTGTCTGAGTGTATGCTGCATGTTTGATGTGTTTATAATGTTGTGTATGTCTGAGTTATTAATGATGTATGTTTAATGTATGGATGATATATGTTTGGATGTCTCGACCCACATCAGACCCTACATGGTCACAGAGCATGACGCACACACACTTCCTGTAAACACTGCACATGCATGGGCAGCTAGCGTGTGTGTGGGTGTGTGTGCATTTGTTTGTGCGCTTGCACCTGTGCATGTGTGTTTGTGTGCTTGTGTATGCGTATGTGAGTCTGGGAGTGTGTATGTGTATGTGTTTTTCCGTGCACGCGTTGCGTGCTTGTGCATGTGTGTGAGCGCGTGCGTGAGCTTGAAGTTAAATTCTTGTAGGATCATGATATCCATCATGCATCCGATGGTTCTCATATAACTGCCATTTCCCTGCTGCTTGAATGAAATTGTGATGTGGTTTATCTGATGCAGGTGTGTGTTATGTTCTGACTATCATACATCATACATCATACATGATGCAGGGAATGCCATCTTATCTCTACAGTCAGCAAATACTAACAAAATGCTCCCCCTACCAAAGGCGTTTTCAGGACTGACCACTCAATCTTTATTTATGTCCCTCCTCTGTCTGTCTGTCTGTCTGTCTGTCTGTCTGTCTGTCTGTCTGTCTGTCTGTCTGTCTGTCTGTCTGTCTGTCTGTCTGTCTGTCTGTCTGTCTGTCTGTCTGTCTGTCTGTCTGTCTGTCTGTCTGTCTCTCTGTCTCTCTATCTCGCCCCTCTCCTAGAGACAGCGAGCGCTGTGTCGTAACGAAGCAGCCTGTCACTCGCTTGGTGGAGCAGACTCTTCCCAGACAGCTTCCATTTGGTCTCCCTCTCTCCTCTCTCCCCCCGCTCCTCTCTCCCCCCGCTCCTCTCTCCCCCTGCTCCTCTCTCCCCCTGCTCCTCTCTCCCCCTGCTCCTCTTTCCCCATGCTCCTCTCTCCCCCGCTCCTCTCAGACTCCTTCACCGCCACACTTGGTCACCAGCGTGACACATGGTGAAGAGGATGAGGAGGAGGATGAGGAGGAGGAGGAGGAGGAGGAGGAGGAAGAGACAAGACAAGGAGCACAGAGTGAAGAGGAGGAGGAAGAGGAGGTGGAGGAGGTGGAGGAGATAGCTGGAGAGTGTGCGTGATGAATGGCATCAGCTCTGTCTACTGAGTGGAAGAATACAGGAGGAGGAGGAGGAGGAGGAGGAAGAACATCTCTGGAGATGAAGTCCTATCCTTCCATCTGTCCGTCCGTCTGGGCACACGTCCATCCATCCCTGGTCGTCCAGCTCCATCGAGAGTCATCCCTCCGTCCATCAATCCCATCTGTCCGTTCCTCCGTCCATCCATCCACTTTCTTGACCCGGGTTCCCCAAAGCCAATCACAGCTGCCGATGGGTGTATGACATCATCACAAGAGATTGAAATTTAGGAGAAAGAATGAGGAAGAGAAGAGAAGAGTAACCCCCGACAACATGACGACACAGCCAGCGTGTTGGAATCTTTCCTGCCATAAAAACAGCAAACATGACTTCATTCTTAGTCCCTCAGGGAATCAATGAATGAATGAATATCAAATATTAAAATAATTAAAAGTAAGCTAGTTTCCCCACAGAACAGAGGGGTGTAAACACTGGACTCCTCAAGGCGGCGATGGAATGGGTTCAGTGTTTGGATAGCCACAGTGACATCATCGGGGCTAATTAGAGACTTCCTGGTCGAGTCAAACAGGACGTAGCGATGCTAAGCTAACACTCCGGGCTGTGTGTCTCTGAGATAATGGTTTGAGAGCAGGGCATGCCTTTATTTGGTAGGGTTAAATGAGGCCATTTACGTCCTGACAGGAAGTAGCTTGATGCTACTTCCTGTTAGCTGGTCTGCTGTTCCCATTGTGGGGGTGGGGGTGGAGGGAATGGTGGGGGGGCGGATGCACCGGCCGACGTAGAATAGTAGTAAGGATATCCTTCACAAGCACACACACACACACACACACACACACCCACATGCATAGACACTTGTACACACACGCGTTAACATGTGCGCGCGCGCACACACACACACACACACACACGCACAAACACACACACACACACACACACACACACACACACACACACACACACACACACACACACACACACACACACACACACACACACACACACATACACACACACAACATGAAGTGTCTGGGGGTCAGACAGGAAGTGAACTGTGTTGTTTTGTGGACACCAGCGATACACAAGTCATTATTTAAACGGTTGAGAGACTTGCACTAAAACAAAGGGCTGTAGTATTTACTGCATTCTAGACCTAACGCCCATCACGCCCATGTCTGAAAAGCTCTGTATTTGTATTTGTAGTAACTTAATAGCATACTACAACAGTATCATGATGGTCCAAACCAGCCCAAACAGACGTGGTCCGTAAATGGATTGCATTTATACAGCGCTGTCCTAACCAGTTGCCACTCAAAGCACTTTACAAAATTGCCTAACATTCACCCATTCATGCACACATTCACGGCCGAGTGAGCCACGTAAGGCGTCAGTCAGCTCGTCAGCAGCAGTCAGGGTGAGGCGTCTTGATCATTGGACACCTCGACACGCTAGGAGGAGCCGGGGATCGAACAAGCAACCTTCCGGTTACCGGCCAAACTGCTCTACCTCCTGAGACACATGCTGCCGTAGTAATCCTCACACATGCTGCTGACCCTTCCTGTATCTCCGTCCTCCACAAACTATAAATAAAGACAACGCGCAGCGCTAGAGTCAACAAGGGCCTGGAGCCTTTGTTTATCTTAAGACCAGAATAAAGCGGATCAAGATGGCGCCCGCAGCTCTGAACCGCCAAGGCAGCTGGGGGGGTGAGGACGGCCGTGTCCCCCGAGGCCCGCCTTCCCAGCCTCCACCGCCATCCCATAATACTGACCCCGCGTTCCCATCGTAACCCTGGGAGATGGCATCCTGCCCGGACCCTCCGAGGGGAATCCTCCGGGAACAGGAAGTGAATTCCACATCCTGTCTGTGGGATTCCCATGAGGGGGGATGGTAGCGTTCCAGAAAAACTCTGGACGGAAACCAGAGAGAGAGAGAGAGATACAGAGAGAGTGAGATGCAGAGAGAGAGAGATACAGTGAGAGAGAGAGAGAGAGAGAGAGAGAGAGAGAGAGAGAGAGAGAGTGAGATGCAGAGAGAGAGTGAGATGCAGAGAGAGAGAGAGAGAGAGAGAGAGAGAGAGAGAGAGAGAGAGAGAGAGAGAGAGAGAGAGAGAGAGAGAGAGAGAGAGAGAGAGAGAGAGAGTTTATAGAATAGTGCTATCAATCTTATGTATCCAAATTGTTGAAAGGAATAGAAACTTAGGGGAACAGCGAAAAAAATACTAAAGTACAAACGATTAGGTTGCATTCAATTCAAGCAGTTGGAATTTTCCTTACGTTTTACTACATGCAGTAGTGTGTGTGTGTGTGTGTGTGTGTGTGTGTGTGTGTGTGTGTGTGTGTGTGTGTGTGTGTGTGTGTGTGTGAGTGTGTGGGCTGCTAGGGCAGAGTCTTTCTGACCATGTGTGTTGATTGTATGTCAGTGTGTATCTGGGCAGGCATGTCTGCTCATGCACGAGTCCTCGTGCTTGTGTGTGTGTGTGTGTGTGTGTGTGTGTGTGTGTGTGTGTGGGTGTGTGTGGGTGCACGTATGGCTCTCCTACACAAGAATGGTAACCATGTATGTGTGTTTTCCCTCCGCCCTCACAAACACAGCCTGTGATTATGTGTGGTGGCGGCTGGTGTGTGTGTGCATGTTTGTCTGAATGCTCATTTGTTAGAGTGTGTGCTTGTGTGTGTGTGAGTGTGTGTTTGTGTGTGTGTGTGTGGCCTTACAAACCTCCAGTGAGATCCATGTCAGAACAAGCTCTCTGCTTCTGTGTTGCCATTCTGACTCCCGGTTTGGTTTTGGCGTGGAGAGAGTAGGAAGCGATCTGAGCTCCCGCTGTAAACATCGGACCCAATCATCTGTCTGTTCTGCTGCCTCCTGTCTCCATCACTGTGTGTGTGTGTACATGCAGTGTCAACAATGCCTCCTTATTGTTTAACTGTGCTACGCTGGTTTATAGAACGCTGGTCAGGAAAACCCAGGGTCAGTCGCTGAGGGGGTCCACTGAGGAGAGGTCCACACTGACGAGATGCTGTTTAGTGGAATGGGATCTAGTTCTATCCTCTCTGTCCTCTCCTCTCCTCTCTTCTCCCTTCCCCATCTCCCCTCTCCACTTTTCTCCTCTTTCTCCTCTCCTCTCCTCTCCTCTCCTCTCTTCTCTCCTCCCCCTCCAGACACACACACACACACACACACACACACACACACACACACACACACACACACACACACACACACACACACGCATACATATGTATATCTGTGTGTGTGTGCATACGTGTGCATGTATTTGTTTTGTGTGCCTGCGTGTGTGTGTGTGTGTGTTTCTAGAGGTTATTGCTCTAGCTGTTTTATATCACAGCAAGGGTCTCTGGGGGGCTCACAGGACAACTTGATGACACCATCAGAAGAGGTAGACAAACTCCCTCACACCCCAGGGGGAGGGGGAGACCTTGAGAGAGAGAGAGAGAGAGAGAGAGAGGGGGAGGGGGGGGGGGGGGGGGTGGAGCTACGTATTAGCAACCACAGAATGTAGCGGTGGAGCTACATATTAGCAACCTCGGAATGTAGCGCCAGAGCTACGTATTAGCAACCTCAGAATGTAGCGGTGGAGCTACATATTTGCAATCTCCAGAATGTAGTGCCCGAGCTACGTATTAGCAACCTCCCGAATGTATTAGTGGAGCTACCTATTAGCAACCTCAGAATGTAGCGGTGGAGCTATGTATTAGCAACCTCCAGAATGTAGCAATGGAGCTACGTATTAGCAACCTTCAAAATGTAGCAGTGGAGCTACGTATTAACAACCCTCAGAATGTAGCGGTGGAGCTACGTATTAGCAACCTTCAGAATGTAGCAGTGGAGCTACGTATAAGTTACCTTCAGAATGTAGCAGTGGAGCTACGTATTAGCAACATCCAGAATGTAGCAGTGGAGCTACGTGTTAGCAACATTCAGAATGTAGCGGTGGAGCTACATTTTAGCAACCTTCAGAATGTAGCAGTGGAACTATGTATAGCATCCTCCAGAATGTAGCAGTGGAGCTACGTATTAGCAAGCTCAAGAATGTAGCAGTGGAGCTATGTATTAGCAACATTCAGAATGTAGCGGTGGAGCTACATATTAGCATCACACATATACATTTACAAAATAATGCTGTTCTTGCAAAATCGAAACAACTGATACAATGTTATATTGTAGGACCGTTATTTATTTTTTAAAGTACTGTAATAACACGTGGTTGAGAGTTATTGGATTTAATGATGTCTTTAATTTAAAACTTTGTTTTTTTCAACCAGGACCTTTTTTTGTGATCATTTCGACTAATGTGGATAACAATATTCATTATAATATCAATCCACGAAATTGCCTGGAATGTGTTCCATAGCACTCTCCAGCTCTCCTTACCCAAATCCTTTAGGGGTAAAATACCCAATACATTTAGGTAACAACTATATCTACTTATACACACTCATATTAATAACCATATATGAACATACCAAGCCACTAAACATAAGTTGTCTTGAGAATCGCTGTTGAAAAACAATAGAATCGCTTCGTTAGTGGTTCTGTGTAACTTCTGAAACATGCTGATGTCGTCTCGATGAACGACAACCGTGTTAGAAAATCCCCCCATCACCCCCCCCCCCCCCCTGCCCCCGATTAATATTGGCTCCATAATGCTGTAAAAGGACCTCATAAAGTTACATAATTTGGTAAAAGTCATTAATAAAGGTTAGCTAGTAAACATCGTATAAACACAAGCCATCAGGCGCCCACTCAGCACTCCCCTCCCTCCCCTCCCTCTCCTCCCTCTCCTCCCTCTCCTCCCGCTCATCCCCCTTGTCTATAAAACAGAAGACATAATAATATAATAATATGTGCTGGCGCGGCCTGCTTCCAGTCAGCAGCCCCTGACGATGTGTCGCTGGTCGCCTTCCCCCCCCTGCCCCTCTCCCCCTCTCCCCCCACCAAGCCCCGACGTTTAGACCCTCAACCCCTCCCAAACTGTTCTCCCTCATCAGTATTCGCATAAATTAATCGGGGGCAGAAAGCAGCGACGTCTTGTGATTGGGGCGCGTGGTAATTAAACATTTATGAGGGCTAAATGTCCCATGAATCAGCATCAATAAGTGTTAATGAGTATTGAGTAACATTTACCTTGTTACTCTGCCTGCGGCCAGCCTGACACCACGGGGAGCAAATCCATTCCCTGCTCCCACCGCGCCCTCCCCGTGTGTTTCCCATAATGCACCTTGACGGCGGTGCCAGGGGCCACGCAGGGCCAGTCTGTCACTTGGCCCCCGACGTGTGTGCCCGTCCTGCCTTTCACACGTCCTCTTCGCGCCCCTAAACACGACGCTGACAGCCTTTAGCACTCCCTGGACCACAACGTTCTCACGCTCACACTCACTCCTTGGTTTTCTCGCCACCTTAATAATATTTGTGTTCTGTGTTGGGTTATGGTAAACCTAAGAATGAAAAGACAGAGGAAGATAGCTTGGTCGGGAAATGGAGAATCCTTCTATCGTGAAGTTTCACTTTCATTTTCAGTTTCAGTTTCAGTTTTAGCTTCATTTTCAGTTTCAGTTCTGAGCCGGAACCAATGTCCTTTAAAATGTTGTTTATTCCACGTTTGTTTGAGTGTAATCTCTGAAGAAGTCAATGGATTCTCGATCACTGTCGTTAGGAAGTGTGAGTGAGAGAGAGCAGTGAGAGTGAGAGCAGAGAGTGAGAGAGTGAGAGAGCAGGGGGTGAGAGAGCAGAGAGTGAGAGAGGGAGAGCAGGGAGCAGCTCTAAGGTCAGCAGCAGCGTTCAGGTGCAGCACGCCGCTCTGACGTCCTGCAGGATCAGCGCGTGAAGACCGTGTCGCAGCCCACCGCGTGTCCGTCCGTCCGTCCGTCCCCCTGCCCCCCCCCCCCCGGCACCAGGGGGTTCAGACCCCGCCCTGCCGTCTGATCCAGCTCCTCCGTCATCAGAGTGAACCCCCTGACATGAAACCAGCCCTCAGACGCTGGACTCTTTAAAATGAGAGGATGGAGGGGGAGAGAGGAGAGCAGCTCTCCCTGTCTGTCTCTAAGTCTCTCTCACTCTCTCTCTGTTTCTCTCTCTCTCGCTCTCTCTCTGTTTCTCTCTCTCCCCCTCTATCTCCCTCACTTTCTCTCTCTCTCTTTCTCTCTCTCATGCCAAGAGGTGGCAGGACGTGAGGGGAGTGACAGGAGGGAGGGGGGGAGGAGGGGGTGGGGGGGGGAGGAGAGTGACAGTAGTGGAGGGTAATGACATCGCCTCAAGCTGTTCCCACACCTGTCATCTTCATGCTAACACACACACACACACACACACACACACACACACACACACACACACACACACACACACACACACACACACACATACACACACGTTAAGAAATACATGCACACACACACACACACACAAACACACGCGCACGCACAAACACACACACACACACTCACACAAATACACACATGCACATGCACAAGCAGGCACACATGCAAATCCACACACATACTGGTGCATGCACGCAAACACACACACACGCACAAACACATGCACGCTTGCGCACCCACACACACACACACACACACACACACACACACACACACACACACACACACACACACACACACACACACACACACACACACACACACACAAACACACAGACCCTCCTGTTGGTTGCTAGGTAGCTTATCTTATCCTCTATTATCTTGGTGAGGTCGTGCTAACGGTAAGCGAGACGTAGCTACCACCTCAGTAGTGCTTACTGAAGATAGGTGGGCTCTCTCTCTGTGCATCTCTCTCTCTATCTTTCTTTCTCTATCCCTCTGTCTCTTTGGATCCCTGTCTACTCTCTCTCTCTTCTCTCTCTATCCCTCTTTAAATCTCTCTATCTCTCTCTCACAGAGTCTGTCTGTCTGTCTTTCTGAATTCAATTCAAAAGGGCTTTACTGGCATACTGCCATTACCAAAGTAGTTCAAACATTGAACTCTCTCTCTCTCTATTCTTTTTTTTTTTCTTCCTTTCTTGATTTCTTCATCTCCATTCATTTCTCTAATCTTGCACAACCACTACACCCTCCCACAGACCACACCTACACCCACACACCTAAACACACCTATGCAAACACACAAACACACACAACTACACAAACTAAAGATATACACACCCACCCACGCACACCCATAAGCACACAAACACCTACCCACTCATACCAACGCTCACAAAAACACACAGACAGAAACACACACACATACACACACACACATTCCTGTGCAGTGAGTAGCAGTGTGTTTGTTGCTCAATGCGGTGCAGAAACAAAGCAGAGCGTTACATAACAGAGAGATCATTCATTCAAGGCTACTGGCAGTAGAGTATGGTAGTGCTGCAAGAGTCCGACTGCCACTGTAGTACTACGGTGCTGTGGTACTGTGGCCTGCATCAATGTACTGTAGTACTCTGACTACTGTAGTACTCTGAGTACTACAGTGCTGTGGTACTGTAGCCTGCATCAAAGTACTGCAGTACTCTGACTACTGTAGTACTCTGAGTACTGCAGTGCTGTGGTACTGTAGCCTGGATCAGAGTACTGTAGTAGTACTCTGAGTACTGTAGTACTCTGAGTACTGCAGTGCTGTGGTACTGTAGTACTCTGAGTACTATAGTACTGTGGTATTATAGCCTGCATCAGAGTACTATAGTACACAGTGTACTGTAGTACTACAGTACTACAGTACTGTAGTACTACAGGTGAAGCCTCACACCAAATGATGAAGCCTCACACCAAAGCACATGGTACTCATGTACTCTAGTACCATGCCTGTAGTGATCTGCAGCCTCCCAGCTCCCTGAGTCTGTTCCTGTTGCTAAAGTCCTGGACCCGTAGTGGTCTCTGTGAGCCTGGTCCTAGTCCTGGACCCGTAGTGGTCTCTGTGAGTCTGGTCCTAGTCCTGGACCCGTAGTGGTCTCTTTGAGCCGGGTCCTAGTCCTGGACCCGTAGTGGTCTCTGTGAGCCTGGTCCTAGTCCTGGACCCGTAGTGGTCTCTGTGAGCCTGGTCCTATTCCTGGACCCGTAGTGGTCTCTGTGAGTCTGGTCCTAGTCCTGGACCCGTAGTGGTCTCTGTGAGTCTGGTCCTAGTCCTGGACCCGTAGTGGTCTCTGTGAGTCTGGTCCTAGTCCTGGACCCGTAGTGGTCTCTGTGAGTCTGGTCCTAGTCCTGGACCCGTAGTGGTCTCCATCTCTCTGTGAGTCTGGTCCTAGTCCTGGACCCGTAGTGGTCTCTGTGAGTCTGGTCCTAGTCCTGGACCCGTAGTGGTCTCCATCTCTCTGTGAGTCTGGTCTCTAGTTCCGATACGCTCCAGACGGCGTTCGCTCAAGGCGTGATCTGTGGCGTCAGGGATCTGCGTGTTGGTGGCAGGCCTCATAAATCCACCGCCGAAACCATGATGGATGACGGATCACACGCCGCGACAGAGAGGAGCGCAGAACACCCTACTTTACTGCGGCCGGACAGGAGGTTGTCATGACGATACATGATGTACGATGACGACGGGAGATTATGGAATATGTTTTGTGGAGTTGAGTTATGGGGCGGTATGGGCACCGTTCATAACGCGACAGGCACACAGTAAACTAGCCGAGGTGTCACTTCGGTTCGCTGGTGTGTGTTTTTCTTTTTAAATTGCTTTTAAAGGATGCGTCCTATTTATGCCTCTGAAGTAAAACTGTCGTTCATATGTTTTGTAGCTTCTTCTCTAGAGAGGAACTTACCTGGATTATTTGGTTACATATGTCAGTTTTCATTCAAAACATATAACTTAACCACAAAAAACGGGTTATTCAAAGGTCAGTGAAAATGAGTCATAAATCAGGTTGCTACGATCAGGACATAATTATGA
>NC_079419.1:10335752-10362974 GCF_026213295.1 Gadus chalcogrammus | reverse complement strand
ATTTCCTCAACAGCTCAATTTAAAATCATTTTCTCTTTGCCTGCCTATTACTGGGGGTGCGGCCACAAACAGCCGGCCCACGCATGTCGCGGGGATCGGTTGGCGGCCACCGTCGTTACACACGTCGATGGCGGGCGCAGTGTCCGTCCGCGGGTCAATAACTCACGTGAGTCGCGGCCTTCTGATGTCCGTCTCACCGGTCGGAGGTGAGACGTGACCCGCGCGACGAGGTCTGATTCTCAGAGCGGGAGAACGTTCACACGTCGATACGCACGCACCTTCTGAAAAGGTACGATGGATTTAAAAAACCACGTCTTGGAAGTCGTTCGGAACATGAAAGACGCTAAACTCCAATCCATACGCTAGCGGGGCAAAGCTTATCTGTCGATGTAATGAGAGGAGACGTACAGAGAGCTAAACACGTCGTTAAAGCTTGGCTAGGCCATTTGTTTTAAACCCTTTTTTGTAATATTTGTTGAAAAGTCTCTCATCCCGACAGCAATCCATAAATCAAACGCTTGGACAAAAGAAATTCAACAGTACGGTGTCTGTGGCTGATATTGGCCTGTATTTAACCTGTCCAATCATTTTATGCTGACCGGATTAACTAATTGGATGACCGACCTGTCAGTCTACCTACCCGGCTACCACAAGACAAGGCCCATTGCTAAAGCTAGCAAGCTAATCTTTTGTTTTTTTGGAGTGGCTTTGGGAGTGGCCTTAACGTTTAGATACTTTCACAATCCAGCTTACTCTGGCTGCATCCTCAAAATTGCCCACCCCAGCTTTAAGTAGCAAACAGTGCTATGTATCCATAGCCTCAGATGCTAATCTCAGCGGTATTCTGTTGGTTATAGCCAGAGGGGCTCATTACTCAGGCTCTGCCACTCTGGGTGCTCGGCCGTCTGTTGGCAGTGCTGCGTTTCATTCAATATGTCCTGAATTAGGACAAAGAGGCTGCTTAGAGTTGAGTTAGCGTTTATGGATGTCACATGATGTTTGCTGGTGCAGGTGTCATCCACTACTCTCTCCTCTCCTCTTCTGCCTCACCCGTCTCCCCTCCTCTCTCCTCCTCTCTCTCCCCATCTCCTCTCTTCTCTACTCCTTTCATCTCTCCTCCTCCCTCCCCATCTCCCCTCTTCTCTTCTCCTTTCATCTCTCCTCTCTCCCCTCTCCTCTCCTCTCCTCCCACCTTTCCCCTACTCCTCTCATTTATTATCCTCTCATCTCCTCTCCTCCTGCTTGCCTCTCCTCCCCGCCCTCTCTCCCTTCTCCTCCCCTCCTCAGAAAATTCAGAAGGTCTGCTCCTTCTCTCTTCCTCCCCTCTCCTCTCGTCTCCTCTGCTCTTCTCTCTCCTCCTCTCCTCAACTCCCCTCCTCCTCTCCTCCTCTCCTCTCCTCAGCTGTTGTGACACATATACGAGTGTGACGCATGTGTTTCTTTGACAGACTTCTTTGTGCATCTATCTCATCTTTTTATTACTTTACAGGTTCTTTCTAATATCCTCACTCCTGGTCTCTGTTGTTGTTGTCTTCTCCATCTCAAGCTGAGCGACCGGGACGAACAGGTTCCTCCTGGGACGAATAAAGCCTCCTCAGGGCTGAGCTCAGGTCTGCAATCATGTCCTTCTCTCCACGACGCCGGTGTCAGCGCCTCTGAATAAACACCCCTCGACAACATGCCGTCCGCCATGTTGTTCTGCGTCTTCAGCGGCTCAGGGTCGGCCATAAACATCAGGCTTAACTGCAAATTAAACGATGGAATGTACACACCATTAGGACTCTGATTGGCTGCCGTTAGCGCAACCCCATAACACCGGCGTCCGCATTAAGGAGATTGGATCCTCCGGATGGCGTGCGGCGTCCTACTGGCTCTCAGCGGGAGGAACCCGGGCTGATGGCCCCGGGCCCGTGACCTCCGCCGGGGGCCCGCGGTGCTCCCTGCAGGGGGCCACGCACTCACCGCACGTCCTTTCATCTCAGACAGGAAGCACACACAAGCCACCACCCAGCAGGGAACCAATCAGAGCTCAGTCCCATCCAGTGGAGCCACATCTGGTGAAGGTTGAGGCGTCTGGTGGCTCCTTCCTCCTCTCGCATGGTGGCTCTCCAGACACTGGATGGAGATGAATGTTTGAAGTGTTATGGGATTGACCTCACAACACCGTCACTGTGAGTTAGGGTGGGGGATAAAGATGTAGTTTGGTAGGATATCAGTTAGGTTGGTAAGGTACATGGCGTGGAAGACAAGGACAGAATCATATTCATCACAATTTGGCATTTGAAAAATATGCTAAAACTCTTCTACTGGTTATAATGGGAGCAGAGTCTTCTACTGGTTATCCTGGGAGCAGGGTCTTCTACTGGTTGTACTGGGATCAGTCTTCTACTGGTTGTACTGGGAGCAGAGTTTTATACTGGTTATACTGGGAGCAGAGTTTTCTACTTGTTAACTGGGAGCAGTGTCTTCTCCTGGTTATACTAGGAGCTGAGTCTTCTACTGGTTGTACTGGGAGCTGAGTCTTAGCTGCCCAGTGTCTCCAGGCCAGGCGGAGGACCCCCGGTCGGCCCAGGTGTTGCAGCCAGCTGGCGTTCACCTGTTGGGCCGACCTGGCGCTGTCCTGCTGCTGATGGAGCGAACACAAGGTTGTGTTCCTCCTTACCTAGAACCCACCGAGCCGTGCCCCCCTGAACACTTAATCCCCCCCCCCACCCCCCCCCCCCCCCCCCCCCCCCCCCCCCCCCCCCCCCCGGCCCTCAATCCCCACCCAGAAGCCAGCGCCGGTAATCTATTTAACAGAGAATATATTGCTGATTGCAAAATCCATGGAAAGATGCATGTGGCTCTGAACCGGTATTGATTGAACAAGAGTATTTGTTTCAAATGATCCCGATTATTAGCGAGCCCTGATCATGTTGCTGCTGCCGCCGCTCAGTGATTCATGGCCAATCCATCAGCCTATATGTTTTTACAAGATAATATTGGATTTGGTAACCACCCCTCTCCCTCCTCCCCCTCCTCCTCCTCCTCTGCATATTGGATGAAGAGGAGGTTGCCGCGAGCAACCGTGTAAATTCATGAATGTTTCAATGATTAGTTTTCCCAGCAGCAATTTAGTCTGGCCTTTGAGGACGTCCCCCCTCCCCCCTTCTCCTCCCCTCCCTCCTCCCCCGCTGCGGCGTTGATGATTCCTGAACATAAACAGCGCGGGGCGCCCTGTGGCGTTCCCGCCGGGATGAATGAGGCGCCGCCGCCGGGAGCGGGCTCTTCAGTGTCCGCTGAACCGCTCCTCATCGTCTCACTCCTCACCAGGTCACTCCTCGACGTCTCACGTCTCACGCCTCACCGTCTCACACCTCAGTCTCTCACTAATCAGCGTCTCACTCCTCACCTACTCACTGCCTCACTGTGTCACTCCTCAGTGTCTCACTCCTCACCAGCTCAATCCTCACGTCTCACTCCTCAGTCTCTCACTCATCAGCGTCTCACTCCACACTGACTCACTGTCTCACTGTATCACTCCTCAGTGTCTCACTCCTCACCAGCTCAATCCTCACGTCTCACTCCTCACCGGCTCACTCCTCACATGCTAAC
The DNA here is from genome assembly GCF_026213295.1 of Gadus chalcogrammus. NCBI lineage: Eukaryota > Metazoa > Chordata > Actinopteri > Gadiformes > Gadidae > Gadus > Gadus chalcogrammus. Next base: position 10,359,380 of record NC_079419.1, on the reverse strand, counting down.
TCCTCACCAGCTCACTCTTCACCAGCTCACTCTTCACCAGCTCACTCCTCACAGACTCACCTTCTCAGTGTCACACTCCTCAGTGTCTCACTCCTCACGACGCACTGTCTAACTGTGTCACGCCTCAGTGTCTCACTCCTCATCGACTCACTGGCTAACTGGCTCACTCCTCATGTCTCACTTCTCATCGGCTCACTCCTCATGTCTCACCGGCTCACTTCTCATTGGCTCACTGCTCATCGCCTCACTCCGTACCGTGAACCGGGGACCTGGCCAGTTCAAACCCTCCGTCCCATGCCTTTTTCCTGTCGGCACGACAACGACAGACCGGTGGGGTCAGGTGGGAAGACAGAAGGCCTAAAGATGAAACACAGATCTGTTTCAAATGTTTCCACATCGGTCTGGACACTGCCTTCGTAATCTGCCGCTAGCGGACATTAGTTTGTTGTGACGGTTTTCCTGCGGTCCAAACGACCCTGAGCCTGTGGTGGCGAGCTAGCATCACAAACATCCGCTAAGTGCATCCGGCTCACTAAATGGAGGCCAGCAGGCCTTTCCAAACACACTCACAAACACACTACTTATAGCGTGTTTACCAGCCCGTAACCGCAGGAAGAGATCCAGTCTCCCTCAGACACATCTCTGATTCTATAAGGGGAAGATAAGTGAGATTTGTTTGTTACTTTGGTAGAATGGAATATCAGTCTAATGGGTAACTTTTACTTTCAAGTAACCCTAAGCATAGTTTCAGTTGTTGGAGTCCCAATACAAAGGTTTTGGGTTGGATTCCCGACGTCCACATTCTACAAATAGTCTTCCTTTAGAAAAACTGACCTCTAACCCCTACCTGCTCCTTAATTAACTGTCTCTGTACTGTGTAACCCCTACCTGCTCCTTAATGAACTGTCTCTGTACTGTCTAAACCCTACATGCTCCTTAATGACCCGTCTCTGTACTGTCTAACCCCTACCTGCTCCTTAATGACCTTTTTCTGTACAGTCTAAACCCTATATGCTCCTTAATGACCTGTCTCTGTACTGTCTAACCCCTACCTGCTCCTTAATGACCTGTTTCTGTACTGTCTAACCCCTACCTGCTCCTTAATGACCTGTCTAACCCCTACCTGCTCCTTAATGACCTGTCTCTGGACTGTCTAGCCCCTACCTGCTCCTTAATGAACTGTCTCTGTACTGTCTAACCCCTACCTGCTCCTTAGTGACCTGTATCTGTATTGTCTAAACCCTACCTGCTCCTTAGTGACCCTTCTCTGTATTCACTCTTTATCTGATAGCTAAAGACGTGGCTTCACTGTAATCCACTTAATTCCACGCGTCTGAATAAATAACCCAAACGACCAATTAGGAGGGAGGAGCCCCTCCCAGCGCCCCCATCGTTCCCACAGAGGAGCCGAGGTCCAAGCTGCTCTCCGGTGAGCAAACACATAGCTCCGCGGGTCACTGAGTGCGTCGCTCTCGCGCTGAACAATAAAAGTCTGAAAAAACACAAACAATTGTTTTAGCTAATGCTCACCGGTAGCCTCCTCCTCCTCCTCCTCCTCCTGAGTGCTGCTGATGATGACGGAGCAATTAGCCCCGTCGTTAGCGCGCAGGCAGAGGGGCATTAGGAGAATCAGAGTGTGGCGGCAGGATGGGCTGGTTTTGCATTATTGATCGGGAATTAATGCAGGAAACAGCTGTCATCAGGGGTCTGGGGGGCGGGCCGGAGAGGCCCTTAGTAACCGCGATCAGGGGCCCTTTAGGAGTCAGCACTCTGGCGAGAGAGACCACTTAAAGATCAGCAACAAGATGGACGCCGCCACCGCCGCCGCAGCCCTGAATTTAAATAAATAAGAGCTGAGGCTTGCTGCCTTTGGTTTGTTTGTTTGTTTGTTGATGAGGAGATCATAATAACGCTGAACGTAATAACACGCAAATGATGATTGCAGGAACTCAAACATGATTTTTAAAAAGCTTACGGCGTTTAACTAGTTTGGGTATACAGCACAATAAGGGAAATCATTTCATGAAGGAGGACTCTCAATGTTGAGTTTCATCCAGTTAAAAGTCCAGGACTATTATTGTGAAAATCCATCCAGAATAGGGGCAAGACTCTTATTGTGCAGTGGTTCTGTGTTTGAATATCTGTGCGCTTGAATCAAGATAACACATTTTCTGAGCGATGCAGGGATAAACTCCTTTCGACCTTGTGGCAGTTATTCACGTGACCTTAGACCATCTGACCTGGCTTATCCTCGTGTGCTGATTGGTCGATCAAACAACCATCAGATCTCGACCCCCAAGACTTGTTTTCATCAGAAATCGGCTTCAGACGACGAACAGAAGCCAGAGACAAAGCAGATGGTATTTGGCTGCACAACCCCCCCCCCTCTCCATCGATGGTCCACTCTGGGTTCACTGTGTGAAACGGAGCCTGTTTGACCACCAGGTGTGAGGTCATCCATCACAAGCCTTTTCTAAAGCTACCATTGGTGACATCACAACTGAGCTCTGATGTAAACCAGGTGCATTCTGGCCAGCTAAACCAGTAGGTCCAGTCCACTAGAAAGGCCGTTAGACTGGGGGATCTAGCTCTCCATCTGTAGAGACAGGGGCCGACTTGAGGCTTTCGCTCGTCGTTGTTACTTTGTGTTATTATTAAGAACCAGTGAAGGGCCGCCGCTGAAGAGGTCCTTGATTTATCGGGTTATTTATCCGTGATTAAATGCGGCGGTCCCGACCCTTTAAAAGGACAAGGAGCGTTAGCTTAACGTTGTTAGCGCCGACCGCTGACCCCTCGGCCCCGCGAGGAGCGTGATTTGCCACGCGAGCCATCGGACAGATTAGCGGAATTGTGTGATTTTACAAACCATTAGCCTAGCTGGCGGCGCGGTGCGGCTACACTCGGGCTTGCGGCACGGAAATTATTCGTCTCTGCAATGAACCGCGGCCACGGACGGTTAACCCGCGCTCGTTAAATTACCATCAGCTGGGTCGGGTCGTAACGAGGAGTCGTTTGTCGCCGTGGTAACTACCAGGCCTTCCCGCGGAAGGGGCTCCTTCCATCTAGCTTCTGTTGCGCAAATCGGACTGATCATTCAATCAAACTTTATTGATGAAGCGCTTTCTATAGGACGACAGGAAGAGGAGATTCCAACGGCAGAACGGAGTCACAGAAACATCGGGAGGTACATCCTATTCATAAGTTATACTATTCTATATATTTTATACATATCTTCTATATATATGATGATTTGTTTAATTATTTTCAATCTGTTATATATTCCTCCATTATATGCTTTATCTATTCTAGATCTATCCTTCACCTTATCTATTCTATATCCTTTATATCTATCTATGGGCATACAAACAGGTTAGAGATGTGTGTGTGTGTGTGTGTGTGTGTGTGTGTGTGTGTGTGTGTGTGTGTGTGTGTGTGTGTGTGTGTGTGTGCGCGTGTGTGTTAGTGTTAGTGTGTGTGTGTGTGTGTGTGTGTGTGGGTGTGTGTGTGTGTGTGTGTGTGTGTGTGTGTGGGTGTGGGTGTGGGTGTGGGTTTGTGTGTGTGAGTGTGTCCACGATGGAGTAGTAATAAAAGTGCACGTGACGTCTGCGCCCGTGCAGACCCAGCAGGTTTGAACGTGCGCTGGAGGCGGGACACACACACAGGAATGTAGTGCACACAACAGACACAGACACACACACACATAGCCACAGAGGCCTCATGCACACGTACATAGACACACACACTAGCCTCATGTACGAGTACAAACACACACACAAGCCTCATGCACACGTACACACACATGCGCACGTACACACACAAACACTCAAACACACACGCACAGAAGCCTCATGCGCACGTTACTGTGCAGGATATTATTGCTGCTGCAGATTCTGCAGGGTGTCTGAACAAACATGTAGCACAAACACACATAGTACACAAGCACACACACACACAACAACTCAACCATACACACACACACACACACACATAGACACAGCACACCCACCAAACACGCATGCACACACAAACACACTGTTCATACACACACAGGCAAACAGATACATACACACACACACACACACACACGTACAAACATCAAACACACTTAACACACACACACAGAAGCCTGTGTGATTCCCTCTCTGTCTGTCTGTTTGTCTGGCTGGCTCTGTCAGCCATCTGTCCAGCGGTCGGTCGCTCCAGCTACCTGAACATCTCTCTGTCGCTCAGCCAGTAGACTTGCTTCTTCATTTACAGTTATTATTTTGTCTGTCTATCTATCTTTCTGTCTGTCTGTCTGTCTGTCTGTCTGTCTGCCTGTACCTCTGTCTGTCTGTCTGTCTGTCTGTCTGTCTGTCTGTCTGTCTGTCTGTCTGTCTGTCTGTCTGTCTGTCTGTCTCTCGGTCTGTCGGTCTGTCGGTCTGTCTGTCTGTCTGTCTGTCCCTCTATCTGTCTGTCTGTCTGTCTGTCTGTCTGTCTGTCTGTCTGTCTGTCTGTCTGTCTGTCTGTCTGTCTGTCTGTCTGTCTGTCTGTCTGTCTGTCTGTCTGTCTGTCTGTCTGTCTCTCTGTCTGTCCCTCTATCTGTCTGTCTGTCTGTCTGTCTGTCTGTCTGTATAGGCAGTTGTGTCCAGTCTCTATCTAACGGTACCTCTGTGATTGATTCTGGTGGCTCCCCCGTATAACATTGATATTCTCTTTATGGGATCGCTCTCGGACACACAACGCTGGGCTCAGTGTGTTCTGTTTGATTTATCACACACACACACACACACACACACACACACACACACACACACACACACACACACACACACACACACACACACACACTAACACACACGCGCACACACACACTAACACACACGCACACATGCACACACACACACACACACTCACACAAATGCACACAGAAACAGACATGCAAACACACACACACACAAACACACACACACACGCACACACACACTAACATACAAACATGCATACACACACACACACACACACACACACACACACACACACACACACACACACACACACACACACACAGAAACAGAGAAGCACGCACACACACAGCCTCATTGATTGTCTAAGTACTAGGGCTGGTGTGTGTCGTTGACATTTGACTACAGCTAATGATCTGTGTTCCACCAGATGAACACGCACAGCCTGGCTAATAGGGCGCACACACACACACTCACACACATGCACACAAACACACGCAAGCACACACACACACACACACACACACACACACACACACACACACACACACACACACACACACACACACACACACACACACACACACACACACACAAGTACACACACACACGCATGCATTCAAACACACATCCAAGCGCTCACTCGTGTTCAAACACACAACAAACATACATAGGCACACATGAAGACATACACATGCAACCGACCCTATTCACGACACATTACACATGTAGTGTCGTGTCCAAGCGCATACATGTAAACCACGCTACATGCACTCAAACCACGCTGTGCTACACAGTAGACACACTATGCCCACCGGAGCCACAACCCACAGACACACACCACACACTGCATACAGACACAATACACACAGACACCCACTACACGTCTACACAATACACACAGACACACAATACGCACAGAATGTCTACCCGCACGCCTGTCTCTATCTGTCTGCCAGTCTCTGTGTCTGTCTGTGCGTCTGTCTCTCTGAGCGTAGGCCGTGTGTTTAGATGAGAGAGCTCCGGGGTCAAAGGTCAGGATCATTTTCCACGTTCAGGAGCGAGTCATCCCCACAGCCAGAGACAGGAGATCTATCAACACACACAAACACGTACACACAGCAACGCATGAACACACACACACACACAAACACTAACACACACACACAAGCAGACACGCACACGCATACACACACCCCTAAGTACTTACATTCCGCACATTCTCGTCTGCATTGAGGCAATATCTTTGAGCCATCACACATGTAGACGCACACACACACACACACGCACATACACACACGCACACACAAAAGAGCGCACACACACACACACACACACACACACACACACACACACACACACACACGCACACACGTGTGCTGGCTCCTACTGCGCTGCACGGGTTGGATGCCATCTGTTCACTCTGCGGAGAACAGCCCTCATATCTCCAGGTCACGACCTGGAGAGGTCAACCCCGACCTCTGTTCAGGGTTAGTAGGTTAAAGGTCAGGTAGAGTAGGGTCGGGTTCAGGGAATATCTGGGGTTTGGTCGAGGCTCCAGACCCATTCTCCCCAGACCAGGTACTTCCTGCTGCTCCTCTCCGAGTCGCTATGGGAACGACGTCCGGTCTTTCCGCAGAGTCGCTCAGCAGCTCCGGCTAGAGGCTCAAGACTCACCTGTTCAGAGTTCACCTGGACTCTACATAGCCTCCTCCCTTACTTACCCCCCCCCCCCCCACCCCTCCCCCCAACACCCCTCTCCCTCCTCCGTCTGGCATTCTGCTCTGTACACGGTGAGCGTTAAATGTGGCCTCATCCCGGCTCCGTGTGCACCTCTAACCCAGTCAGTTATTTGATTATCGAGAAGTATTTTTCCCAGAAATGCACATCCCTAAAAGTAGTAACTTCTGGGGGCACATCTGTCAAAATATATATATTTTTTTACGATCTTTATTCATTCATTGCGCCGCGGCCGAACTGACGGGGATATTCTCTGATATTATGAATCTTAAAGACTGCGTCAGGTTCTCCGACTCTCTGGTACTTCAGCAACACGTAAAGACTCGTAGTGAGGGTTATCTCGGCCATGGCGGAGAAGGAATTGGGGTAAAGGAACTTTGGCCTTGACTCTCTGAAGTCCATATTGAAACGTGACATTGAGGAGAAAGGGATTGTTGCCATATGCGGGACAGCTGTAAGTTCACTTCCGGTCCATTTCTCCGACCTCCATTGTTCCGTCCTCTCGGCCGTATGCGGACTCCTCCGGCTGGACTCCTCCCGCTGCTCCGCCGCCGGAGGAGTCCGCATACGACCGAGAGCTCGGAACAATGGAGCGTCTGAGAAATGACCTGGACCCGAAGTGAACTGACAGCAGTCTACTGAAAACATCTTTCTCGGATGATGCGGCGGCCTGAGTTTGTTGTTGCTAGTGTCGTAAAGAGGTCAACCGGTGGCTCTATTACCACTAGTTGAAATGGGCACAGCGCCACCTATCGTACCGGGGGAAGAAATGCTCCGGCCAATGAATCGATTTTCTCACCGCCATGTATATTCAGACAATTGCTGTTGTCCGATTGAGGAGCATAATCGAACCATGGCCTTAATCTGATTAAGCTGTGCATGTAAACGTACTGAGTGTTGACGTCGGCGCTGGACCTTTAAGACGAGCTCCGCTCAGCAGCCTCTGGTTTAGTGTGAACTCATAAAGTCCAGACCGTCAACCTTTACACTCATCCAATCAGAGACAAACATTAGATAAGTCTTGAGAACCGGCTGAAGTGACATCACCTTAATACGAGCGAAGCAGCATCTGACTGATGAATGAGTAAATGAATAGAACATAACTAAATATTATAATATTATGTTTGAAACTAACAAACACACATACACACACACATATACACACACACACACACATGTTGTAATGGAGGTGTGGAGAGTGCTGGGTTAGGGGGCGGGATGGCTGTGTGTGTGAGTTGAGTGTAAGGTGTGCTGTGTGCACGTTTTGTGTGTGTTTGTGTTTGACTGTGTGTTTGTGTTGTGTGGATGTGTGTGTGTGTGTGTGTGTGTGTGTGTGTGTGTGTGTGTGTGTGTGTGTGTGTGTGTGCATGTCGTTAGCAGGGATTGTGTGCGTGTGTATGTGTGTTTTTTTGATTGTGTGTGTGCTTTTTGGTGTCTGTGTGTGTTGTGTGCACATTGTGTTTGTGCTGAGTGTATGTGTGTCTGTGCACGTTTTGTGTGCACGTACAGTAAGAAATTCTGCAGGCTGCACAGCTGTTCCATTCCCACTAGATCTACAGGTCGAGAAGAGCTCTCTCTCTCTCTCTCTGTCTCTCTCTCTGTCTCTCTCTCTCTCTCTCTCTCTCTCTCTCTCTCTCTCTCTCTCTCTCTCTCTCTCTCCTTTCATGTATCAGTGACCTCAGCCTGAGGATGGAGTCGTTCCATTACCGTTTATTTGCTGATCTGAACGTGTCCGTGTTCTGTGTACCTTATTAATCGCGCTGTGCATGTATAATCAGCCTCGGGACGCTACGGCCCCCGACACAAAAACATAATCCAGCTTCACGACACGCTGCCGTTTCTCCCCCTCCGAGGGGAGAGACATCCTCTCATTTATCTCCAGACGCTCAAAACAAAAGCTCCACAGTTCCGCCGGGGGCCCTCTCTCCGCCGCTGCCCAGTGAAGGCCCTCCTCTCTGGGGGAGCCTCAGCCCGGAGCAGCCCCCTCCTGCCATCCTCCATGCGCGGGCCAGGCGGGTTAAGTGGGGCTGGGAGACACAGACCAGTGATGGAGGACTGAAAATCCCGTAAGCCACCAGTCTGGGCAGCGGGAGGCGAGGAGAGAGGCTGGGCCGTCTCCCGGGGCGACGCCGGGGTTATGGGATGTGAGGAGATGATATATCTCGCAGGCAACAGCTTGAAGAGAATATTCTGGGCTGCCTCTTTGGAAACCAGGCGGATGACTTCGATATCCGCATGAATAAATGAAAGACAAAACAAAACTAACATTTATTTAGAAATCAATAATTCAAAGCGCTACGTAAATCTCTACTCAGGATGATTCATCTCACAGACGCTTTATAACAATTATGCATTTATTTCCAGAAGAGCAGAGAGGTGGGCAGATGGAAGAGCAGCTCAATGGAACCCAGCGCCACGAGGTATGATCCAGAAGTCTGGAGGTTGGGTGGTGTTCGACCCCCAGCCGACGGTCAGAGGTTCTAACCCCCGCTGTCAGGCCCATGGGCCATGACCAGGACTCTCTGTTTAATAAGGGGGATCAAATTCACTTGAACTCACTTTGGATGAAGGGCAAATAAAAGACTAGAGAGAGGAGAATCACCTTTCTCTGCATGTGTGTGAGTTTGAGGGCCTGGGTGTGAGTGTGAGTGTGTGCATGCACTTATGCACACACTCACACACTTATTGTGTGTGTGTGTGTGTGTGTGTGTGTGTGTGTGTGTTTGTGTGTGCGTGCGTGCGCACGTTTTTGTTGGTGCATGAGTTTGTGTGTGCATGTGTGTTGCGTGTGCGTGCACATGCATGCGTTTGTGTGTATGTGTGTGCGTGCGTGTGTATCTGTAGTTGTATCGGCGTGTGCTGCTGTTGATGAATCCAGATCCCAGGGTGTCCGCTCTGAGCAGCCCCCTGCTGCTGTTTTATCAGCAGGTGTTCTTTAAAGACCACACGAGACGGCTCTATTCATCTTCTGACCTTGTAAGCTCCTCTCTCGAGCCAAGCAAGTGTTCCTCAAAGTTAAGTATTAAACTCTGCGTCGGTCTCGATGGAGCCATGCTGAAGGGGAACCTTCACGCTGGTCTCTACCTCTGAGTTCAGGTGTGAGAGGCCTCTGCTTTGTACACGGGTTTCGGACCAATCACGACCCGGGACCTCACCTCCATGCCAGGAGAGGGGAGGAGTTAAAGCGACGATGTCGTCTGTCAAGTTTTAAAATCGACATTCAGAAATGGTCCAGCTTTTGCTCAATCTTTTGGTGGAAACTAAGTTGATGAGGATTGTTTCCTGTGTTGCGTATGAAGCAGTTCTCTGTTCCGATAGAACATGTTTGAGGAACATGTATGGTTACGCTGTCTTCCTAAAGAAGGACGCCCTAACCCAGCCTGCTCCTCGTGTCCAAACGTCTGATGAGGAGGAAGGGTTCCTCCTCATCCTAGACGTGCACTCCAGACGTGAGTCTGCTGAAGTCTCTGATATGTACTGTGCTTCAGCCAAGGCTTTCCTCCACAGTGACCTACAGTGAGTTTAGACCCAGGTCAATAACGCGCTGCAGGATTCTGCGTGTGTGAGGTAGTCAGATGTTCAACTGATTCATGAGCCCCAATCCTTGTCGCTATTCTGGTATTGGAGCCTTGACTCTGCATTTTATACTCTCCTCGCTCCACAGTCCTTTCCCTCACCACACAGACTCAGCCTCCTCCTCTGCTAACTCCATCAGCGGTCGTCATCACACCATGAATAATGTCCCGGTGTCAGACGTTAACCCCCGTCTGCTCACGGTGAATACGACCCCTGGTATTAAACACAACATGGCCGCACATCTCTCTCGTCTGGCATTCTGAGACACTTTAAGGCGAGACGGCGTTGTTTGTTTAAACCAATCGGGGCCTCTTGATTTGCGAGTCGGCCGACAGACGAATTCACAGATAAATACAATGATGAAGAGGAAGATGACAGCAGGCCTTCAGCAGACATCCTGTTATTCTCCCTCTTCGTGTGTGTGTGTGTGTGTGTGTGTGTGTGTGTGTGTGTGTGTGTGTGTGTGTGTGTGTGTGTGTGTGTGTGTGTGTGTGTGTGTCTGTGTCTGTGTCTGTGTCTGTGTGTCCGTGTGTCTGTGCACGTGAAGATGTATACACATATCTGGTTTTGTGTGTGTGTGTGTGTGTGTGTGTGTGTGTGTGTGTGTGTGTGTGTGTGTGTGTGTGTGTGTGTGTGTGTGTGTGTGTGTGTGTGTGTGTGTGTGTGTGTGTGTGTGTGTGTGTGTGTGTGTGTGTGTGTTTCTGCGTAGCTGGCCCATTTAGGAGAACCTAGCGATATGTAAGAGATCTGGACTTGGATCAATAAATCCCGTTCAGTAATGTGAGTGTTTGTTCTCATTAGGCGTAATTAACATGAGAAAGGTTCACTCAGCCTGCTGCATCTCAGATTTAAGACCCAACACCGTTGGGTACGGACGGCAGAGAGAGTTCGTCCTTAACACTGATTCAGGAAGTAAAGGAAGCAAAGTGACGAGAGATGATAGCGTAATCATTCCTGCCTTGTTTTAACAACTTTACTGCTGTGTGACGTCTGGATGCTCTGACAGTGCTGGGGGAGAGAGGGGAGGAGGGGAGAGAGGGTAGGGAGAAACAACAGGGGGTTGGGAGGAGGGGAGGGGAAGAGAAGAGGGAGAGAGGGAGGGAGGACCGGGGGGGAAGGGAAGGAAGGAAGGAGACGAGATGGGAGAGAGAGGGAGGTGAGGAAGGGGAGGTAGGGAAGACCAGGGGGGGGGAGGGAGGGGAGGAGGAAAGGAGGGGGAGGGAGGGACGACCAGGGGGAGGAGGGGAGAGTGGGGGAGGAAGAAAGAATATACAAAATGAAAGCGCTGCCCAAGTTTAATTTAAGGCCGTTCTCCTCTGGGTGACCCCGCCCCGGGCTGTGGGGGTCAAACCACAAACACAGTCATAAAGATCACACACGTGTGTGTGTGTGTGTGTGTGTGTGTGTGTGTGTGTGTGTGTGTGTGGTGTGTGTGTGTGTGTGTGTGTGTGTGTGTGTGTGTGTGTGTGTGTGTGTGTGTGTGTGTGTGTGTGTGTGTGTGTGTGTGAGCAGGTAGGGGTCAGAGGTCATCTTACTCTAGGAGGCCTAACAGTGGACTGTGGACACTGGGGATCGACCCCAGAACCTTTCAGCTGGGTTCGACTCACAGCCTATCCTACATGCCCTCCTGCCTTGACCCTGAGCTCTCTCCTCCTCCTCATCAGGTCTCGGCCACGTGGCAGAGAAGCTCTTACACCTCCACAGCTGTGACCTCCGACCCCTGCCCCTCAGGGACATCAGGTCAGCCGGGTGACCCTTACTGTACTGACCTGAACATGACCCCCTCCTCCCGACATCGGTCCTACATCCTGTTCCTCTGCCTCCACAAACATCCCCTTGACCCTGTCACCGCCTGCCCAGAATACCAACTACCCAATGCGTAGAAGAAGAGAGAAGTAGTGAGTAGTTGTTAGTAGTAGAGAGTAGTAGTGCGTAGTATTGAATTGTAGTGATTAGTGGTGAGTAGGAGTGAGTAGTACGGAGTAGGGGTGTAACGCAGGGCTCTCAAGTTTAGTGAGATTTTGTCGGTTTGCCGTCCTTCTTGGACGTCCTACATTGTTGATCTTTGTTCATTGTGCGCGTTCTTCTTTTTCCTTGGATTTATTAGCAGGCTACACTGTGTCGGGCAGCTATAAGGTCACAAAGCTAACGTAGCTGCCGCGGCTATCGTGATCCAGTTTACCATTTTAAGTAGTAGTGAGTAATAGCGATAAATGATAAGAAGTGACGAGTAGAGAGTAGTAGTGAGGCGTAGTGAGTAGTTGTGAGGCGTATTGAGAAGTGGTGAGCAATAGTGAATGTAAGTGGGTTGTATTGAGTAGTCGTGAGTCGTAGTGATCTCCTGTGACCCACGATGCCCTCCAGATGAACCTCTTATTGGTCCATAAGACCGCCTGGACTCGTTTGGACCCAACGAGCACCGGGTTCGATACCCGAAGTCTGAGAGCACGATGCCCTCTGACCCCTACTGCTCCTTAATGTGCGTGCCTAGATCTTTACTCTGGATGAAGGCCTGACAGGGAGTGGAAAGTGTGTAATTTGTGTTACAGTACGGATTGTGTTCTGGTGTGTCTCAGTGTGGTGGAACATGATACCGTTGTGTACCTTAACTCATAAAGCAGATTTAAAACCTGCAGGTCAGAGGTCAAAGGTGTGTGGTGGGGGGGTGGGGGGGGGGGTAGGGTTTTCTGGTGTACCGGAACATATCAGGGTCATACTGTAGCAAGGACACACACACTGGTTTACAATGTAGGGACGCCTTCCAACACACACACACACACGCGCACACGCACACACACGCACGCAAATGTAGAGCAGGTATGCAACATACCCGCTCTGCTGCAGAGTTGTCTGTCCTCTCCCCTCCCTTTCCCTCTCCTCACCACTCTCATCACTTCCACCTATACATGTCCACCTATATCCATGTCTGTCTGTCTGTCTGTCTGTCTGTCTGTCTGTCTGTCTGTCTGTCTGTCTGTCTGTCTGTCTGTCTGTCTGTCTGTCTGTCTGTCTGTCTGTCTGTCTGTCTGTCTGTCTGTCTCTCTCTCTGTCTGTCTGTCTGTCTGTCTGTCTGTCTCTCTGTCTGTCTGTCTGTCTGTCTGTCTGTCTGTCTGTCTGTCTGTCTGTCTGTCTGTCTGTCTGTCTGTCTGTCTGTCTGTCTGTCTCTCTCTCTGTCTCTCTGTCTGTCTGTCTGTCTGTCTGTCTGTCTGTCTGTCTGTCTGTCTGTCTGTCTGTCTGTCTGTCTGTCTGTCTGTCTCTCTCTCTCTCTCTGCGTGTCTGTCTGTCTGTCTGTCTGTCTGTCTGTCTGTCTGTCTGTCTGTCTGTCTCTCTGTCTGTCTGTCTGTCTGTCTGTCTGTCTGTCTGTCTGTCTGTCTGTCTGTCTCTCTCTCTCTCTCTCTCTCTGCCTGTCTGTCTGTCTGTCTGTCTGTCTGTCTGTCTGTCTGTCTGTCTGTCTGTCTGTCTGTCTGTCTGTCTGTCTGTCTGTCTGTCTGTCTGTGGCCCTCCTCCCCTGGCCCCCGGGGCCTCTCTGTGGGTGTCGGTGCGGTTCTGTTCTCAGTATTCATCTCTCCCCAGGGGCCCGGCCTGGAAGCCTTGGAACCAGCATAATCACACACACAGTGTGTGTGTGTGTGTGTGTGTGTGTGTGTGTGTGTGTGTGTGTTTGTGTGTGTATGTGTGTATGTTTGTGTATTTGTGTGTATGTGTGGGCATGTGTATGTGTGTGTGTGTGTGTGACAGGGATGGAAATTAACTTTTTTGCCCACCAGCCACTGTGGCAGGTAGATTTTTTCTACCAGCCACTCATCAAGTTTGGGGATAATTCATCTATACAAAGTATTTTCAATAAAAAACAAATTGAAATATTAACAATAAAACAACATGCATGGCTACACCATCATAAGTCATTTTGTTTTTTATCTTTACATGTGACTGCATACAAATGTGTCCACAGACATGGCAACTAACATATGATAGTAAGCATTATTGGCCCTTAACACTAATATTCAGAAAAAACACTGCCTCAAAAGGCTATTGGCTTAAGCAATACAAGTAGAGGCATATGCTTGGACTTTATACCCTGAACTTTTAAACGTTGCTTGTGCAAAAACATAATTATATATTTATGTGGCATTCAGTCCAATGCTGAAAATATATCTGTGGCATTCAGTAGGCCAATGCTGTGGTAAAGTGTGTAAAGTATGACTAAGTGTTTCTTTATGTTCAATAGTCTAGATAGAACTTTATCAATCCCCAGTAGGTGAAATTTGTTAATTAAACAATACTGGTAAAAAAAATAAGGAATCTCCCACTTCCGGCTTCCACGAAAGAGAACCAAAATAATTCACAAAATAGCTTTCATGCAAATCTAGCATTAAAGGTTAAAGGTTAAAGTAGTTCGCTAGTAGTAGCGCTTTAATTTGCAGTGTCAGAGAATTCTGAGAAATCTTAATGCTGACTAAATTCTCAGAATTCTGATTATTTCGCGCTACGACTAGTGAATTACTTTAAAACAAACTTGACACCGCGACCAGGCGCCAAATGACTGGTGAGAACCTTCTTAAATGAACCTTTAATGCTGGATTTAATTATCAGAATTCGGATTTTATCCAAGTATTCTGACTTTATTATCAGAATGCTGAATTTTATCTCACAATTCAGAGTTTATTAGCCTATTCGATTTCTGAATTAAAATTCTTGTGATGAATAATCTACATTTGTACAGTCGATGTGCAGCACTTTAATTCCCCTCAACTTTGTTTTCTAACACCAGCACTTCCATAACTATGCCCATGTTCCTGACTGCTATATACAAAACCATTTATAGCGCATCTATTTTTCGGCTTGGTAGTGATAGTCGCCCTAAATGCAGCTTTAATGTGGGCTCTGATTCTGAATGAATGCCGCTGCTGAACAGTGTGAATAAATAAAGGGAACTGAAATCTAAAGAAGACACGTGGTTTTGATGTACCGGTGAATTCCAGCTGAGAGTGGAACATTGCTGCAATCAGGGGAAATGAATGTGTCCTAGGCCTATTGTAAGTAGCTTTCAATTCCTTGTTTTTTTGTTGAACATATCCCTTCGGTATGACAATAGAAACTGAATATTTCTTCATGTGGAGAACCGCTGTCGATTCCCCCACCCCACACCTGTTTGTGATCGTGGAAACCGATGCGCCCTCTCAACCCCAAAATGGTTGAGTCACTTCTATGGAAGTAAATCTGTGCCATCGGATTTTGGAAATAAAAAGCCATTGAACTCTAAGCACTGAATATTTATGCATTGAAAAACGTATTTGGATTTGAATTGAACTCCTATTCAGCTTTATTTTTCAATGTTAAAAATTGAAAATCAAAGATTCAACGTCAAAATCTTCAACGCGGGGACGTTGATTACGTTGAAATTCAAATCCAGATACTTTATTTCAATGCATAAATATTCAGTGCTTATAATTCAATGGCTTTTTATTTTCAAAATCCGATGGCACAGATTTACTTCCATACACTTCTCCTTCGTCATACTTAACTGATCATACCTTTCTCTCGTTGGTTACACAAATCTTACCATGGACACTTCCAGAACCCCTCTCAAATTTCAGCCAGCCAGACACGTCTGTTAATTTATGATTGGAATTCTGAACGTGTCCCGCTTCCGAAATAGCCTGGCTAGCCATGCTGCCTTGTGCGCGATTTCATTTCGCGCTGCGAGACAGCCTGGATTCCATGGATCCGATTTTCGCCTGAGATGGGGAACCAATCACAGAACGGGGAGGGACGGCAGGACGATGACGACGTCTATGCGACACACCCATCGTCTTCTTCATTCAAATCCACCCGCAAATGGCGTGTGGCGGGTGTTCATTTCCATCCCTGGTGTGTGTGTGTGTTGGTGCAGAGATCTAAAGGTTAGAATCACTTCTGTAGAGGTTGAGATATAGCTGTAGCTACATTAAAGATGATACATAGGTGTATCTACATTATAGATTAAATGTATAGGTGAAACTACATTATAGATTATATATATAGAGGTGAAACTACATTATAGATTATATATATATAGGTGTATCTACATTATAGATTATATATATATATAAGTGTATCTAAATCTAAATCTATAACGTAGATAACCCAATATATACCATCTATAGTATAGATGGTATATATAGGTGTATCTACATTATGACACAAGACAGCAGCAGACGACCACACACACAGAAAATAAAAAGCCTGACGTCTCGCGGGAGGATTCAGGGTCGGGGGTCTTTGAAGGACGACTTCGCCCGGAAATTGAGTTCTTACCTGGTGAGCTAATTTCCTGTGGAGCGGGTGAGCATGAAGCAGTGACCACACACGGACCCTCTGTTGGGCCAGTAGGTCCAGGCCCCCCCCCCCCCTACCTGTCCCAGACGACCTGGTCCAGCCCCCCCCCCCCCCCCCCTACCTGTCCCAGACGACCTGGTCCAGCCCCCCCCCCCCCCCCCCTACCTGTCCCAGATGACCTGGTCCAGCCCCCCCTTCCCGTGCTGCACTCTGAGTTGGTCTTTGGTTGCGGACACACAGGTCGGTCTTGTCATTAATAACCTGTCTCTACACTTACACCACACGCTATAACCACAACAAAGGTTCATATTTCCCTGGTTCCACAAAAGGTACATGATCACGATGAGAAGCACATGGGGAGAAAATGATGTCTGAAGTTCCTCGCTGTAACCCGAGAACCCGTCTCCAATCAATCATCAGCTAAACTCACGGTCACACCCCCGCTGTGCTCCTATTGGCTGGGAGGTCTGGCCCCCCTCACTGGGTCTGAGCAGGGTTTCACGGCAAGCATTCAGTTCTGTGGTACTCAGCTGAATAAACGCTAAAGATAAGTGGGGCTCACCACGTCTGCTCCACCCTGACCTGACGTAGCAGACTGCCCTGTCACACAGGGAGGCCTGAGGGCTTTTATTTTGATAGTTGTTTTAGAGTGAGTGGCCGCTTCCTGTGCTTGTGGGAGGCTAATCAATGGCTAAGTGAGGGGTGGGGGGGAAGAGGTGAGGAGGAAGGGAGGGGAGGGAGGAGAGAGCTCTAAATGGTGAGCTCTCACAGGCCTCATTTCCTCTCTGATCGAATCACCTCCTCTTCCTCCTCCTCCTCTCTCTGGACCTTCCTGTGCATCGTGTAGACCTGCTCTCCTCTTCTCTACGAACCTCACTCCTCTCTCTCCTACCTCCTCTCTCCTATCGCCTCCGCTCCCTTCTCCTCTCTCCTTTCCTCCCTTCCTCTCCTCCTCTTCTGTCCTCTCTGATCGTCTCCTCTCCTCTTTTCCACTCTACTCTCCTCCTTTTTCTCCACCTCTCTTCTCTTACCCTTTTTCTTCTCCTCCTCCTCCTCTTCTCCTCTTTCTCCTTGTTTCTCCTCCTCCTCTCCTCTCTCTCTGCTCCTCTATCTGAATGTCTCCCTGATCCTAATAATAATACCATGATGTTCTCTGAGCGTCTGTCTGTCTGTCCACGCCGTCCCAGTCGAACACAATGAGAGACAGGCGGTGAGGCGTCGATATAAACACCACAGAACCGGTTCTTCCACAGAGAACCCCTCGCTCCTGCTCCAGAGGAACAGCGCATCTCTCTCTGCAGCCCCCAGCTGCCTCTCCTCCGGAGCTCCTCAGACTCCAGGAGATGGCTGGGGGAGCGCATTGATCTGAACTATATTTAGTGTCTGAGCGATGCCTGTGGAGCGCTCTCGTGTCTCCTCGGTTCCTCTCGGACTCCTCTGGTGGCCTCAGACTGACTCCACTGGCAGATTCATGAGAGGATTATCAGAATCGTTTTGTACAGGAATCAGGTTGGAGTTGAAGTTGATTTTTGCGCGTAAGGGAACAGTGACGGGCACGGGGGGGTTTGAGTGAATAGCGGTTCTGTTGGTTTAGTTTATTAAAAACATTCAAGATTCCAGAACTTAATTCATCACATGAACACAGACGATGTACAGTGAATTAAAGTGGCAATGCTTACGGGATTGTGAGAAAATACAATAGTGACCGTGTTTACAGATTAGGTATACATAAGGTATTTGGTGGTATATGGTGCGTGCGTTTGCGTCTCTGCTTGTGTGAGTGTTTACGTGTGTGTGTGTTCTTGTGTGTGTATTTTTGTGTGTTTGTATGTGCATGTATGTGTGCATGTGTGTGTGTGTGTGTGTGTGTGGGATGTAAGTCTGTTCAGAGGCAAGACACATGTACACACAATGCATAACGCATGTTGAACTCAAACGTTGACGCACATGCACACACATGCAGAAACACACACACACAGACATACACACACACACACACACACACACACACACACACACACACACACACACACAGCCATTGTCATTCTCCACAGTGGATTAAGATAGGAGCATTGTCAGGTCTTGGATGAGTCAGATTAGCGTGATTAGCGTGTGCGTGCTAATCGCCTGGGCTCCGCCGACAGATCCGTCAAATGCCCACCCACGGCGAGCCCCCCCCCCCCCCCCCCCCCCCCCCCCTAGGCTAGGGCTCTAATCCCAGGTGGACTCTGGCTGCTCTGAGCCGGTTGTTTGTCTGTCGAGTGGGTGGGTGGGTGGGGGGGGAGAACGCGACGTGAAACGAATCCGTATTAAACACCCGAGCTGATGTTTATTATCCAGAGGTTTTTTTTCCATCAAATATTCCTGAAACAATCTGAAGGATGAAATGAAAGCTCTGTTGGCGGGCGGAGATGAGCGGGGGGGCGGCGGCTCCGTCAGCGCAGGTGGAGCAGGGAGGGGCTCTCAGACACAACATGAAAGGAAAATACATATTTTCATATTTCTGTTTGATTCCCCCCACTCATTCGTTTATTCCACAAAGCAAACCCAAAATAAATGAATTCAATTTCACACCTAAATCGAATAGTCGTCTCAACTTTGTTTCAAACAGTTGTCGTGATGACATCACCTGGTCCGAGTGGGCGGGGCTTCACGGTTCCAGCCAATAGACACTCTCTTTGGCAGAACTTCTCCTCCACTTTGGAACTCGTCAGTAGTCACCTGTCTGCCATTACCTTTGTCCTGCCCTTAATATTATGCTTTATGAAATACAAAACATTTTTGACCAAGACTAACTGACTGGAGACAACTGTACACAGCCCACACACACATACACACACACACACACACACACACACACACACACACACACACACACACACACACACACACACACACACACACACACACACCCACAAATAATCACACACAATCAGCGACACGCACATACACACACACACACACACACACACACACACACACACACACACACACACACACACACACACACACACACACACACACACACACACACACACACACACACACACAAATAATCACACACAATCAGCGACACGCACACACCGACGCGTGTACGCAGACACACATAGGCCTACATACACTGACTTAAGCTGACGAGTGTACAGGTACACAAATACACAGATAAATTGAGATGTTCTCACGCACACACTCACACACACGCATGCCCACAAGCACTTAGACACACAGACACACACACACACACACACACACGCACTCACACACACACACACACACACACACACACACACACACACACACACACACACACACACACACACACACACACACACACACAGTTAAACTGACACGTATACGTAGGTACACACATACACAGATAAATTGAGAGATGTACTCACACACACACACGTACCCACACACACACACACACACACACACACACACACACACACACACACACACACACACACACACACACACACTAGTCAGCTCATTAGATTAGATGCAACTTTAATAAACCCCAGGGGAAAACAGGGTAATGTTGCCAATTGCACACATGCACACTCACAGCACAACACACGCACACACACACTCACACAAAAGCACACACACACACAACATTAACAAACACATGGCCCTGGAAACACTCATAAACACTTGCACACACACCACAGACATGCACACATCCACACTCGTAAATCACAGATGCATGCATGTGTGCGCACACACACACACGTAAACATACACACACATACTTGCGCCAAGATACACGCACAAACATGATTCAAGCAAATACCCAAAAATGTATTTAAGTTCTCATGGACACACACACACACACACACACACACACACACACACACACATACATACATACATACATACATACACACAAACCCCCACACACACACACACACACACACACACACACACACACACACACACACACACACACACACACACACACACACACACACACACACACACACACACACACACACACACACACACAAGGTGAGTGCACGTAAAACGTTGGTGCTGGGGGCTGGTCCCGGGGGGAGGAGGGGGAGGGGGTGTTAGTCACCGTGGAAACATCAGCGTGCGCGAGAGTGCACGGCATACCTAACATAATGTTCCCCCTGGCAACCATAAAACAGACCATAATAAGCAAGGCTGGATTGCTGCTTCAGCTCTCTGTCTTCCAGCCGTAAAATACACGATATATATATATACACAAAAATATTTACACATATATATATTCTTCCAGCCGTAAAATACACGAAATACATATACACAAATATATGTATACCAAAATATATACATAAATATACACATATATGTATGTGTATATACATATATCAGAGGTGGCTGGTGGTTTTTAATGTGAGGGAGGAAGGACTGCGCGCTTGGTTGCCATTGGCCTGCTTGCACATGGTGGCATAAGAATGTGAGACTCAAGTTGTTTCAGGGTGTTTTGGTGAACTACAAAAGAGTAGGGAGGGATAGTTATGTGAATAAAATTGATACAAAGCCACTAGTGTCATCATTGTAATTTGAAAGCTGGTGGGCAGCATGTCTTTGAAATGGACTACAAGGGCAGAGGGAAAGGATGCAAAGCCCAATAGTCAAATCAGGCCTACTCTTGATTTGTATGAGTAAATAAAAAAATCTGGGCCTATTTTTGCCCTCAATGACTGAAGTTATTGGATGTAATTTAGCTATGTTTATTTTCAGTTACAATTGTTTTAAGAAAAGACTCAAGACCAAAAGTGATGCCATTTAATATGCATCATGCTCTGAATCATTCACCCTTTCCACACCCTTTCCACAATATCAAACAGAACGGTCAGAGTAACAAACTAGTAAAAGAACAAGAACATTATTTCAAACAACCTGATCTATAGGCATGGTGCCTAGCAAGGAAAGTCGCATAGCAGCACCAGCGTGATCTTGACACTTGTCGTGGCGTTTGGTTGCCCCAGACCACGGTGGAGATTTGCCATTAGAAAACAGGGCCAGCAATACAATCGATTGCAAGTAATGCTACCAGTAAGCAATGAGTACATAGCAAACCATGTAGCACCCACAACACTGCCATTATTTTTGGTGATCTCGATTTTGCGAAGTGGCAGTGGTGTGCACAGGTAGACCCAAGGTGGTGCTATAGCACTTGCCCTTTGCCCCCTGGCCCAATCAAGTGCCCTTTTGAAAAAAATAAAATAATGTGAAAGTTATTTTTTATTTTTTTTATTTTTAAACAGTGTATGTGGCCCATGCCGACATTATCATCTATAAAGGCTCGACAATTAAAAACGTGTGATAATAATGGCCCAATATATATGCCCCCCCCCCCCCTCCTCCTCGCACACACCTCTCTTCCTTTGTCAACGTGAACGCGCAGAGCGGACACAAACGGAGGCGCGTTGCAGCCGTAGTTCACAGCTGCTGCCCACACACACCTACTCCCCTGCCCTGCCCAACCGGCGATGTAACACATAAATGAATTGAGTCTAGAGTGTATTGTTTAAGCCTCCTTTCTAGATACTGTGACTGAGGAGCTGAACAGGAGATTCAACGCTGGAAGTCCCACTGCTAGAGTCATTCAGTCCTTCCACCCCTTAACGGTTCTTGCCAACTGGGTAAGCACGCCAAACGCAGAAGCCAAGGAAGCCGTCCACATCCTGATTTCTATGGAGAAGACGAGGACCAGCTGAAGACAGAACTAAAGGTGTTCCACTCCAGCTTTCCTGCAAAAGACCTCAAAGAAATCTTTGCCATACTGAGGGAAAACAGTGGCCAGCTCATCTTTCCTGCCTTTGTGAAGATGATAAAAATCTATGAAACATTGCCAGTGACAACTGCTTCTGTGGAGAGATCATTTTCAAAGCTGAAAATTATCAAAACTAAACTAAGAAGTCTGTGTGGAGAAGTTACGGCTCTCTGATCTACTCCTGCTTGCTATAGAAAAATACATCAAGATCAATCATAGTGAGGTCATCAACATCTTTAAAGACATGGCACTGAGGAGGATGCTGCTTTAGAAAAGTGGTAATGATCACTCTTCACTTCGAAATGACACTTTAAAAAAAAAATCTCACACTGCTATAATAAGGCAGGCGGGAGTTCCACGTTTTACGTTTACACGATGACGGTCTGAACAGAAGACGCAAAAGTGGCGTCGCGTCTTCACTTTTTATTCCGCGTATAGACAAGCGTTTTCGGGAGGAAATCTGCGTGCATACGGTGACGCAAAAGTGTGTGGAATTCGATTGGGTATGCATGTCAGGCGGCTAAATGGTGCTGTGATACACTATCACACAACACCGCCATGTCTGAGCGCATGCGTATAATCTTCCTTTCTTCTCACATATCCTGTGCATTTCGTGGAAAGACTTGGTAGAGCTGCCAGAGCAGCTTGAAGGTCCGACGCATGGAAATAATCTGACATGTTTGTTTATTTCCCTGTACTGGGGCATGTATGTGACGTAAACGCGTACGCGACGTGAGCAGATCTGAGCAGTGTTTTGCGTCTTGGCAGTTTAGACGGCAACGCTACGGCGGAGCGTATTAAACTTTTCCCCTCTGGAGGGTGGTTTCAGATTTATGCGTTTTCATGCCCCAAAAACGCCGTCACCGTCTAAACGAAAGGCACTTCCGATAAAATATTTTGTCGTTTTTACGCGCCAGCGTCCTTGTGTAAACGGGGCCTTAGAATGAGCGGCAATGCAGAGCGGGTTTGTTATTGACAGCGTTGCCAGATTGGGCAGATTTCCCGCCCAATGATACTTTTTCCAGCCTAACGTGGTTAAAAGTAGCCCAATTGGGTGAGAAATTGGCCCAATCTGGCAACACTGCTCATCAGCCAGGGATCCTGCTTATTGGTTCATAGCGCAGCGCGAATAGATCTTTGTGCGAATCAGACCCCTTAAGGTCACACCCACTCAGAGGAGGACTTTCCTCCTCTCTCCCATTGAAACCCATGTTATTCACCGACCCCCAGTACTTTCGGGGAAATGAATGGGAGTCAACGGAGGCTGATGGAGGAACGTCCTCCCTGAAGTAATTGTCAATAGGCGATAGGGGGTGCTAATGTCCCTTTACCCAGGGAAACAAACATTATAATTTCAAAGGCATTAAAGTAGTCATATTTAAGGGCATTAATTCATTACAGTAGTCAGGGCAATCTGCATAATTATTCTCAACAATGTTAAGGAGGATCTTCCTCCCTCTCCTCAATTGAGAAGCCTCCACTGATATATATGCACACACACAT
>NC_079419.1:10321250-10335652 GCF_026213295.1 Gadus chalcogrammus | reverse complement strand
CATAGACTGTACAAGTTACAACATAGATGTAAGATTCAAACCACAGTCAGTGTATCATTTAAAACAAAGAATGGACTGCTGCAGACTATAAAGTGTACGATGTAAAACATGGAATGTACTGCTACCGACATAAAGTGGACGTTTTAGAACACGGAATGTACCCCTACCGACAATGTGTATTAAGGAAAAAAACAGAATGAACTACTTCCGACATAAAGTGTACGATGTAAAACACAGAATGTACCCCTACCAACATAAAGTGGATGATTTAAAACACAGAATGTACCCCTACCAACATAAAGTGGACGATTTAAAACACAGAATGTACCCCTAATGAAATAAAGTGTACAATTTGAAACAGACAAATTGTGTGATCTCGAAATGTAGAATTTTAATGCAAAACATAGAACGATCCAATTTAAAACCCTTCTTTTACATTATGGGTTTCATGTACAACATGAAAGATGAGAGGCAGTCCGACTGCCTTCAAGACTGACGTGGGAACATCCTGATGTCCTTGGGGAACCGGAAGACGTTCCTCATTCCTGGTTCTAAATGAGTCTCCCCACTCACATCGCCCGTCTGGGATTAATAAAGTGCTATCTTATCTTAGCTGAAACCATCATAACATATCCTTTGGTGATGTATAATTCATAACTCATTCTAATAGCCTATTCAGGACTTAATGGCAGACAGCGCTCAGAATAGCGACAGTTAACTCTCAGAATAGCGACAGTTAGCGGAATAGCAATGGTTAGCCATCTGAATAGCAACGGCTACCTCTGGGAATAGAAACAGTTTGAAGGATAGCAATGGTTAGCTCTCAGAATAGCAACAGTTTAGCGGAATAGCAAGAGTTAGCTCTCAGAATAGCAAGAGTTAGCGAAATAGCAACAGTTAGCTCTCAGAATAGCAGCAGTTAGCGAAATAGCAACAGTTATCTCTCAGAATAGCAACAGTTATCAGAATAGAAATCGGAATAGCGATAGTAAGCTCTCAGAATAGCAACAGTTAGCAGATGACCAAAGTTAGCTTTCAAAAAAGCAACAGTTAGCGTTCAGGATAGTGAGCGGAATATTCTCAGCAAGCTGTCCGAATAGCTAAAGTTATCTCTCAGAATAGCTACAGTTAGCTATTGGAATAGCAACAGTTAGCAAAGCTTCACTACACACAACCGCCAAAAGCTGTTAACATTGTTTAATGATCCAATTGTAAAATACATGTTTGCGCGCAATGATGCGATGTGTGTGTGCCAGTGCATGTATGAGTGTGTGTATGAGTGTAGACCGTGCATTCATATTTGTGAAGGTTATGATAGTATGTGGTATGGCAGGTGCGTGTGTGTGTGTGTGTGAGTGGGTGTGTGCTAGAGCGTTGTGGTATGCATGTGTGCATCTGTGTTGTAATTTGGTGTGCGTACATATGCATGTGTGTGTCATGATGCAGTGTGCGTGTCTGTGTGTGCGTGTTCGTTGGGTTGTGTCTGTGTGTGTGTGTCTGTGCATGTTTGTGTTTGTATGTGCGTGTGTGTCTGTTTGTGCATGTTTGTGTGTGTACGTGTGTGCATGTGTGCGCGCGTGCGTGTGTGTGTGTTTCTGCATGTGAGGTCCTGTGACTTAAGGAAATGCTTTGACTAATTCTAGAGCATTTCGCCCGCGGACGTACCACAGAACAATCAGTCTTCCCTCAGATTCTCCCCCTTCTCCGTCTCCCCTCCTCCTTTTTCTTCTCCCCCAACCCACCCTCCCTCCCACCCTTTTTAATCTCCTCCCTTTCTCTCTGTCCTCTACACATGTTCTCATCCCTCTCTCTCTTTCCTCACTTTCTCTCTCTCTCTCTCTCTCTCTCTCTCTCTCTCTCTCTCTCTCTCTCCCCCTACGTCTCTCTCTTTCTCTCTCTCTCTCTCTCTCTCTCTCTCTCTCTCTCTCTCTCTCTCTCTCTCTCTCTCTCTCTCTCCCCCTACGTCTCTCTTTCTCTCTCTCTCTCTCCCCCTCTTGCTCTCTCTCTCTGAAATGAGGCCAGACAGTCTGCTGAAAGATGTTCTAAATTATCCACCCGCGACCACCACCCCCCTCTCCTCCCCCCTGCCCCTCCCCCGTCCCGCCCCTCCTCCTCCTCTCCCCCCCCCAGGTCCTCCCCCATCTCTCCGGTGCTGTACTGAGTGCGCTCCACGTCCGGGGGGACGGCCGCCTGTCGGCCATGTTTCTATTTCAGGTCTGCATGACGGAGAGGCGATCCCGGTTCTGTTCTGACGGGGGGAACTGGCCCCCCTGGACCACGTCCACACACACGTGCTCTTTGTTGTTCCCTCGCTCCGGGCCTGGCTCTGTGAGCCACACTGTGGATACGTGCTGTGGTTCTGGAGCCGTTGGTCCCATTCCCAGTGTTCCCAGTGTGTAGCCGCCCTATAGCGAGACGCCCTCACCCCTTCCTGCTCCCTAACGACATGTTCCAGAAACAAATTCTGATTGTACGTTGCTTCGGAGGAGAGAGTCTGCTATAAGACGGGGGCGGCAGTACCTCAGGAGGTAGAGGGGGTTGGCTGGTAACCGCAAGGTTGCTGGTTCGATTCCCGGCTCCTCCTAGCTGAGTGTTGAGGTGTCCCTGAGCAAGACGCTGCTCCCGACGAGCTGGCTGTCGCCTCGCATGGCTGACTCCGCCGTCGGTGTGTGAATGTGTGCATGAAAGGTTAAATGTGAGGCTATATTGTAAAGTGCTTTGGGTAAAGGATGGATCCATTTACCATCTACAAGACTAGATAGTAAATAATAGCTATACTAATAGCTGTACTATACTGTGGTACTGTGGTTTAACAACACCGGATCCATCCATCTTAGCAGACGGCTCCTCTCCAGGCATTGAACCCATGATGTATCTCTGCGCACCTACAGTCTGTTGAACTACGACCCCGGCGGTGAGATACACATCGTATAGCTGCGGGGTCGTGACCCTCTACCGGGGGGCCCGGAAACCAAAGTCAGCCACCGAGCTGGGGGCCGCCCAGCGGTCAGACGAACGAGGTCGGGCGGCGTCGCTCTGACCTGCTTTCTGGAAGCATCTCCAACCCCTGAGAAACACGCAGCGCTAATTAGAGAAACAAACGGGTATTGTCTCTCTCTACTTAGCGTACACGCTCCGGAATAGCCCCACGGAGGCTAGCTTCTCCTGGTTGCTCAAAGGCACTGAGGCATGGAAGATACCTGTTGTGAGAGGCGTTCCCCCTTCCCTCGGGGTCGAGTGTTACTCCGGGGTTGAGGTTTGGGAGAGCGTCCATCCGATAGCTTCTCTTTCAGGACGGTATCGGGTTCTGCTTGTGTCTGTGTGGTCCGGCTGGAGAGTGGGTTAGCGTGTGCGTTTTGGGTTTCTTGTAAGCAGGGCTGCGGTGCGGCGGGAGGGCTGTCGCCACCGCGCTCAGGGAATAGTTGGAGCGCTTGTCTCCAACCCAGGAATAACAACCCTGCAGCCAGGGACGCTCACTCTGGCCCACACAGCCCTCCATGGAGCATGAATCAAACTGACTGATTTACTGAGCGGCTCAAGTACATGCTAACGTAACATGCTAGCACGACCTAGCCTGAAGAACAGCCTGCACTGGGCTAGGCAAGAAACAAGTGACACACCTTGAATCACCACATTTTGTAACAAGTCAACATCTGGTGCCAGTACATGGTGTAAAAATTAAACATTGTACCAGTACATGTTCAAATCCTGTCCCAGTATGTTACTGGTAAATCCCTTGCACCAGTACACGTCGTCATAGGTCACCCATTGTACCAGACCAGTTCACCCCAAGACCAAGCCTTGTAATAACAGGTTTTAGAAGGTACAACATTACGTTACAAGCCTAACCTCGTTACAACCTGACCATCACATGTTGCTATGACTCCATCTTTGCACCTACAGATGTTGCTTCAACACTGACGTATCCGATTAAAACTGATATTCAAAGACAACCAATCACCCAGCGTCCTACCCTCCATCCGGGTAGGACAGGAGGGACTCCATCCGCCCACCCCCCCCCACGTGGGACAGGTGAAGCAGCAGCGGGAGGTGTCCCAGCTCCACCACCAGGACAAATCCAGAGACGTAGCTCCCCTAACTAAGCCCACCAACATGCCTCCACCCACTCCCTCACTCTCACTCTCCTGTCTGCATCTGCGTATCGACCACAACACACAGCGTCACGCCCAGAGGGACACACTCCGCCAACCTAACAACGGGATGTTCATTTCCCTGTGAGGTCTGTGGCGGCCCCAGCGACAGGTGTGGCGGAGGTACGGATCGGGGCGTTAACGTAACTCTGTGGCGTGGCCCCGTTCCCCGACGGCTCGCCGTGGAACGGGGGGTTGAATAAGAAAAAAAAGTTGACCCAGACGTCAGGCAGCAGGCCTGGAGAAGCTGAGGGGCTGTCTGGGCAGAGAAACACGACCCAGCGCACGGCTGTGGTGGTCTTGTTGGACCACGAGATGGACCGCCATGCGCTACACACACGCTGTGTATAGAGGCCGTCCTGAACACACAGAGGGCCCCCCCTGGGGGGGTGGCAGACAGAGGGGCGACTGTTGCTGTGTGCGTGTGCGTGTGTGTGTGCGTGTGCGTGCATGTGTGCGTGTGTGCGTGTGTGCGTGTGTGTGTGCCGGTTGCCAGTGGTCTAGATGAGAGTCTAGACAACATATCTCCACTATAAGTTTAATTATACATTTGACCTCAATTACAACTGAACAAAAAATAGATAGATGGAGAGAAAGAGTGAGTGGAAGTGAGAGTCATCGGAACAATCAACCAATACCGAGGCGTTCAATACCGAAACAGCAGATGTGGTCACAGTGACCAACAGGGGGCGTAGTTCTACATCATTGTATCCGGGTAAGATTGGAGCGCGCGCGCGCGCGTGTGTGTGCGTGTGTGTGAATGAAACCGGGGTATTCAAGAGAGAAAGAAACAAACAGAGAAAGACAAAGCCATAAAGATAAAAAGAGACAGGGATAAATAGTACGAGAAGCGATAGAGCGAGACAGACAGACAGACAGACAGACAGACAGACAGACAGACAGACAGACAGACAGACAGACAGACAGACAGACAGACAGACAGACAGACAGACAGACAGAAAGACAGAAAGACAGATAGACCCTTACTTGCATTCTCTGTCCTCCAGGTCAAAGTGCGGGTTGAAGTTGATCAGGATCTTCTGCCCGGGATCGGGCGCCGTGATGTGCCACGCGCACTGTTGGGACGGCGGGTAGGCGGTGGGGTACCCGGGCGACGTCAGGTAGTTCGCGCTGTTGATAATGATGTTGTGTCCACAATTCCCTGCAAAGCAACACACACCCGCACGTTAACCCGACTCCCCAAACCCGGGGCACGGCTCAGGATTCAGGGACCAACACACACCCGCACGTTAACCCGACTCCCCTAACCCAGGACACGGTTCAGGGAACAGTATAGCAACATCTGCGGCTGCCCCTGCAGCTCCGCTTTGTTTCCCTGGACCCGGACCCACTAGGTGGTGGTGCTAATCCTGTCTACCTGAACCAACTGGTCCTCTCTGGACGAGGCTCCCTGTTCTCTCTGCGCTAATCATCTCCCACCCAGCGCTGTTGAACACAACGACTGTTGCTCCAGTCCGTGAACACATGGCGCTAGAGCGCTGAGAACCCGGGCTGGAACCCCGCTCTGTCTGTCGATAGATGACAGACGAGCGGGACGTACTCACGGGGAACCATACATCAGTGTCTGGCTCAAAGGAGAGCCTTAACTACAGAACGGTGCGCAGCACCACCCAACACTACCAGTCCCACCTGCACCAGTCAACACCAACCAGCACCAACAGTCCCACTCGCACCAGTCAACACCACCCAGCACCACCAGGCACCACCCAGCAACCCGAGCACCACCAGCACCACTAAGCCCAGCACAATTCAGCCCAGCAGCCCCGGGGGGGAAGACAGGTGAGCGGCAACAATGATGCAAAATGATGCAAGAAGCTCCCGCTCTCCGGGCGGTGTGACGGCCCACCCCGGGTCCCGCAGACCCCCTCAGACCCCCGCTAGACCTACTTGTGAGGGACGAGACGAGGACGGCTCGGCCGAGGAGGAACAACAGGAATTCACTAAGCCTCCTCCTCCGACCACGGAGCCCCAGCATGGTTCCTCACAGACAGTGGTCCGTTCACACGAAAAGGAGGTGAGCTCCGGAGCCTGCCCGGTGGAGACGCTGGGGAGACGCGGTAGAGCGTTTAAGTCGAGACGCCGGCGCTGGTCACCAGCATCCTTCGTGTCTCACAGCCGGTCCTCCCGTCACTCAGGCGGCGGACAACTTCGTGAGGTCCCCCGAAAAAAAGAAATCCGATAATCCAAACGTCTCCAACAGACGGTAACGGTCGAAAGAAAAATCCTCCTGATCCGGAGAAAGTCAGCGGCTCTGCGCTCAAGAGCGACCACCTTCTGAAGCCCCGTCCCCCGGCGGACAGCGAGCCGGAGTGGACCCAGAGAGGTCGGCTGTTCTACCGGCTGAAGGAACACCGATGACTCAGTCACCTCTGCTCTGGCAGCCGGTGGAACACGATGGGAGAGGTCAGCGATGGAGCGGCGGTCCTGCTCCCGGTGTAGGTCACGTTACCAGTCCAACTCCCCCCGGTTAACCGGTGGTCTCTCGGTGCGACAACCGTCTGCTTGCGCGCGGATGAACGTCAGGGGAAGCCTCTCGCTGCGCTGCTCGAGCGTCAAACTACTAGAAAAAAAAACCGCGGAACCTCCACTGAACGACTGAACTGCACGAGACTCCGGGAGCGACTGACACACAACAACGCGCCGCTCGCGCGCTCCCCGCGCGGAGGGCTGGAACCTCTGCGCGCGCACGCAGACCCGACGGCTTCAATCAGGAGCGAGGAGGAGACCCGTGTTTTAAACAACCTGTCGCTCGATTTAAGGGGAAAACGCGGTTTTTAAAAACAAACATGTCGCTCGTTCAGCGGTAAACCTCGAAGTGAGACCCTCCCTGCTCTGAATCACTTCAGCCTACACTACATCCACGACCACAGCTCAGTAAATCTAATAACACCACCGTGTACCCCCTTTCAGCAAGGCACACAGTAACCCACATTCAAACCAACGGTCGCCCGCCTCAGATATTTCATTGAGGTTATTAAATTAAACCAATTCCAGAACACGCCTGTGTATAGCCCACATTAAATAATCAAATTATTTATTAGTAATTAGTCTATGCTTTATTTAAACCCCATGGTTAAAGATTACAGTAGGCCTACCTCATTGGACCATACATTTGCAGTTCTAACAACAGTCATGAATAGCTTATTCTACACAAAGATGGGTCAACACAACAGTTTTATGGGATCGAAGATAAGTCAGACCATATGGCCTCTTTGCCTTTTCCACCAAAGCCAAGACAGACCGAAGGTTTACCTGGTCAATTAAAACCTGGATTCATGAACCACCTCCAGAACGCAAGCTCGTTGACCTTGTGTCTCTGTATAAACCATGTGCATGCACCTCTCAGTCATACCTAGCCCGAAAAAACATAGCATATGGTCAAAATATTTTTTCGTTAATTGATAGTTGGCAGAGGTAAAAGTCGTCCCGACGGTTTAACTGGTCGCCCTGAGTTATAACTAGTCGCTCAGACGGTTTAACTGATCGTCAGAACTGTTTAACTGGTCGTTCGCCGTTAACCATTAACCGTTCATTAGCTAAGCCTCGTCACGAGGTTTGAGGAGCTGAAAGTAGACCAGATGGGAGCTGATAAAGACCTGCCTGTTGATGGCTTTTACTCCGAGTGTAAAATAAACCGTGAGCCTTTTAAAATCCAACCATTGGGTCTCTCTTCTGAAACAGCTCTTTAACAACCTGTTCACAGCGACATAAAGGTAGGCTACCTCCTCTATCTTGAATGTAATATCTTTATTCAACGAAGTAGGCTGTAACCTGGGTTTAAAAGTGGCGCTAGACCAGTGTCTTAAAGATGAAGAGGACTCTTCTTCATCTCTAATATGTCATGAGAGCACATATATAAAAAAAAGTGAAGGACCCGTATCTGGATGTATTGATTTGCGTGGATGTTGTGTTAGCTAACACACTAAAAAAGAGTTTGACCTCAGGGTCAACGTACAGTAAGGCTACAATAAATTTCATTTTAAACTGTCCTGACTTCACCTTGTAAACAAACCGAGACACCGAGAGAAGCAACATCGCTCGGATTGCTCAAACAAAAATCAATAAAAATAAAAAATACCTTGCAGGGAAACTTCTGATTCTGTCTTTATAAAAAACAGACGCCAAGGCCGGCAATTGAAAACACAGCGAACAATAATGTTATTTTTCCAAGGCAGTTTGCCCTTGAGCCTGGAACTTAACCGCTGCTCCGTTCGAGCGAAGCCGTGGCGGTCTTGGCGGCAGGCTCGCCCTGAACGAGGTGGGCTAGCAGTCAGGGTCACCATGGCAACGGAGTAAACAAGGCGGAAAATAAAAGAGGGGGAGAGAAAAGTTATTGACAGCAGCAGCAGATTGATGGAGTTGGAGTACGTGAGAGGAGGAGGTAGAGAGGTAATATTAGAACCAAGCGATAAAACCCACGACGAGATGTTCGACGAGCTAACATTTCGACGCTCCGTCCGTCGGTCGTTCAAAACGGAGCTGGCCGCGAGACGGGACGGAGAAACGAGTTGAGAACGTTTGACGGAGCTGTGATCTGATTGGCTTCCCTTTGGAGCTGTGATCTGATTGGACGCCCTTCGGAGGGTCCGCCTCCAGGCAGATGAGGCGGAGAATTCTTGAATTTGGAGCGCAGCATCAAGGTGGAAAACCGACGCGGTCAGGGGGCTGACGTGAGGTCGGACGTCAACGCTCAACTACTAATAGAAATAGTTTGGCTGAACGTTCATCATGTGACCACAGTACTAAAAGAGAGGTAGAGAGAGATAGAGTGCGTGAGGGAGAGAGAGGAGGGGAAGAGAGAGATAGAGGGAGAGAGAGGAGCGAGGTAAAGGTCAAGTAAGTGGGGGAAGAGATAGAGTGAAAGATAGAGGAGGGGTAGAGAGAGATATAGAGTTAGTGAGGGGTAGAGAGAGTTAGAGTGAGGGAGAGGGAGAGAGAGATACAGCGAATGAGGGAGAGAAACTGAGTGAGAGAGAGGGGGAAAGGTGCCAATCCTCGTGGTTCCAATCACATATTCGTTTACGATCACAGATTAAATTACTATTTTAATTAGATTGGGATCAAAGAGTTTTCAGGCTTTCTCAGACGTCTAGGGACTTCACAAAAGTTTTGTCTGTACTTTATTGACATCTGTTGGCATAGCAATAAGAATACACACATATATAAACTGAAATATATACACACACATATATATACAAATATATACAATAAAATTAGATACTGATGAAGGTAACGACTATCAGTATCTATCAGACTATCAGTGCGCTTACAGCGCAGATCAGTTTTTGGAAACGTGTGTGGGAGGTTACTGACACACTTGGCTAACAAGACAAAAAGTATATTTCGACACAGTGTCGGGGCGAGCCGTCTGTAGTATGTTTAAAATAGAGGCCCATTGTGTAGGCGTGCTCACACCACCATCAGGGTATCAGTTATTATTATGGGATGTGGAGACTGATTGTGTTAAGATAAAAACACAATATGGCTCGATGTTTGAAATCAATGATCTCTCTACCTCTCTCTCTGTCCCTCTCCCTCCATCTCTTCCTCTCACTCTCCCTTTTTCTCATTCTCTACCATCCTCCCTCTCTTTACCAACTCAGAAAGCAGAAAATGATATGCATGGGTTGTACACATACACACACACACACACACACTCACACACACACACACAAACAAACACACATTAACACACACACACGCCTCCAGCCGTGTGTGTGCTGGGTGAAATGGCAGGGGCGGCTATGTGTGTAATAATAGCCCTTCTCCTTAATTACAGACACGCAAACAAACACACACGCATCCACATGTGCACACAAATATACACGCATACACACACACATCAACTTGTGCATACATATTACACACACACATCAAAGGACACACATACACACCTTCACACATCCATGATCACACACACACACACACACACACACACACACCCAGACCCATTAGCTGCAGCTAGCCCAAATGCTACCGCAGCAGTAAGAGTGGTTAGCGGTGTGCTAGTGCCAGGCCTAGCCAATAGCTTCAAGCTGCATTTAGACATGAACATGTATACCGTACATACAGGCAACACACAGGTCAGGTTATTATGCATGCACCAACTCGCTAACAAATACACACAGGGACACATCTTAAAGGCACCCAGTGCAACTTTATGTAAACATTCAATGAAAAATAAACATTCAATTTCTAGTCTTTTTTACACGTAGTAAGTTTCAATAACTCCATACCATTACATATCGACATTCAAGGAGCAAAGATGAGACGTCGTTGTGTGGTGAGAACTGATAGAAAATCGTAAACAACAACAATCGCCGGTGGGGAGAAGCCATTTTTCCATTGACTGGAAGCCTGCTTTATTTATTGTAGGTTACAAAAAATAAAGAAAATGGCGGCATTGTTGTTGTTATCGATTTTGTATCAGTTCTCACCACACAACGACGTCTCATCTTTGCTGCTTAAATGTCGGTATGTAATGGTATGGAGTTATTGAAACTTACTACGTGTAAAAAAGACTAGAAATTGAATGTTTATTTTTAAGCCTCGAAAGTTGCACTGGGTGCCTTTAACAATCACACATGTTGCACACAAATAATAATTGTGCACACGCAAAGCCACACACACAAGCCCCATTTGGTTCTTCTATGCAAAGCAGAGATACCGGAAAACACACACCAGTACTGCAGATATTGCATGCTATCTATATGCAAAACACACAGACACACACACACACACACACGCAAACACACATACACACACAGAATGACATCGTAGCTGCAATTCAACCTATTTTGCACAATAAATCATATAAGGAGTGATTTATCGAGACTACAAAGTTCCTCGCAGAATAAACAAGTCTCTCCCTGACTTTTAATTTCTTCAGGAGTTGAAGAATGAACTTTCCTGTCTGCGGTCGACCTAGGCTGTGGAGGAGTCTTTCTCTGTTAAACATGCTTTTATTCTGAAAAGCAGTGCTGTAGCGCCTCATGACGATTTGCCGAACGCATTAAGGATCTGCTTTTAAAAACAGTCGCTGGTTAACGCTTAGTCATCCAATTACTTGTCACATTAAAAGTCCTGCAGATAGGAACTGATAAATATTACAATACGCCAACAGGGTGATTCATAAATACAATGCTATAACTATACCTCCCCCTTTGTGATACAACTGAACATAAATATGAAGTTTGATTCATATTCATTAAGTTCACTTAATGAGTACTGTGTACTTTTGTTAGGAGGAGAGATATGTTGAAGTATGAAGAGGAGGAGGAGGGGGAGAAAGACACGAGGCAGACAGTAGAAGAACGGAGAAGGAGAGCAGAACAGAAGGAAATGATAAAAATTATAGGAGGAGAAAAGGAAAAAAGAGTGAAGAGGAGAAGAAAGAAGACGATAAGAACTGGAGGGAAGAGGACAAGGGATGGGGAAAAGGGGGAGAAGGGGAATGGAGAAGAAGGGAGGGGAGGAGTCGAAAACAGAGGTTAGGAGAAGAGGAGTAGAATATGTTGTCTCTTACTACAGGGCCTGATAGCAGTGAGGAGATGGAGGAGGAAGAGGAAGTCATAGTCTTGTCACGAATGTGATTCAGCTCCGACTCAGAGAGATGATATTCACGCTTGTTTCATCAGTTGTCCTACACACACAGACACACTCACACACACAGACTCACCCGCACTCACTCAATGGCACACATACACACACGCGCACATTCTCACACAGGCACACGCACACTTAAACACACACTGCACAAGCACATGTTCTCTCTCACTCACACACACACACACACACACACACACACACACACACACACACACACACACACACACACACACACACACACACACACAGAAACACACACACACACACACACACACACACACACACACACACACACACACACACACACACACACACAGATAGACACGCACGCAATCACAGCCACGCACACTCAATGCGCAATTACCCAAACCCCCAGACGAACACCCCCGTACAGATACACACAACCTCACAACTTCACACACGCACGGTCCAAACGAGAAGCCCTGAACTAACGATACAAAATGTGATTTAATGAGTCACTCACAATATGTTGCAACGGTGACTCAGCACCACGCTGCGAGCTAACACACAAGCACACAAACCTACAAACACACAAACACACGAAACGAGACGCAGGTCCAGGCTGCGGGCAGACCTTCACTCTACACAACGCCGCACAACACCACAAACCCACACTCTACACAACACCGCAGACCCACACTCTACACAACACCGCAGACCCACACTCTACACAACGCCACAGACCCACACTCTACACAACACCACAAACCCACACTCTACACAACACCACCAACCCACACAACACCACAAACCCACACTCTACACAACGCCGCACAACACCGCAGACCCACACTCTACACAACACCACAAACCCACACTCTACACAAC
Organism: Gadus chalcogrammus; assembly: GCF_026213295.1. Lineage (NCBI taxonomy): Eukaryota > Metazoa > Chordata > Actinopteri > Gadiformes > Gadidae > Gadus > Gadus chalcogrammus. The sequence continues at coordinate 10,323,023 of NC_079419.1, read as the reverse complement.
ACCGCAGACCCACACTCTACACAACACCGCAGACCCACACTCTACACAACACCGCAGACCCACACTCTACACAACGCCACAGACCCACACTCTACACAACGCCACAGACCCACACTCTACACAACGCCACAGACCCACACTCTACACAACGCCACAGACCCACACTCTACACTACGACACGGACAAACACTCTCAACACTTTCCCGTCAATCACAGGTACATGAATGCAGGATTGTCAATGGGGGAGAGAAGTAGGGGGACAGGCCTCAGCACTTGAATCTCATCGACAGCATCATTAAAGTTTGACAGTGAACATGAGGCACTAATCCAGCAATGTCACGACGAAGCATCACAAATAGAGCTCAGATGGTGATGAAATGTTGTCGTGGCATTTCTAAAAGCAAGAGGTAATAGTATTCTACTACTGTGTGTAAGTCGTAGTGAAGGTGTCTCCTCTGCTGCAGGCTTAATGCGACACTTTTGTTCAACCTTCTGAGGATTTGCGTAGTGTGGGGCTGTTTTCCGTGTGAGTATTTCCACACGTTTGTGTGAGGATTCAGGTTGGTCTGCTGTAATCGCTGGAGCTACTCTACATACTGTCATACGAAACAACGTGCTCAGCCCGGAGTGAATCATCCAAGCAGATGTAGAAATTGAATAGAGAAGTAGAGAAATAAAACAATGGCTTGATGAAACAAAGAGCTTCACAAAGTGAAACAGATGGATGGAGACACATCTATTGGGAGGGAATAAAACAGGCATTAATAAAAACACAAAGATGGACTAAATGTACGGGAGCAATTCGGCCAGAGATAAGATAACAGGCTTCAAGAAATGACATAAGGTAAACCATAAACATTACCATGAAATGTTTCATTCTAAACTGTACTTACTATACTGTTGTATTAATATGATGTACCTGTTGCACTATACTATTCTGTCATCATACTCTACCATACTCTTACTATACTATATAGTATACATAGTAAGCTCACTTTATATCAAAACTCTTCTCTACCATACTGTAATTACTATATTATAGTGTTTTATCCTGGGCGGGTGACAAGCAGGAGGGGGGTCAGCTGGTCAAAGCGGAAGGGGGAGGGCGGGAGGGGGTATGTCTGTCTTGGTGGAGAGAAGATGGAAGAATTGGAGCTGCTTGGAATACCGGTGGGGGAATGGAGGGTCAGAGAGGTGTCAGAGTGTGTGTGTGTGTATGTGTGTGTGTGTGTGTGTGTGTGTGTGTGTGTGTGTGGGTGTGTGTGTGTGTGTGTGTGTGTGTGTGTGTGTGTGTGCGTGTGCGTGTGCCTGTGTGCGTGCGTGCGTTCGTGCGTGCGTGCGTGCGTGTGCGTGTTGGACACAGGAAGTGTGAGTGAGGTTGTGAGAAAAGTGTGCATGTGTGAGTGTGGGTGTGTGAACTGTAGCTGCATATGTGTGAGTGGGATTGTGTGTACATGTGTCTGTATATAGAGGAGCAGAAGTTATAAGCTCACTCTCTCTCTGTCTCTGTCTCTGTCTCTGTCTCTGTCTCTGTCTCTGTCTCTGTCTCTGTCTCTCTCTCTCTCTCTCTCTCTCTCTCTCTCTCTCTCTCTCTCTCTCTCTCTCTCTCTCTCTCTCTCTCTCTCTCTCTCTCTCTCTCTCTCTCTCTCTCTCTATATATATATATATTCACATTTATATCGGATGCTACTACATACAGATCTTTATATTTGTTTATATATAGATCCACACGAGCTAAACTGAACAGTATCTCTCTTCTTGTCCAGACATGCC
>NC_079419.1:10313750-10316250 GCF_026213295.1 Gadus chalcogrammus | reverse complement strand
AGCCGCACTGACACCCTGCCCAGAAATAGAACACATAGAATCAGGACACAACAAAGATGTGTCTTATTATTATTCTGCTCCGAGACGGTGAAGACAACGTATAGTGACAGACAGGACAGAACAAACACAGATGACATCCAGAAAACTTTCCAAAGCCTTACTCTTCTTCTCTCTCTGTTAGCACTGATGCTAACTGCTAAGCGGCTGCTCGCGGCAGATGCTAAACACTGTCATTCAAACGGCTGGGATCAGGAGCGCTGTGTTTGACAGCACTTGTGTGCTTAGGTGGCCACAAAGCACTGTAATCAGAGCGCAGAGAGTGACTCGGACTGGAGATAGAGTACCAGCCAATCCCCGGTCTGAGAGCCCCGGCACACATGAGAACCCTCTGAGAACGGAGCCGAAACGAGCCGCTATCCAGCCTGACATCTAAATAACACGCTGAGCGGAAAATACCAATCATACCGACGCAAATGTCAGCGGGAAGTCGACTGCGGGCTGTGTGGGGAGGGAATTCTGATCCGGGATTTACATCCAATTTAAATGGCTAATCTCTGCGCTATGTAAACGTCACGGAAGTGGATTCAAATGGCAAGTAAATGTCACAGGTATTACGGAAATACACAACTCTTATATTAGATAGGCCGCCGTGGCTTACGGTGAGATGGGGTTTGTTACTGTGATGATGGAGAGGAGCTCGAGTCTATTAACATAACACACACACACACACACACACACACACACACACACACACACACACACACACACACACACACACACACACACACACACACACACACACACACACACACACACACACACACACACACACACACACACACACACACACACACACAGGGCAATGTCCCGTATGGCGTGGCAGAAGTTAAGTGTGTTTGCTTGCTTAAAGTCCAAACGTTACGCTCCAGGTCTGGTCTCCCAGTGGAGATGGTTGTGATGTTTCAAACCCCTCTAGTGACATCCCTCACGGTAGTGTCCACCCAGATCTGTGATGGATAGATCCGTTAGTGCGGTCCCCTGGGTATACGCGGGTGGTCTGATCTGTACGGCACTCTTTTGGGGTGGACCCTCCCACTTGTAATGGCACTGATGGGCTCATACTGGTTCGTCAACACCAGACCAGGTGGTGAAACAGGGCTCAATTAAGCCGGTCTAGGGGACTCGAGACCGAGGCGGTCCTTCGTCTTTCTGGGGGGGGGGGACTTTCTCAAAATGTTTTTGACTAATTTATTGCCTGAGCTGCATGGAGACGGCCGGCCGTACCTCTCCAGCGACCCCCCTGCTGTGCAGACATGTTGTGGTTGGGATGGAGTACATGTTGTTGTTGGAATCTGTTTTTCACCAATTTATTTATATTTAGTGCGGGCCGGGGGACCACCTAGGGGGTCTTAATTGCCGAGTCGGAGGACTCTGAGGCGTTTCAGCCAATATCCGCCCATCAACAGCTGTGTTTACCGCTCTAGTGTCCTTGAGCAGCGCAGCAACAATACACTTCCTGCGTCCGCGTTTTCCCAGGACCCCCCCTACCCCAAACCCCCTTCCCCTTGCCTCCTTCCATCCCACTCCCCCTAAACCCCTCGCCCCACCCCCCTTCCTTCCCCTGCTCCCCATCTCCTCCCTCAACCCCCTCCGCCTCGCCCCCCTCCCAAAACACTCCCCCTCGCCCTGACCCCCCTCCCAACACTCCTCCCCCTTCCCTTCCCCCTTGGGGTCCGATACGATCACGGCGGACGCAGAAATGCAAAATCTGAATATCTGATGAGAGAGAGAGAGAGAGACAGAGAGAGAGAGAGAGAGAGAGACCAAATTGAGCTGGAGTGAGTTTAAACATGGCCGCCGCCGTCGGGTGCTATTGATATGCTGATGTGCAGCGTTGCTGTGAATGGAGCTTCTCATTAGTTTTCATTAAGGCGCAGGAATTAAAATCCCATCCCACGAGTTGCGCGGGGGAACGCCGTCCCGTCGGAACGCTAAGTGATTTCCCTGGTGGGCTGAGGAGCCATTAGGCTGATAATTATACTTCTTACACCGCGACTTAGCAGCAATATGCTTTAATAAAAACAAGGCGATGGATGTCGGCCCGGCCGTGTTCGCTGAACGCCCCCGCTGGCGGCAGCTCAGAGCGCTGGAAGTGGAGGGCCTTCGTCTGAAGAGAGGGACGCGCAGTGAGCCAGGGCCCCTGTGTGACGCGCAGTGAGCCAGGGGCCCTGTGTGACGCGCAGTGAGCCAGGGCCCCCGTGTGACGCGCAGTGAGCCAGGGCCCCTGTGACGCGCATCACCCCTGTGACGCGCAGGGAGCCAGGGCCCCTGTGTGACGCGCAGTGAGCCAGGGCCCCTGTGTGACGTGGAGGGATGGGGCCCCTGTGTGACGCGCAGTGAGCCAGGGCCCCCGTGTTACGCGCAGTGAGCCAGGGCCCCTGTGACGCGCAGTGAGCCAGGGCCCCTGTGACGCGCAGTGAGCCAGGGCCCCTGTGTGACG
>NC_079419.1:10272722-10313650 GCF_026213295.1 Gadus chalcogrammus | reverse complement strand
GCCAGACAGACAGACAGCAGACAGACAGACAGACAGACAGACAGACAGAGTGTAGGATTGAAAGAAAAGAAGAAGAAGACAGATCGAAAGGGGGTGGTTGCCGTAACAACCCCTACCTGCTCCTAAACGACATTCAGTCCTCTGGAAGTCACTTTGGACGTTAGTGTCCGAAAATCAATGTACCAGCGAACGCAGCCCAGCGGCCCACTCAGCGTTTAGCGCTTGCTGCTACGACTCATTAGCCCTCTAGACCCTCTGTCCGTGCGTCCATCCGTGCGCGGCCTTAAGTGTACGGGGCCTCTCAGACCTCTTAAATGATTTTTCTCTCGTGAAAATCGCAGCGTCAAACCTCCCACGGCTAATCGGTCCGCAAACCCCCCATGAGCCCGTCTGTGTATGGGACGACCCCCACCTGAGGCCCCCCCACCTCCAGCACCAGACCCTCCACCTCACGACCCCACGGTCCACGGTCACCCCCCCCCCCCCCAAGACCCCCCGGACCCCGGAGCCCATGAGTGATTTTTAATACGGGGCGTCTGAGTGCACATGAGCGGAGAGTGCACGTGAGCGGAGAGTGCCCGTGAGCGGAGAGTGCACGTGAGCGGAGAGTGCACGTGAAAAAAAAAGTCTGTGAGCGGAGAGTGCCCGTGAGCGGAGAGTGCCCGTGAGCGGAGAGTGCACGTGAGCTGAGAGTGCCCGTGAGCGGAGAGTGCCCGTGAGCGGAGAGTGCCCGTGAGCGGAGAGTGCACGTGAGCGGAGAGTGCCCGTGAGCGGAGAGTGCACGTGAGCGGAGAGTGCCCGTGAGCGGTGCGGCGCTGGAGGGGCTGTGAGCGTTAATTGACCCTCGGCCGGTCCATTAACGAGGCCGGCCCTCAGGAAGTCCTCCGATCACAGCCACTCTGCGGCCGCCAGCAGGACTTCATTAAGCCCTTCATCAGACAACGCCCCCCCCACCCCCCCCCCCCCCGGATGGAGGGCCGCCGCCGACGCCGAGAGAGAGCTTCCTCTACCCCCCCCCCGTTTGAGAGGAGAGAGGGAGGAAGAGACATCTCCACCGCAATCTTCACCCACCCCTCTCTCTTTCTCTTTCTCTTTCTCTTTCTCTTTCTCTTTCTCTTTCTCTCTCTCTCTCTCTCTCTCTCTCTCTCTCTCTCTCTCTCTCTCTCTCTCTCCCTCTCTCTCTCATCCTCAATTCATGTCTCCCCATCTATCTTCCTTTATATCATCATGTTCATCGCTTCCTCCCGTATCTTCCTCGATCCAACTCTCTCCCTCTCTTCTTCTTCTACACTCTGTCTATCTATCTGTATACCTCTCTGTCTATATAGCTCTATCTATCTCCATCGATCACAATCTGTCTCACTATCTAACTATATCTCCATCTATCTATAGTCTATTTTGTAGTCTCTCTCTCTCTCTCCCTCTCTCCCTCTCCCTCTCCCTCTCCTCTCGCTCTCTCTCTCTCTCTCTCTCTCTCTCTCTCTCTCTCTCTCTCTCTCTCTCTCTCTCTCTCTCTCTCTCTCTCTCTCTCTCTCTCTCTCTCTCTCTCTCTCTCTCTCTCTCTCTCTCTCTCTCTATAGAAGTACTATTAGCGCTCCGCTCCGACGTGTTGAAGTTTGCGGCGTGCAGCTTCATTATTAACCGCAGCAACACTCTGCGCTCCGGTGCATGATGGGAGATTCCATCCCCTCCAGACCGCGGGGCTTTCATCCTCATCCCTGCTGCGGGGGTGGGGGTGGGGGTGGGGGTGGGGGTGGGGGGGGTGTTCTATGGTAAACGCCGGTCTGAAGCGCTGCCGTTCAGTTATTGTTGATTGGATCTGACCGCTCGGACGATGATGTATACTCTGCTCAAGGGAAGCAACAACGAGTCAGGAGGAGTTTGACGCGTTGCGTCAGCTCGGGAATCTGTTGATACCGTGAGGTCTGTGTCTCACCCGGTGTCTCAGACCCTCCTCGCCAGAGCCTCACTGACACCCCGAGGCCGACCCAGCCAATGAGCCCCCGGAGCTTGACAGCCCACAACCCTTCAACCACAGTGCAGTCTTACCACGACCCAGGGACAGCGATCAGCTGTTGATGCAGAATGGCTCGATTTTCGCAGACTTTTCTGAGACGTCAAATATTTGTGATCCACGCAGTCTGGAGGAAAACATTTTCACAACACCGTTAATTATTTGACGATTCTATCGGACATTTCCACGTTCAAGGTCAATTAAACACGTTCCAGTTCTGCAATCAGACAAACAGAGATTCAGACTCACACCGGATGATCACATGAGCGCTCTCTCTCTCTCTCTCTCTCTCTCTCTCTCTCTCTCTCTCTCTCTCATCTCTCTCTCTCCACCTCTCTCTCCACCTCTCTCTCCACCTCTCTCCTCTCTCTCCCTCCCTCCCCTCCCTCTCTCTCCCTCTCTGTTTGATGAGTGAAGCGTCAGATCGTCTGCATACAGAGTAGATGTTTATGATCTCCGCTTCACAGCCCGTCTGTAGGAACAGAGCGAGATCAGAACATCTCATCTGTTACAAACCAGAGTCACGCCTGCATGCCTACCAGAACACAACACACACACACACACACACACACACACACACACACACACACACACACACACACACACACACACACACACACACACACACACACACACACACACACACACACACACACACACTCACACAAACACGAATGCACGTGCATGCCCACACTCTCAGCTCCGATCAGTGTTGGAAGCCTCTAGTCTGCTGCTGACACACCAGCTGACACTGATAGACCTCCAGGACATACGCACTAACACTCACACACACACACTCACACTCTCACACACACACACACACACACGCTCACATATATACATACACAGACAGACGCTCACAAAGACACGCTCCCACACACACACAGAGACACACTCAGACACACACACACACACATGCTCACATGTACACATACACACGCTCACACACGCAGACTGTCATTGGCTGGCGTTGGCTGGCGTTATGTTGCTCCACCCCCATGGCCGTGGGTTCATTATATTTTCATTAATTAACACGCATACCCCCCCCCCCCACCGTATCAACGATGTCATTGTTAATTACAAACCTGCGCTTTAGGAAACCTGCAGTGAGCCCTTGGCTGTGTGTGTCTGTGTGTGTCTTTCTTTTGTAAAGTGTGTGTCTATTGTAAAGTGTGTGTGTGTCTGTGTGTCAAAATAACTTGTGTGTGTGAGTTTGCGTGTTAATTTGTGTGTGTTCATGTGTGTGTGTGTGTGTGTGTGTGTGTGTGTGTGTGTCTGTGCGTGTTCATTTGTGTGTGTTCATGTGTGCGTGTGTGTTTGTGTGTGTGTGTCTTTCTTTTGTAAAGTGTGTGTCTTTTGTAAATTGTGTGTGTCTGTGTGTCAGAATAACTGTCAAAGGTGTGTGTGTGTGCGTGTTCATGTGCGTGTGTTCGTGTGTGTGTGTGTCTTTCTTCTGTAAAGTGTTTGTCTTTTGTAAAGTGTGTGTGTCTGTGTGTCAAAATAACTGTCGAAGGTGTGTGTGTGTGTGTGTGTGTGTGTGCGTGCGTGTTCATGTGTGTGTTTTCATGTGTGTGTTTTCATGTGTGTGTGTGTGTGTGTGTGTGTGTGTGTGTGTGTGTGTGTGTGGGGTGCGTGTTCATGTGTGTATGTTTGATCGATAGGAGGGCCTGTGAAAACTGCATCCAGGGGCGTGTGAATCTATTCTCACACATGTCAGATAAAGATTGAGATAGAGAGACATAGAGGGAGAGAGAGAGAGACAGCGAGAATCACAAAGACAGAGAGAGAGAGAGAGAGAGAGAGAGAGAGAGAGAGAGAGAGAGAGAGAGAGAGAGAGAGAGAGAGAGAGAGAGAGAGAGAGAGAGAGAGAGAGAGAGAGAAGAGAGAGAGAGAGAAAGAGAGAGAGACAGACAGACAGAGAGAGACAGAGACTGATGGATACCGCAGTTAAAATACCTCGCCTCATCTCTCATGTTCCTCCCAGAATGCAACAGCAGTGCAGCGTGTATCTAGCCTCCAACCCTATGTTACAGCTAATTAAAAAAGCTCATACATATTTTATCCACCCCCTGTATATTAATACAGTTTCCCCTCCAGTGGCTTTGGGGATTCCAGTAGAGATGCATTATGTACATATGTGCTGCATACATTACTCTGCCTGTACTGTCAACACTATGCTAGGCACTGCTGTTGTGGCGTGCAACCCTAACCCTATCGTAACCTATGTTATGATCATGATCAACTATCCTGACATAAACTAGCCTAATGTAGCATAGCATAGCACATTAATGACACGCATCAAATCACGACATTATCGTGACATAACCTAGCATATTGTAGCATACCGTAGCATCTCTTATCATATCACGACATATCTTAGCATATGTAGCACAACTCACCATACCTTGAGGAATCATGCTGCATTCTATGTTAGGTTATGTTACGACAGGTGATGATATGTTGAAAGATGCTACGGTATACTACAATATGCTAGGTTATGTTACGACAGGTGGTGATATGTTGAAAGATGCTACGGTATGCTACAATATATCATGACAGGTGGTGATATGTTGCGAGATGCTACGGTATGCTACAATATACTAGGTTATATTGTGGCAGGTGATATGTTGAGAGATGCTATGTAATGCTACGTGCTTTATAGCCCACTATAAAGCGCTGCAAGGCTACAGTGAAGACAGTATTTAAAGCCGCACTAGCAGACTATAAAAAACGGTTAGCCGCGCAGCGATGAGACTAGCCCTTGACTCCCATCTGTCAAAATAAGAGCGTGGAAACAGAGAGGTGTCATCGCTCAGGTTAAATGGCACGTTGTCTGTCTCAGCAGAGGCAATAACATGAGCTCTTTGTCATGTTATTGATGGGATGAAATATATAAGGCGGCGCCGGTTGGTGTGTAAGGAAGACGGCTCATAAATATCTAGGAGAGGGCCGGGAGGCTCTTAATGTGAAGGGGCGTTTGTCCGTATGTGTAGAGACATTGCGTTAATTACTACCTTGATTTCATGTGCATTCCTTCTCAATATTTTTTTCTCCCCCATAGGGTTCTGGGGATGAGGGGGTTGGTTACAGTTGGGGGGGGGGGCTAGGGTTGTTTGGGGGGCTAGGGATCTGCGACGGGGGGTAGGTCTCTGAGGGGGTGGGGGTGGGCTATGGGGATGGGGGTGGTGGGCGGTTCTGGGGCTGGGGTCTAATCTGGGCTGGTGAAGCCGTAGAGACGGGACCGCTGGCTCCACAAACAAAGCGCCCATGAAACTTGAGACGAGTCACCTTGGAAACAACAACAACAACAGCAGCAGCGTCGCCAGGCGTAGCGATCTACCCCCCGTTAGACCCCCGCAGACCCCGTCGGCCCCCCTCCTCAGAGACCAGACCACAACAAAGACTGAGGAATCCTGAGGAATTGCTTCAGTGTCAGAAGGAGGACATGAAGACATGAAGGCATGAACCATGAAACATGAACACATGAACACATGAAAACATGAAAACATGAAGGCCACATGAAGACATGAGGACACATAATTACTAAATCCCGTTTTTTCGCCAGGCCTTCCATCGTGAAGGTGTGGAACATTCAAGAAGGTTGTGTCGCCATCTCCCAGCAGACCTCCTCACCTCCTACTGTAGGTGGAGTCTCCATCTCAGAGCCGACCTGTACACACGTCTGCGGCGCCTGACAGTAGACCCTGCGGTCTCCTCCATCTTGTACGGCCGTCGGTCGACCATGATGGCTCCGGCTTCGACGCAAATGTCAACCGACTCCAGGCGGGAAAATGTCACTCGGCTACGCTGGTCATTAGCTCGCTAGCTCTCTAGTTCGGCTATCAACTGACTTTTTCTCTTCGGTTCAAAAGGGATTCGACACACAAAGTCACGGACCTGTGTTCGCGCACGAGGACACACAATTAAGCGCACGCCCACAGGGATGCTAACACACACACACAATGGTTAGTGGATTATTCTCTGTATGGTTGTAGTGCTAGCACGTCAACCGAGACATCTGTGCGTTTTTTTAAGCAATACAATGCCATAAAAACAACAATTATTCCATCACTGAGAGATAACTATAATGTGGTGTGTTCACCTCGTTGTTCTCTGGAGACGAGGACGACAGCGGATTAGGAGGTCAGAGAGGAGCTGGTTACATCAAGTGCAGGTTACAGTTAATTAAAACTCGTCAGTTAGCTTTCATAAATAAGACTGAATTAGACCCTTTCTGCCATGACAACAATGTGCCGGGACTCTTGTGTGTCGGGAGATTAATCTGCCCTTTAGTTAATTATGCTTCTGTGTGTTTTAATTATAAGTGTCAGCGAGGAAGTCAACTTATGTTGTTCATTATTAAACATTTGTGTTAGCAAACGCAGTTCCAGTAAATGTAACTTCAGGAAGTGTTAAGTCAGTTAAGTCCGTTGGCCGCGGTACATGGCTCTAGTTCTGCGTCGACAGCCGATGCTAATATTTGCTAATGAGTCGTTCTGCTGGTGCCATGGCAACCGGCCCACCACTGGCGCTAGCTAGCTGGGAGCTAGCAGGCACGGTCCTGTGACACCAGCTTGTTCAACAAGTCACAGCGTCGATGATCCAGGATGCATTATGCAGTGGCATCATCACCCTCCTCATCATCGTCGCCCCCTTCATCACCATCACCATCTTCATCACCATCATCGTCTGAAGCCTCCCCCCCGCCCACTCCCCCCCCCCCTTCCCTTCTCTTCTCCTTCCTCTCCTCTTCCTTCTCGCTCGCCCCTCTGTCATCTCCCCATCTGGTGTCATCAATTCTACTCAGGGCCCCAGTGTGAAGCCTCTCTACACTTCAGGGGGGAGGGAGGGAGAGAGAGGGAGAAGGGGGAGAGAGAAAGAGAGAGAGAGACAGAGAGACACAGAGAGAGAGAGAGAGAGAGAGAGAGAGAGAGAGAGAGAGAGAGAGAGAGAGAGAGAGAGAGAGAGAGAGTAGAGAGAGAGAGGGTGAGGGGAGTGGGAGGAGTAAAGGAGAGAGGGAGAGGGAGAGAGAGACAGACGGATAGAGGGAGAGAATAAAAGGGAGTGAAGACAAGCTCTTTCGACGGGACAAATTTGTCGATTAAAGACGACAGTTATTGATGAGGCCCGTACAGATAAGCGTCACGGCGCCGCTACACCCACACCGACAGGAACCCCAGAGTGATGCACTGTATCTCGGGGGCAGGCGGCTCGCCGAGGAGGAGCCCCCTGGACCACGGCTTATGGACCGCTGGAGGAGCAGAGAACGGCTCCATCTAAAGGTTACCGCGCCCCCCAACACAACAACAAACACGGCAATACAAAACAGCACACAACACAAGACCATGAAGTACAACACAACAAACATTACAACATACAACACGACACACAAGAAAATAAAACACAACATAACACACTACTCACACAACAACACAGTACACACACACTACTCTTCTACTACACACAACAACATTAAACAATGCAACACAACACACACTTAACACATGCTGTAACACGTTACAACACACACCACAGCACAACAAACGCAACCCACTTCACACACCCCAACACGAGGCCATTCCACCAACTGCTCCGCCACCCTCCCCCCTCTCTGAGCAGGACTCCTCTCAGGTGAGGTCACTGCTGAAGGACCTCAGTGGCCCGGCTCCTGGCCTCTGGAGGGGGACCAGGATTATAAATATGGTAATGAACCGGTGACCCCCCCCCCCTGCATTAGCATACATTAGCATATTGGATCAGAGTAGGTTCAAAGTACTTGTTACGTTACAAATTGTCCCCTTGTGTGTGAATGACGGGCTAGGTTCAGACCTGGAGTGTACGCCCTCCAGGTCGCCTCTCCAGCAGTGCGGTTGGCAGAGGAAACTCCCTGGCAGAGAGTCGGCTTTGTACCAGCATCACAGGCAACACCCCGTCCTGGTCCGACGGTTAGAGGCTCAGGGCTGAGGGTTTAGGGGTCCAGAGGACTCATCAACCCCACCACCGAACCCTCTACACTCCTGTTCACTTAACACACTTCATTAAAGCCTTCCGTAACTTTACGATGTACAGTCGTTACCGGGTAATGAACGATAGAGATGCATTCCCATTAGCCTATTGTTTTGTGAGTGAGTTTAATGCGGTGAGAGACCGTTTGTGAACTCAGACACCTGACCTAACCCCTGAGCTGAGAGTGTTTCTGTTTACAGGCAGAGGCGTGAGGAGGGATGAAGGGTTTGGTTTAAGGAGCGCGTACGTTTACCCGTAAGGCAGTAAAGCAAGGCATTTCAACGTAAAACTACCAAATTGCTATTATTCAAAGCTGCTGTTGTCGGGGTCGGGGAGGGAGGAATGCAGGCAGGGTAATGAATGGGTTATTATGAGAACATGCTCGCTGTGCATTGGGCCGCAGCAGAAAACCTTGGATTGCAGTTAAATGATAAACAGACCGACTTGGATGTAATACCCCCCCTCTCCCCGGCGGAGTGCGCACCATTCTTCAATCCGTCGTCATTTGAATAATGTTTTATATTACATGTTATGAAATCTGGATGTTTTCATTGCATTTCATTCTCATTCTCACCCCAGTGTTTCACACGCGTGTCGGAGGATCTCGTTGAATCTACAGAACGCGGTTCAGGGGGTCATGATTACAGGACTACTTTCCACAGCTAGATGGAGACGACATGAAGTGGTCGTATTGATACGTGATGTTGAGTATAATCCTAAAGAACAGCTCTGACTGTCGTCATAATGATTATTATCATTAATATTAAAAATGCAATATGCATGTTTGAAATGTGCTTCCAAACACATTGTGTCGTGTAGACGCTGACCGCTGCCGGATGTACCTTAACAGCCCGGCTCTGTAGTAGGGAGGAGAAATCTCTTGGTCGTTCTTTGGGCAGGAGGGGGTTAGGGGTGATGGAGGACTTGGCCAGGATGGGTGGGGGTCTGGAGGGTGACGGGGGTCCCAGGCCGTGCATTTTTGCAAATAGCCCTCAGCGACAGTCATTAGTGAGCTGTCACTTTCCTCAGCACGCACGCTCCCCCTCTCTCCAAGAGGGACCCAGTGTGTAACTCCATACCTCCTAGCTCTCTAGAGAGAGAGAGGGAGAGGGAGAGGGAGAGGGAGAGGGAGAGAGAGAGAGAGAGAGGAGAGGGAGAGGGAGAGGGAGAGAGAGAGAGAGAGGGAGAGGGAGAGGGAGAGAGAGAGAGAGAGAGAGAGAGAGAGAGAGAGAGAGAGAGAGAGAGAGAGAGAGAGAGAGAGAGAGAGAGAGAGCTGTTGTTCTAATGGACATGACGCCCTGATCTGTTTGTCTCCGTGTCTCGCTGTGTTTACAGCAGCAGTCGCTCCTTTTGACAGCTGGAGCGCGAGATCCAAAATGTCCGCCCTGTCAGCTCCGAGCCCAGAGGAAGCCCCGCCCCCCCCCCTCTCCTCCTCCTACAGGAAAGGTCACTCCAGATCTGATCCCTGTTAGCGCAGTACTTTATTACACGCATTCCGTATGTCACTTCCTGTCAGTTTGGAGGGTGTCGTGGGGGTTGGAGGGGGGGGGGGGGGAGCAGCGACACTCAGCAACACCACCGCCATGTAGGGTACGATCGCTACGTCACGTTGTGTGACTGGTTCTTGTTTGAAGTATTGTTATGGAAAGTACTAGATTAATTTCGATTCAATTCAATTTGATTTGTTTAGCCCTTAATCACCATTACAGCCTCAAAGGGCTTAACAGGCCAAATATTTATGACACCCCCCTGACCCTAGCCCCCACCAGGGCAAGAAAAATCCCCCTTAATCGGCAAGGAAGAAATCTTGCGAAGAAACAGAAAGTGGGGGATCCCTCCTTCCAGAGATGGTCAGGAGTGCCGTGGGTTAATAGTCCAATAGATCCCACTAAACCTTCACATGCAGTTAGCTTAAATCCCTGACTGAAAGGACAGGTTGTGGGTTAGATTCTCAGTGTTCTCACTCTACCTGTAGGCCTCCTGGGGCAAGGTGACCCCTAACCCCTACCTGCTACTTACCAGACCAGGAGAACCAGACGAAGAGGAGACCAGGAGGAGAGGAGACAAGGAGGAGAGGAGAGGAGGCCAGGAGGAGAGGAGGAGAGGATGCAAGGAGGCCAGGAGTAGAGGAGAGGAGGCCAAGAGGAGAGGAGAGGAGGCCAGGAGGAGAGGAGGGGAGGAGGAGAGGACGCCAGGAGGAGAGGAGAGGAGAGGAGAGGAGGAGGAGAGGAGAGGAGAGGAGACAAGGAGGAGAGGACACCAGGAGGAGAGGAGGCCAGGAGGAGAGGAGGCCAGGAGGAGAGGAGAGGAGAGGAGACCAGGAGGAGAGGAGAGGAGAGGAGACCAGGAGGAGAGGAGAAAAGGAGGAGAGGAGAGGAGGCCAGGAGGAGAGGAGACAAGGAGGAGAGGACACCAGGAGGAGAGGAGGCGAGGAAGGGAGGAGGCCAGGAGGAGAGGAGAGGAGGCCAGGAGGAGAGGACGCAGGAGGAGAGGAGTGGAGGCAAGCAGACCAGGAAGAGGGAAGGCCAGGAGACAAGGAGGAGACCAGAAGACCAGAAGGAGACCAGGGGATCAGACCACCAGGAGATCAGACCACCAGGGGCCCACCAGGAGCCCAACAGGGGCCCACCAGGAGCCCAACAGGGGCCCACCAGGGGTCCACCAGGGTTCCCATGGAGCTGGACCCTGCCTGCCCTGTACTCCTGATTTACTCCTTCCTCATTGTTCTCAGTGCCAGTGGCTCCAGATCCAGAACTTCCTGTGTTTGCCTTCTTGAGACAGGAAGTAGCAGATGAAAGGCCCTCGACCGGCCGGCCCTTATCTCCGCCCCCGCAGAAACCCGGACGGACCCCAAAGACCCGTGTTTGTCTTAGCGTTACACAATGAGGGAGAGGGGGGGGGGGGGGGAGGAAGAGGAGGGGAGGGGGAAGTAGAGAGCAGGGGGTTGGAGATAGGGAGGCGAGAGGGGGAGGAGAGAGGGAGAGAGAGAGATTAAGTGAGGAAGAGGAGGGAGGAAGAGAGAGAAAGAGAGAGAGAAGGGGGGACAAGAGGGAAATGGCGAGAAAGATACAGAGGGGAAAAGGGGGTGAGACTTGGAGGGGGGGATACAGGGGGAAAGAGAGGGAAGGGGAAGTGAGGGGGAGAGAGGGAGAGAGGAGATTGTTGAGGGGAGGGAGGGAGCGAAGAGAGGGAGAGAGTGGGAGGGGAAGAGGGAGAGAGAAGGGGAGAGAGGAAGACAGTAAAAGAGAGAGGAGGCGTGGGACTCCCGGCGATGAACCTCGCTGACCAGAGTGTTTTGAGTCAGCCGTTCTGCAGCGGGCGCTAAGTGGCGCCTGGGGAAATCAGATAGAGACACAGACTTCCTGGAGCAGATTAGTACCAGGACCCTCCGACTGCTGCTGCTCCTCCTCCTCCTCTTCTCTCTCCTCCTCCTCTCTCTCCCTCTCCTCCCCCCTCTCTCCTTACACCTCCTCCTCCTTCTCTCTCTCTCTCCTCCTCCCTCCCTTGCTACATCTCCTCCTCCTCTCTCTCCTCCTCCTCCCCCCTCTCTCCCTACACCTACTCATCCTCCTCCTCCTCCTCTTCCTACTCTCTGTCCCTACACCTCCTCCTCCCCCCTCTCTCCCTACACCTACTCATCCTCCTCTTCCTCCTCTCTGTCCCTACACCTCCTCCTTCTCTCTCTCCTCCTCCTCCTCCTGCAGGGCTGGGTGTTTATTAGTGTCCTGCTCAGAGGACGACACTCAGAACTAACGAACGCCGGGAGGAAGGAATCCAGAAACTACTTGTTTATGCCGAACAGTTAACGCAGCGGAAACGAGCGCAAACAACAAAAAACCGAACAACAAAACAACAGAACAACAGTGGACTATCTGGTGACGATAACTCAGAAGTGATTACTGAGCGAGGGGAAAATCTTTAATATCAGGAACACAGGATCCAAAGCAAACATGCAACAGTTTAATTACTCCAATATGGGGTAATAAAAAGTTGATTGCTTTTGTTTAAATATTAATATTGTAGTTTGAATTAAATTAAATATATTGATTTATTATCCGGGCTCACAATGTGCGCAGGGTTTGGAGCCAACGACCCTCCGGGCACCCGGCCAATCGCTGATAAGTCTGCAGAGACGAGCTGATTGGCCGATGGACGGCCGCTCCGGTTTTAGCGGCGGGCCGATGAGTGGATTTGTATTTTCATCTCACTCAATAAAAGAGTGTAAAACTCTGGTCCTGCTTTAGTAGTCGAGTCGATGAGGCCGGAACATTCTGCTACATCTTGAGCTGAGAAAGTGAACAGGCTGAGGGTTGGCCTAGCTTAGCATAAGCATAGCTTAGCAATAGCCTAGCTTAGCATTAGCCTAGCATCAGCCTAGCTTAGCATTAGCCTAGCTTAAGATCTACAGTTAGTCATAACAAGCCTGCTTTTGCCTGATTGACCGCTATCACCAGACTATGGTTACTACCCTATGGGATCGTAAACTACACTACACTATATGACCTCGTAACCAGGTGACCAGGTTACCGTGGAAATAGCATCCAGCAGCATCTACGTAGCCGTCTCGTCTCCTTGACGACTGTGAGGGACAGAGAACATTTCCCTGTGAAAACTCTTCCCTGCTGCTTCAACAAGCACCAATGAATTGATGGATGAATGAATGAAGAGACGAATGGATGACTGGATGGATGGATGAGGATGAATTGATGGACTCATACATTTTCATCACTCCAGGGCAACCCTTCAGTCAGCCTCCTCTCAGACAATAGACCGTAAAGCAGCCTCAGCCGTCTGAGCACAATGGGCAGTGAGCCCCAGGAGTCCTCCTTGAACTGAGAGCCACTTCCTGCCTTTCTGCCCTGATAGAAACCGACCAGAACACCTGGAACCCATTAACTCAGACCCAGCCTCCGCGCGGACGCTTCACACGCTACACCTCCACCAACACCAACGCAGTGTGTAGCATAGCGGGCCGCTGATTAAAAGCAGAGCGCCCGATCACGCATCAGACGCCGTCAGGCTGATCCACCGCAGCGCGACGCCCCGGCCGTCGAGCGCTGCTCGTTGAGGAGACGCTGGATAAATACGTTCCTCTATGTTTATTTATCCAGAACGTAGATCTTCCCTTCTACGTACTTTAATTAAAACAAATAGCGTGCGAGTGTTTGAACGAGGCGACGCAGGACCATGAAGAGTGTCTGTTAGCGGGACGTGTCGGCTCCGTGCGTGAGATGGCTCCACTGAAGATCAATATGACATTATTGAAGTTAGAGGATGAATAGTGATGGATGTTTTTCATCGGCTGATCTCCTCTCTCCCTGCTCCTCTCTGCGTCGCTCCTCTACACTCCTCTCCATCTCCCTCTGATCCACTCCATCCTCTCATGTCTCCGATTCCCCTGATTCTCCAACAACACCCATGCTGCTCCCCCCCTCCTCCCCCCCCCCCCTCCTCCCCCTCCTCCCCCTCCTCCCCCAGGCCATCTGACAGCCGTCTGTCGGTGAAAGATGAGGCTCCTCATCGTCAGCTTCACACAAACCCACATGTTAGGACCACCCTGTGGCTCCCAGCACCTCCTCCCTCCCCCCCCACAGTACCCAGCACCCCGGGGTGGGGGTGAGGAGAAGAGTGGATGGAGAGGGAGGGAGGGGGGGGGGGATAAGGAGGGAGGAGAAGATGAGAGGAGAGGAAGTGTGTGTAGAGAAGCTCTCGTCTGATTGGCTGAGGTTCCCTGGGGTGTCATGAACC
This sequence comes from Gadus chalcogrammus, assembly GCF_026213295.1. Classification (NCBI taxonomy): domain Eukaryota; kingdom Metazoa; phylum Chordata; class Actinopteri; order Gadiformes; family Gadidae; genus Gadus; species Gadus chalcogrammus. The sequence continues at coordinate 10,299,882 of NC_079419.1, read as the reverse complement.
CTAATCTCACGACCATCTCCGCTCATCTCGGTCGTATAACCTTCATCACCGAGGCGGACAAACTGGGCTACATATATCCTATGGATCTGGAGTGAGTACCGGATCAATACTAGATAACGATAAGTTATCTCTGCATATTATATGCATCTGTAGAGAGTAGGGGATCAATACATTCATAGACACTATCTCTGTATATTATATGTATCTGTAGTAAGTAAGGGATCAATACTAAATATAGTATCTCTGTGTATATTTATATACTGTATCAATGTATTAAGTGTATCTATAGTGTGTATGTGATGATACACTATATCAACACTGCGTCTCTATATACATATTAAATGTACCTATAGTATGTGATTATACACTACATCTCTATATATACTATATTTATGTATTAAATGTATCTATAGTGAGTATGTGATTATTTACTACATATAAACTCTACATCTCTGTATATAGACTGTAACTATGTATTACATGTATCTACAGTATGTGATTAAACACTACATTTCAACACTACATCTCTGTATTTATACTGCATCTATGTAGGAAATGTATCCATAGTATGCGATTAAACACTACCAACACTACATCTCTGGATATACTGTTTCTATATATCAAGTGTATCTATAGTGAGTATGTCATTATATACTACTATTAGTACTGTCTGAAATGTATCTATAGTATGTGATTATACACTACATATCAACACTGCGTCTTTATAGAGTGTATTACGTAGATACACACTCTGTCTCTGTGTGAGCCATCCATCCACATCCAACACTCCACTCTCCTGCTGGGCCCTCGGCCGCCTGATTCATGAGTCCCCGGGGAGCGACTGTGAACACAGCTGCCATTACGGCTCCGGACCCAATATGGCCGCTGATCGAGTTTCGGCGGGAAAACGTGGTAACGCGATAGGCCGACAGAAGCCCCACGCTGGGCCAGGGGCGGCCGCCGGGCTAATAAATTAAATTAGCTTTTACGAGCGTAGCGCTTTACGACGGCTCCTTAGCGCGGAGGAGACGGTGGGGTTTACATGACTTGTCATGTGAGACAGAGCGCCGTTTTAAACGGTTTAGAGGTCAGTTGGAGACGGCGGAAGGAACATTAGCTCACGTTGGATGTTTAACGCTCACGTTGATTGAGAAGGGGGGGTTCACGTCGGTTGAGAAGGGGGCGGTCCCTGCTCCTGTTCCAAAGCTAGCCTAGCATGCTAGGCGAGTCGCCTCATGACAGCAGCAGAAGGACATGAATACATTGTTTTGAATATGAAACCCTCCATTATTACTCTGCTCTTTCGGTGCAATAGTATTTCACGGTTTGGTATGAATATAAATCTATATTATATATGGAATATAAAAGCCAGCCGGGAGCGCGCCGGTGCAGAAGGACTTGAATACTGAGCAGGGAGGAGGAGACGATAAAACCAGAGCCCTCGATATTGCCGGCAATCAGCTCTGAACACTCTACTACCGAGGAGGGGTTCTTCATAGATACTCGTAGTCCCTCGCCCTCTCTCGCTCTCTCTCCATCGCTTCCTCTCTCCCCCCCTCCCCCCTCTCTCTGATGCTTGTGGTCATTCAGGCTCTCGACTTCCTCACTGTTGTGTTTAAGTGAGAGACGACTAAACAGAGAGAGGGAGAGAGAGAGAGTTTAGTTTAGCTTGTAGTGTTACCGTGGTGAATAGACAACAGTTTTGTTGTCCTTTAGAGATACACAAATAAACAATAACAAACCTATAGGACGCACACAAAGAACTGCTATAAAGACCCCATGGATTGATGGGGTCCACACACACACACACACACACACACACACACACACACACACACACACACACACACACACACACACACACACACACACACACACACACACACACACACACACACACACACACACACACACACACTAACCCGCCCCAGATGTTCAGGGCTCCCACTGTCAGTTAAACTCTGCTCTAATCTATTATTCATAAAAGCTGTTTATTTAAACATCGCTTTGCTGCTTGAGCAACCATCACGTTAACCCTGTGCCGCCCAGACCCTCCAATCACACCCCTGCTCCTCGTGGTCGCTCTGACAGGAAACGACATCATCCACCGTGAAATCAACGGTTAAAACATGAATCATTCTGGGAATCAGACACTCACATCAACCCTTGAAACATTTTAGATCACATATTTTATTTACTCACTAAAAGTGTCTTACTGAGTTGTGTTAGTTTGGAGTTTTATGTAAAATCTTGCATAATTTCCCTGAGGCGGTCTACGGGTATAAGCGGATTTGAACCCACAAACGTTTCGGCTGGGAGTCTGCTGAACACAGCCTCCTTAATGGGACCCCCTCTCTGTCCAGACCTTCTCTGTATCGACTCCCCTGTGTGGTCAACGCCAGCTCTGCCTATTGGCTCAGTTAGCCAGCTAATGGCTAACGCTTATGGTAACCGCTAATGGCTAACGCTAATGAAGTAACCCAGACCGCAAAGCTCTCGTCTCTCTCTGGACTGCCCACCCCTCGCTAGCCTGCACGGCTAGCTCTGTTAGCCAGCTAATGGCTACGCTAATGGCTAACGCTGATGAAGCTTCCCGAAGGCCGTTTGAACACGCCGCCGCTCATCCCTGAACGGAGACCAATGGGACCGCCCACCTGGCCACCGAGCGGCCAATCACCAGCTGGTAATGGTGTGTTCCCCTCCCCCCCGGTGTTAATGTCGGCCCGCCGAGCCCAGGATCGAACCCACGGGCCGGAGTGTGGCGGCTTTACGATGCAAGCTAATGTTGTGGATCCCCGCGCACGTAGCGCTACACACTGCTGCACTCACAGAAGTACAGCTATTAAAACACACACACACACACACACACACACACACACACACACACACACACACACACACACACACACACACACACACACACACACACACACACACACACACACACACACTCTCATTTAAAGAACATGAACACACAGATACACACACACACACCCACAGATATTCAGTTAATGAACATGACCACACACACACACACACACACACACACACACACACACACACACACACACACACACACACACACACACACACACACACACACACACACACACACACACACACACACACACACACACATTCAGATAAAGAACATGAACACACACACACATATTCAGTTAAAGAACATGAACACACACACACACACACACACACACAACCACAGATATTCTATTAAAGAACATGAACACACACACACACACACACACACACACACACACACACACACACACACACACACACACACACACACACACACACACACACACACACACACACACACACACACACACACACACACACAGAGATATTCAGTTAAAGAACATGAACACACACCCCCTCCCAGTGTTAGGCTTTGATCTGGCCTCCTGTTAACCAGCAGACTCACACGCTCCGCGCCGCCTCGCATGCTAATGCTAGCTAACGCTACCCCGCAAGCCGCTTTGTTCAGCACAACAACAACAACAACACCACACACACGATACAAGTTTATGTGTGTGTTTGTGTGTGTACGTGTTCATGCTTGCGTGCATGTGCGTGCATGTTCATGCATGCATGTTCAGCTGTGTGTGTGTGTGTGCGTGTTCATGTGTGTCTGTGTGCATTTGTGCGTGTGTATGTGTTTATGTTCGTGTATCTAGGGACCAGACATTAACCAGAGAATCAGACCATATGCTGGGATCAGGAAGGAGACGGGAACCAATTAAAACATAGCCTGGCAGCACAGCACGTAGCCGCACGTGTGTGTGTGTGTTCCTGTGCTTCGTTCGTGTGCCTATGTGTGTCTATTTGTGTGTGTGTGTGTGTGTGTGTGTGTGTGTGTGTGTGTGTGTGTGTGTGTGTGTGTGTGTGTGTGTGTGCATATGAGTATCTGTGTGTGTTTACGTGTTCCTATGTGTTGCGTGCATGCGTGTGTCTGTGTTTGTATTTGTGTGCGTATGTGTGTGTCTGTGTTTCTGTGTGTGCGTGTCTGTGTTTCTGTGTGTTGGCGTTTGTGTGTGTGTACTTGTTCCTATGTGTTTGTGTGTGTTTGCGTATGTGTGTGTGTGTGTTTCTGTGTGTGCGTGTTCCTATGTCTTTGTTTGTGTCTGTGGGCATGTGTGTGTCTGTGTGCGTATGTGTATATGTGTTTCTGTGTGTTTGCGTGTCCATGTAGTACAGTTAAATATAAGCCTCCGCCAAATCACAAGAAGTCAGAGGAGTTCAGCATGTGCACTGGAGCATGACGTGAGCAAATGTGTTTCTGTTTTTGTGTGTGTGTTTGCTTTTGTGAGTCTTTCTTGTTGTTTCTTATTGTGTGTGTGTATCACTTTTGCTTGTGTGTGTGTGGGGTTGTGTTTGTGTTTGCGGCGTGTGTATGTGTGTGCGGTGTGTGTATGTGTGCCTGGTGTGTGTATGTGTGCCCGGTGTGTATAAGTGTGTACGTGTTTGCACACACATTCACCGTTACACATCAGGAAACCGCTTATCAACATTTTAGCCGGTAATCTAAAATGCTGACATAATTTGTCCCCCTCTGACATCACTAGTCGTCTTCTGACATCACAACACCACAGGTCTGTAACGCACACTGGCTGGGGTCTGTAACTGTCTGTAACTCTGTCTGTAACTCTAGGGTCTGTAACTCTAAGGTCTGTAAGTGTCTGTAAGTCTGTCTGTAACTCTAAGGTCTGTTACGCTAAGGTCTGTAACTCTAGGGTCTGTAACTCTAAGGTCTGTTACGCTAAGGTCTGTAACTCTAAGGTCTGTAACTCTAGGGTCTGTAACTCTAGGGTCTGTAACTCTAGGGTCTGTAACTCTAGGGTCTGTAACTCTAGGGTCTGTAACTCTAGGGTCTGTAACTCTAGGGTCTGTATCTCTATGGTCTGTATTTCTAGGGTCTGTATCTCTACGGATTGTAACTCTAGGGTCTGTAACTGTCTCTATCTCTAGGGTCTGTAACTATAGGATCTTTAACTCTGTAACTCTAGGGTCTGTTACTCTGTCTGTAACTCAGGTTGGCTCGGATCTGCATGTAATGAAGATCAGGGATGGTAGTGTGATCAACAGTTGCCACGGTAACCAAGCAGGTGCGTGGCGTGTGAAACTCAATAGAATCAGGTAGAGGAGGAGAGAGCTGCCTCTCGCTATTACAGATGGATCAGACTCCCCCCGTCTCCACGGCGACCCTCGCTTTCATCTCATGTCTCACACCCGTCTCTCTGTACGGCGCTCTCTCGCTGGCGGTCTTAAAGATAACCTTCTCTCTCCCTTTCTCTCCCTCTCTCTCTCTCCCTTCGCAGTTAGTCTCCTCTCCCCCCATATTTCTCATCCTCTTCCGCCTCCCTCTCTCTCCCCCTCCCTCCCTCCCTCTCTCTCCCTCCCTCTCCTTCCGTCTCCCTCCCTCTCTTTCTCTCCCTCACCCTCTCTCTCTCCCTCCCTCTCCCACTCTCTCCTTCTGTCTCCCTCCCTCTCTTTCTCTCCCTCACCCTCTCTCTCTCCCTCCCTCTCCCTCTCTCTCCTTCTGTCTCCCTCCCTCTCTTTCTCTCCCTCACCCTCTCTCTCTCCCTCTTCCTCGCCCCTTCAGCCTCCATCTCTCCTTGATGATCAAAGCGTGAGTACCAACACTATGCTATTTGAATGGTTACTAGTGATGATATTAGCAGTGGTTAAACTGGTACCAGTCGCCAGATGACTGGGAACACTGTAAGCTATCTGCAGGGCTCTAGTGCACGGACACACACACACCCACCCACACACCCACCCACCCACCCACCCACACACACACACACACACACACACACACACACACACACACACACACACACACACACACACACACACACACACACACACACACACACACACACACACACACACACACACACACACACACACACACACACACACACAGCTTTAATGAGCATATCCGTCCTCGAAGCGGGGGGGCCGGATGGGGGGGGGGGGATCTTTAGGCGCTGGTACTAGTGTAGCGTTGTACCGGGATGAGGGTAAGCGTAGCGCCGCTAGCCCCCACCTCATTAGCAGCTAGCTCTGAAGCCGCGGCCTAGCGCCGTTCTTCCTGAGAAGTCATTTTTAACCCCGCTCTCGTCGCCGCGGGATACCGGGGGATTGCGTCCAATCGCTGTCCTCTAATTTGGTTTCTATAGCGATGGAGGGAGTAGGAAGACGGAGGGAGGAGGAGATCGGGGACCTGCTGCCTCAGACGGAGCCAACATGGCCGCCGTGCGTTGGGAGAACACAGAGAACACGTCCTCGTGGCGGCGCCGTGACCTCGTTATAATGATCTGTTAAGCCCAGTTCATACCAAAGATTTGCCTCGCAATGACTTGCAACGAGACTGTTTTGGTACGTCGCCGGGGAAAAGTTGCAGCAGTGTGAACTGGTCGTTGCAGCGCGGCTGATGCCGTTGCAAGGAGTCGCAAGGAGTCGCCAGAGATTAGACATGTCCAATCTCCAGGTCCAGCTTTAGAACACAACAATATTATTAGCTATTTCTCTTCAGCCAGTGAGGACACAGCACAGAACAACTTCTACGTCACGGCCTTACTCTGTCCCGGTCCCGTACTGTCCACAGTACACGTTAGCTGTACCGTTGTTATGGTTACATGCGGCCATTCCAACACCTTTTAGTAGGCCATTCCGATGGCGTACCGATCAGTGGCGCCAACTTCAGGTCAACATTGGGGGATCAGAAATATTTTGTTCAAATGTGTTCAACCAAAAACTAGCCATTTCAGTATTATTTACCTGTAATTTATTTGATTAATTCCAAATTTTGGTTGTGATGATGTATGAAGTAACCCATTCCATCCATTGACGACTGCATTTTACAAGTGTGTTACGAGTGGCGGGGCATGCACTCATTTAACATGCCCTGGGAATGTATAAATATTCTATGAAACTTAAACTGGACCATTAATTTGTTATTGGTCCTGCATTGGACTCAATGCATTGGACTAGTCCTGCATTGGACTCAATGCAGGACCACTATTGGAGTGGATTGGACGAACATTAGAACGAAATGAATTGTTTTGAGTGCTGCGGCAGAACAATCAAGGAATAGGGCGCAGTATCGGCCCAAAAGCAATAGGCCTACAATGCGCTTTACAAAGGAGAAAGGTGAGAATACACCCTAGACCCACCCCTTTACACACAAATTCTCGAAGGGGATCAATAAAAATAAACCAACAGTTTTTGCCCATAGAAATCTCTCTTATTTTCTCTTTCTTTAAGGACAGTTCCTCTGGGTCTCTCTCGTAGATCGCTTCATCTTTCAACGTCTTTGTTTAATATGTTTACACGATCAGCAGCTCGCGGTTTCACTTTCTCTCCAGTTCGAACTGCTCATGATGAGCGCTGCGTTGTCCCCCCCCCCCGCCCCGGAACCGTCGCATTTACATCAGAACGAAACCCAATAAACCGCCAATGTGTGTAGGGTCCGGGAGGCTAAATTGGGGTGCTAGCTCAAGCAACCTAATCGCAAACTTTAGGCTACTTTTTAGCCTGATGCTGATGCTGTTGCGGCTCTCAGCTGTGCCAGAGCATCCACAGTTGCTAAAGAAACCACCTGACGTCGCCGCCCGGTGCAGCAGTGTGAACTGCCCAGAATTAGAACGTCGCAGCCTGTTTCGTCGCAAGAAGTCGCAAGAAAATGCAAGAAGTTGCGAGTTGCAAGTCGTTGCGAGGCGAATCTTTGGTCTGAACTGGGCTTTAGAAGAACCGACAGCCTGAACAGAACCCTCACTGTATTACAGAAACAGGTCATTAAGGAGCAGGTAGGGGTTAGACAGTACAGAGACAGGTCATTAAGGAGCAGGTAGGGGTTAGACAGTACAGAGACAGGTCATTAAGGAGCAGGTAGGGGTTAGACAGTACAGAGACAGGTCATTAAGGAGCAGGTAGGGGTTAGACAGTACAGAGACAGGTCATTAAGGAGCAGGTAGGGGTTAGACAGTACAGAGACAGGTCATTAAGGAGCAGGTAGGGGTTAGACAGTACAGAGACAGGTCATAAGGAGCAGGTAGGGGTTAGGGGTCATCTTGTTCTACAATGCCTACAGTTAGATAGCGGACACTGGGAATCGAACCCAGCACTTCTCAGCTGGACGTCAACACATGATCCTGAGCGGTCTGTGATTGGCTGATCCATGCGTTAGTCCCCGCCCCGGTCCTCTAGAGCAGGTCTGTGGGGTCCTGTGAGGTCGCTCCCGGCCGAGGGGTTATTAGTTGGTACGAGCTCCAGGAGAGGGGATCATTAATCACCAACCCGGGCGCAGAGCTCCCGTACACTGGGGAGAAAGTTACTGCAGCGGGCTGCTCTTCCCTGCTCCTCCTCTCTGCTCCTCCTCCTCCTCTCCCTCTCTGCTCCTCCTCTCTCCTCCTGCTCTCTACTCCTCCTCTCCCCTCCTCCTCTCTACTCCCCCTCTCTGCTCCTCCTGCTCCTCCCCTTCTCATCTCTGCTCCTCCTCTCTGCTCCTCCTCTCTACTCCTCCTCTCTACTCCTCCTCTCTGCTCCTCCTCCTCCTCTCTGCTCCTCCTCTCTATTCCTCCTCTCTACTCCTCCTCTCTGCTCCTCCTCTCTGCTCCTCCTCCGCCTCTCTGCTCCTCCTCCTCCCTGCTCCTCCTCTCTACTCCTCCTCCTCCTCTCTACTCCTCCTCCTCTCTGCTCCTCCTCTCTGCTCCTCCTCTCTACTCCTCCTCTCTACACCCCCTCTCTGCTCCTCCTCCTCCTCTCTGCTCCTCCTCTCTGCTCCTCCTCTCTACTCCCCCTCTCTGCTCCTCCTCCTCCTCTCTGCACCTCCTCTCTGCTCCTCCTCCTCCTCTCTGCACCTCCTCTCTGCTCCTCCTCTCTACTCCCCCTCTCTGCTCCTCCTCCTCCTCTCTGCACCTCCTCTCTGCTCCTCCTCTCTACTCCTCCTCCTCTCTGCTCCTCCTCTCTGCTCCTCCTCTCTACTCCTCCTCCTCTCTGCTCCTACTCTCTGCTCCTCCTCCTCTCTGCTCCTACTCTCTGCTCCTCCTCTCTCCTCCTCCTCTCTACTCCTCCTCTCTCCTCCTCTCTATGGTCTGTGAACATGTGACAGAGGGTCTGACAAACACATAAGACATGCGATGCATACGGTACATACAGTCCACAGATTTAGCAGCATATGTAGGAGTGTGTATGTGTGTGTGCGTGCTTGCGTGCGTGCGTGTGTGAGTGCGTGTGTAGGAGTGTGTAGATGTGTACGTATATGGTGTGAGACTTGAGATTGACATGAGATTGACAGACGGACTGCTCAGCGGACAGAAGGAAAGGATCACCAACATGCTACACCTTGACCCTTGTCGCATGTTGCTAACGGGACTGCGTGTGTAAACGGTATGACTCACGCACCCACACAACAGACGGAACACAGCGCACGTGAACTGTCCACGTGAACATTGCACGTACACACTCACACACAGATGGAGCTTCAAACCATAAACATCCACCACCATTGTTATGGTTTTCATTCATGTTATCATGGTTAATAATAAAGGCAATAAAATACATGCTAGACACACGTTAACTGTCATGTTTAAACCTTGATCTACCCATCATGCATCTGTGGGTGCATATCCTCGTTGAGATGTCACTAATGGGTTGATTATGAAGTGGCTTGTAACTGGCCTATCCACGTCAAAGGTTCTGATAAAACAGAGGGCCCTTTAACAAAGACAACGATGCAGAGTCTTCCATAGGAGATGGTACAACTTTGTACACACACACACAAACGCACGCACGCACACACAGACACTGTATCGGAGATGGTATAAGATTGTACACACACACACACAAACACACTCACCCACCATTTCCGAGCCCTGTTTGTTGTAGCAGGCCTACAGCGGCGGGGACACGCTATAAACAGTGCGGAGGTCATCTCTCTTCCTGTCTCTGAGCCTCAGCAGCTAAGTGTAAACAGCAGCTAATCTCATTAATGATTGTGAACGCGGCGTCGTGCTGGAGTTAACCTCACTGTTGTCCTCCTAAACAAAGACAAACAAACCACTCGCTGTTTTGGTTGTTATAAGTTGCGACACCGTCGGAGCAACAACATGAACTGAAACACACACACACACAGGACTGTTACCCACGCACACACACACACGCAGGGACTACACACAGGAAGGCAGATGATATACACACAAAGAAGAAATGCATGCACGCACACGCAAAGAAACACTCTGAAACACACCTGCATGCCTACACACAAGCAGGAACACACACTCATACACCCACACACACACACACACACACACACACACACAAACAAACACATGCTTATGCACACACACACCCACACACACCCACAGTGTTGACTGCGGCGTTGTCTTAGTGGTGCAGCTTGAATGACTACGTGGGCCGCTAGCCTAATTGCTAATCTCTTCTTTGAGGACAGTGTTATATTTCATTAGCTCCATTAGCAGCCATGCTATCGCCCTGCTAATGAGTGGGTGTGGATGAAACGGCCATGCCTAAAGGCATGCAACAAACAAACAGGCAGACAAGCAGACCGAAAGACCGACAGGCCGACAGGCCGACAGAAAGACAGGCCGACAGAGGCTGATGCTTCATACCGATTAAACACAACGTGGCATAATCATCAGGTCTGAGAGGATTAGAGCCACACAGTCTAGCGACACACAGTCTAGTCTAGCGATACACAGTCTAGGCTAGAGACCCCAGTCTAGTCCAGGGACCCCCAGTCTAGTCTGGAGAGTCTAGTCTAGAGAAACAGTCTAGACTAAAGACAAACAGACTAGTCTAGAGACCCCCAGTCTAGTCTAGAGACCTCCAGTCTAGTCTAGAGACCCCCAGTCTAGTCTAGAGACCTCCAGTAGCAGGGGGGAAGAGAGAGAGACAGAGAGAGAGAGAGAGACAGACAGTCATGAGAGGGTGTCAATCAGTCATCCTCGTTATCCGGACAGATATTCCCCCACCTGGGGCTGAAGACTGTTCCTCCACCTCTGCTGACGTAGAGGTCAGCGAGGAGCAGGTTGATGGAGAGGGTAGAGGAGAACACGATGGAGAGACCACCAGGCCTCCACCTCAGAGGGTGGAGGAGAACAGCCACCACCAGGTCTGACCCCACCTCAGAGGGAGGTTTTGGGGAGGGTAGGGGGGTGTTCTGGCTCGGGGTCGACCCAGAGAGGGGGGGGAGGGGGTGGGGGGGGTGTCTGGCCCAGCTGCAGCCGAGCGCTGAACCCATTGGCATTCCGGACGGCCCCTAGTCCGAGCTCTCCAGCGCTGGAAGGCCCGCGGCCGGCCGGCCTTCTGGAGGACCGGCACAACCCCACCAGCCTTCACTCCGATCCCCCCCCCCCCGCTCCAGCCTGAGCCACCATCACGGAGTCTGGTCAGGTTCCAGTCTGGGTCCCAGGGCGCAGAGACAAGGCCTCACACGCCCCCTCTACAGCTGCCGGCCTCGGCCCTGAGACGGCCGGCGCTACACGCTCCGAATAAATGAATACCATCGGTGAACACGCACACCGTGATCTAACAAGGCTTAGTCTGAGTACATCTGATGTACTCAGACTAAGGACGGGCTTATCCTTCAAGGCCTGACTGAGTGGCTAATTCAACAAACTAATTCACCTTACTGACTGACTGACTAATTCATCTAAATACTTGAACTTACTGACTGGCTAGCTAATTCAACTTGCTAATTAATCGGACTGATTCACCTTACTGTCTGGTGGGCTGGCTAATTCAAATAACGAATTCACCTCACTGACTGATTGGCTAATTCATCTGACTAATTCACCTTACTGACTGGTGGGCTAATTCATCTGACCAATTCACCTTACTGACTGGTGGGCTAATTCATCTGAATAATTCACCTTACTGACTGTTGGCTGGCTAATTCCACAAACTACTTCCCCTGACCGACTTTAACTGAAGTATCAGACCGATCCGTGGCCTTGTATATAATTAATGTTCTATCGATCAAAGTAATTACAATAACAAATCTGTGGAAGGAGAGGCGGACGGAGCCAATGATTTCCTCTCACCGTGTTCTTCAGCAGCAGTCTGCCACACAACACTTACCCTCGCTTCTTTATTCACCGCCGTTTGTACGTCTGTGATTTCCCTGTATTGCCCCCATCCATCACCCTGACAGCCAATCAGGTGAGGGGCATGTCAACCAATCAGGTGAGGGCACAGCCCATCTCCGGAGCCCCCCCCTTGTGGGAGGCTGACCAGCATGAGGGGCCCAGCGGGGGGTCTCCATGGTAACGCTGGACCGGACGTGTGATGACAGCTCGCCTTCACGGCGGTCCTGACAAGGGCGTCAGGTCCCGCCCCCCTGAAGGGTCCCGCCCCCAACGCCGTCGCGCGAGATTTACCGTCTTCTCTGATGAACAGTGCCCATGCCCCCGCCCCCCCGGTCAGTAATCACCGCGCAATCACGTCGCGGCGCCGCTCCACGCCTCGTCTCATCAGCCCCCCCTCCCTCTACCACCCCCCCCCCCCCCCCCCCCCCCCCCCCCCTCCTCCATCACCGCCTCCTCGCCCACACTCAAGGGCAGCCGCGCTCCCGCCCTGATGGGTGGAGGGGGAAGGGCGGGGGGAGGGCGAGGGGCAGGGAGGGGGGAGCGAGAGGGGAGCGAGGGGGGAGGTCCAATCATGTGACTTCATCAGGAGCCATTATCAACGGGGTTCTTCCTGCAACATCTGCTGCGAGGTCGTCCATCACGCGCTGTCGACGGGAGGGGACGGGCCGGGGGTGAAGGCTCTAAGTACCGCGCGCAACGCAACGCACGCAGCACCGCTACAAACAGCGCCGCTACACGCACGCCACAACACGCACGCCACAACACGCACGCCACTACACACTACCCGCCACGCGCACACAACGCACGCCGCTACACGCACGCCACTACACACTACCCGCCACGCGCACACAACGCACGCCGCTACACGCACGTCCACACACACGCAGGTACACATTCCCAAACCTCCGCCAGAGGACTCAATCACACAGGTTCAGCGTCGCTATGGCGATGGAAGCGTGAGCCCGGGCCGGTGGAGCTGTGATGAGGACGCACTGCGAGCTGTGCTCAGCGGCTGACCTAAGTCACTGATGAAGCAGCGATGTAGGGCCCCTCCGGACAGACCTGCAGTACGAGAGGTGGGCCGGGGGGCGGGGGATGGCCAAAAGGTACTGCGTTTGACTCCCAACCTCCACAGCCAACCGGCGGGTTCCCAGAGCAGGAAGCCCTACCGTACCGTACCCCCCCGCCCCCCCTCCCCGACAGAGGAGCCGTTACGCTCCGTGGCTCCCAGGTCGACCTCATCACACCTCCTCTGGTCCCCACAGCTGCCGTCGGGTCGCTGACCTCCGACCTCTAAAGAGGAGCAGATAGATCATCTCTGCGACGTTTACTGAAGGCGTGGCGTGCGGCCTCCGGCGCCACGTGGGGTTGGCCCCGCCGACGTCAGCCCAGATGCTAACGGTCGCGGCGCTAATGAGCAGATCCTCACCCCGGGTCAGACCGCAGCTCCTGCTAGTCGCTTTGAAGATTGTTTACCTTCCCCGCTGAAGCCCAGGAGGTTCCGGATCCATCCCCCCCCCCACCCCCCTCTCTCCCCCCCATCCTATCCCATCCTTGTAATTCAATTATTCATAACTAAGGAGCAGGTTGGGGCGCCGGTGGGAACGCGCTCACCTCGGTAGGGAGGAACAGGTGGGGGGGGGTCGTTGTTTACAGGGAGGAGGGGATCGAACCCACAACCTTTTCGGTAAGGGAATCCAGCTTGCCTAGCGCTAGCGTCTGTATGTGTATCAGACGCTGAAGTAGTCTGCACAGCAAGGTGTTGTTGGTTCAACACACCACAGTACATTTTCCTCATCTTTAGTCACCCTTGAACCCTTGAACCCTTGAGCAACGTGTTAGGCACATGGAGAAGCTTTTAGCGACTATATTGTCAAGGACCCAACAGCTAGCTAGCAGCTGTCTGGGATGAAATTGAAATGTGTCTTAGTTACATCTTAACCTGAAATACATACAACATTTGCATTACGGTAGACTATCTGAGGGGTTTTCAACCGAGTAGAAGCCACTTATTCAGTACCGGAGGTGTGTTAAAGTATGAGACCTGACCATAAGTCCTTCATAAGTCCACAGTTAGCCTCTTCTCTAGCCCAGTGACTCTCTTCTCAACAGTACATCAGTTAGCCTCTTCCATGACTCAGTTTGCCTCTTCTCTAGCTCAGTTAGCCTCTTCTCTAGCTGGGTAGCCTCTTCTCAAGCCCAGTTAGCCTCTTCTCTAGCCCAGTTAGCCTCTTCTCTAGCCCAGTTAGCCTCTTCTCTAGCCCAGTTAGCCTCTTCTCTAGCCCAGTTAGCCTCTTCTCTAACTCTAGCTCGGTTAGCCTCTCCTATAGCTCTGTTAGCCTCTTCTTCCAGTTACAGCTCTTTGTCGATGTCTCGCTCCACAGGCCGACAGTTTGTCGATAGCCGGCCTTCACCCCCTGTTGGCACGGAAACACTCCCGGAAGACCGGGCGGCTTTTACACGACTCTTTCTGAGGTCGGTGGGGTCAGCAGTTTTGGTGTCCCCCACTCTCACTTAAACACACATCTGAAAGTAGGAGGGGTCAAGCGGCCTGCTGACAGCCAATCAGAGGCCAACATCGACCCCCCAGTTTCAGTGGGTTCCGGAGCGTTCTAACGGCGGCGTTTGACAGTTGGGGCCGTGCGGCAACACTCAGCAGCACTCTTACACCGTCAGGCGGGTGGAGGTGGAGCAGCGGAGGTGGAGGTGAGCCCCAGACTAGAGGAGACGTGTGGGGGAGGAAGGAGGGAGAATACTGAGAGGACGGGACAGAACGGGAGAGAGAGGCAGAGAGAGGGAGAGATTCTTCACCTTGAATCCTCGCTTGCGGTTAATAATTTAGTAATATTGTGTAAAGAATCTCGCTGGAGGGAACAGACTTTAGTTTACCAGGGAAAAGCCAACACTAGCACAGCCTGCCTCCTTAGCGCTAAAGCACATTCTGGTCCACGTTTGCACCATTTAATATGTTTTTGTTAAAACCCTTTTTTAATTCTCATTAATTCCCCATACTTTCTGGAGTGACACGGTGATCTCCCTTCTGGGATTACGAAAGTACATCTTATCGGGAAACCATGTTTTATAATCCGGTTGATTAAGATGATGAGATCCTGACTCTCTACAGACTGCTAGTCTGGTCTGACGCAGAACGCCGAGTCCTGGTGACAGCTCACGTTTAAACCTTCTAGACGTGTTCTAGAACCCTAGAACCTCTCATAGAACCCCAAAACATAATTGAGAGCTTTCCCTAGAACCCTAGAAACTCTTATAGAACGTCCTCTGGAACTTCTCCTAGAACCGCTCCTCAAAGAAGAAGAACTTCTAGAATCTCTTTTAGACCCCTATAACCTTTCATAAAACCTCTCCTAGACCCCTAGAACCTCTACTAGAACCTTTCCTATAACCTCTCCTGAAACCATCGAACCTCTCCTTGACCCCTAGAACCTTTCCTAGTACCTCTCCTAGAACCGTTCCTAGTGCCTCTCCTACATCATTTCCTAGAACCTCTCCTAGACCCCCAGAACCTTTTTTAGAACCTCTTCCAGACCACTAGAACCTCCCCTTGACTCTAGAACCTCCTTTCTAACCTCTTCTAGAACTCCGCTGCCCCCCCCCCCCCCCCCCCCCCCCCCCCCCCGGTTCAATGCCATGCTGAGCGCCACGCCTCTGATCATACATGACCTTTACCTGACCTACAGCCTGCTGCTGTCGACCTGCCTGACCTTTACCCCGGGACCCCCCACGGAGAGGACTTTACCCCGGGACCCCCCACAGAGAGGACTTCACCCCGGGACCCCCCACGGAGAGGACTTTACCCCGGGACCCCCCACGGAGAGGACTTTACCCCGGGACCCCCCACGGAGAGGACTTTACCCCGGGACCCCCCACGGAGGGGACTTTACCCCGGGACCCCCCACGGAGGGGACTTTACCCCGGGACCCCCAACGGAGAGGACTTTACCCCGGGACCCCCCACGGAGAGGACTTTACCCCGGGACCCCCCACGGAGAGGACTCTACCCCGGGACCCCCCACGGAGGGGACTTTACCCCGGGACCCCCCACTGAGGGGACTCTACCCCGGGACCCCCCACGGAGAGGACTCTACCCCGGGACCCCCCATGGAGGGGACTCTACCCCGGGACCCCCCACGGAGAGGACTTTTGAGAGGACAGGACCCAGGGAGGGAGGAGCCAAGGAGTAAGCAGCCAAGGAGACAGAGGTTAGGAGCCAAGAAGACAGAAATAGGAGACCGAGTTTAGGAGCCAAGGAGAGAGGAGTAGGAGGCAGGGGTGGATGGGCAACAGGAGCTAGGGTGTTTGTGCGTCTGCGTGCGTGTGCGCGTGTGTGTGTGTGTGTGTGTGTGTGTGTTGTAGAGGATCTTGACCTTACGGCGTTGAATCCCTTCTCCCTCTGGCTGTTGCCCGGCAACCTAACCTAACCTTGACTTGGAGGGAGGGAGGGAGGGAGGGAGGGAGGGAGAGAGAGAGAGGGGCATGAAGTGTGAAAGAGAGGAAGAGAGAGAGAAAGAGAGGAAACAAGAGCGGGGGGAGAGGGAGAGAAAAGAATGAAATGGTCTGAGGGGAAGAGAATAAGAGGAAGAGAGAGGGGAGGGAGAGTACGAGTTGTAGTGAGGGACAGAGGAAGAGAGAGGGGAGGGAGAGTACGAGTTGTAGTGAGGGACAGAGGAAGAGAGAGGGGAGGGAGAGTACGAGTTGTAGTGAGGGACAGAGGAAGAGAGAGGGGAGGGAGAGTACGAGTTGTAGTGAGGGACAGAGGAAGAGAGAGGGGAGGGAGAGTACGAGTTGTAGTGAGGGACAGAGGAAGAGAGAGGGGAGGGAGGAGTACGAGTTTGTAGTGAGGGACAGAGGAAGAGAGAGGGGAGGGAGAGTACGAGTTGTAGTGAGGGACAGAGGAAGAGAGAGGGAGGGAGAGTACGAGTTGTAGTGAGGGACAGAGGAAGAGAGAGGGGAGGGAGAGTACGAGTTGTAGTGAGGGACAGAGGAAGAGAGAGGGGAGGGAGAGCACGAGTTGTAGTGAGGGACAGAGGAAGAGAGAGAGCGGGGGGCGAGAGAGATAAACCCAGCGGGGGGACGGCTGACCTGACACCTTCGTCTCTCTCTCAGAACGAGATTTACAGCTCCTCCTATTCCAGGGTCAGAGGTGAAAGGTCAGCCAATGGCGGCCTGGGTCGGTGGCAGAGAGGTCAATGGCTTCAGTGGGAGAGAAGTTATGACCACCCCCCCCCCCTCCCTCTCTTTCAAACGCCCCCCGAAGGAAGAGACGGGGGGAGGAGGAGATCAAGGATGTCGAGTCAGACAGACGCACATGTTCGAAGCTTGTCTCCCCCCCCCTCCTCACCCACCCTCCCCCCTCCTCACCCGGCCCCCCCACTCCTCGATAAACATGATGCAACTTCTAAATGAGGTTCACCCCAGGGGGAGACTTGACCTCCTCCCCCTCCAACACTTTCATAGTGTTATGGTTCTAGGAGGAGGACATGATGGAGCAGCTCACCGTACAGGAAAGGAGGAGGAGGGAGAGACGAGAGCGATGTAATGTTTAAGTGCTATCCCCCATTACGATATAATGGCACCTTAACCGTTACCTTATAGGCTGGGTTATGTAACGTTATGCAAATGTTTAAGGTGGTAGGTCACGGGATGGGAATGGTTAAGGTACTTAGAGCACGCTAATGGTCAAGGTGTTATGTTCGGCTAAAAGTTAAGATTATATTTAATGCTAATGGTTAAGGATCTATGTTAATTTATACTAATAGTCTAGGTTCTAAGTTATGTTATGCTAAAAGTTAAGGTGCTATAACTACAGTTACACTACAGGTGGACATCATCTTGACGTATGCCGTTTTTAGAGGTGCTGTATTTAATGTTAAAATGTTACCAGAGCAAAACAGAAATATCCCCAAAATATTTGAAGATCAAACTAAAAGTGTTTAAAATTCATCAAAAGGTTCCTGAGAGAAGGATCCAGAGCGGGAGAGCCTCCCGCTGTGAGGGGGCCGCGGCGGTGCTCATATCTCAGTGTGATCGTACACTAGGCTACGTCCGAGAGCCTCCCGCTGTGAGGGGGCCGCGGCGGCGCTCCTATCTCAGTGTGATCGTAAGCTAGGCTACGTCCGAGAGGATTCCGTTTGCCATATTTCAAACTGTCGGCTCTCGGAGCGACAGCAGCTGAAAGTGGAGGCTGAGCCAGATCCATCTATATTACATCCAGCAGATAGACCGCATCCAGACGGTGAGAGAGGGGGCCTCTGATCCAAGATAATGGCCGGCTCTTACTGCGGGGGGGAAATATCTCTTTTCAGAAACACAACATCAACAGAAGCGAAGCGAGCCTTTCAACCGCTGAGCGACGTACACACACACACACACACACACACACACACACACACACACACACACACACACACACACACACACACACACACACACACACACACACACACACACACACACACACACACACACACACACACACACACACACGACCTTTACAGTGCTCTTTGATGGATACTCAATTCATCGGATTCTCATTCATTGATTGGGTTTTTCTGAGCGATGCAGCACTGTAATCGTCTTTCCATGCGCGTGTTCAAAGTGGTTCTGTTGTCTAGACTAAATCTGTTGAGAGCAGAGTGGAAAGCCTTCCTCTCTCCAGGACCTACAGGTCAGAAACCACTAGAAAAAAGAGGAAGAAGTCATAAACATAAACAAGCACAACAGAAAATCTATTTCACAACCTTTCCAAACAGTTGTGTTCCCACAGCAGAGATATAAACACCCAGTTGTGAGAATTAAGCCACAGATAAACAGAGGAACCAGGAAACAGAACCGCTCGATCGGGAGGCTAATTTACTCAAGGTTTCACCATTGTAGTTTTTTCTACTAACATTTTCTCATGAGAGCCTTGGTGGAATACAGAGGGACGGACAAGAGGTCAAAACATAAACACACTCACTGACACACGCACACACACACACACACCCGAACACACACACACACACACAAACACACATACGTACATGCTCACACAAACTGGTGCATTCACTCACACGGACACACACAAACCTCTGACCCACACACACACTCACTAACACACACACACACACACACACACACACACAGTGCAGGAGCCTCCCCAGGGTGCCCTCCCTCCGACAACGCGCTAGTGGCCTACCCGCAGCGGTCTTAAAGCCCTCAGCGCTGCTCCGACGCCGCGATCGTAGGACGCCGCAGTCGATACCATCGATCAGGTCTCTGAGCCGATGCATCGGGACGGACGGCAGCAAAGGTTAAACGTCAGGGCGAAGCTACCCCCCCCCCCCCCCGCTAACAGGGAGCCGCCGCCGCGGGACGCTAGCCCCCCGCTGTTAGCCAGCGCTGGGGGAGAAGGTCAGGAAGCACCGCGCTGCTGAAGGCCCTACTGTATGTCAACAACCTCGTTGGTAGACACTGGGGTCTTATAGAACGTTTAAACACTTCTTTCAAAAGATGTTTACGATCAAATCTGTTCGGACAAACGCCAAAGATATGATACAAACAAATACAACCCTCAGTGCATCGCATACCTGTTGTTTTGTACGTATCTTACACATTTGTGTATGTATCATGTACATTGTGTACGAAGCATGGTTGAACGTAGCAAGGACGTTGTTGGTTAGCATAGTGTGCTCTATACATAGCGCGTGTGTTCCATACGTAACGGGTGTGTTCCATACGTAACGGGTGTGTTCCATACGTAACGGGTGCGTTCCATATGTAGTGTGCGTCACTCTCGCAGGCTCTGAGCAGGAGCAGTGTGTGAGCACTAGTGGCGGTCGAGTTCACCGTGTCTACACACACCCTCGCTGGCCGGTATTTGGCAGCCGGCCGACGGCTTGGCAGTGCGTCTGGCTGGGCGAGACATGAGAGGCGCGCGGAGAGGAGGAGCGGGGAGCAAGGGCGCAAGGGCGGCCCGCGACTTAAAACCCGTTTGAAGTCTGCGCAGCTCTGCGCGCGGAACTCCATCCTTGGCAGCGGAGAGTGGAACGAAAGAGCGCTCCTCGTAAATTCATAATCAAACACTCCCTGGAACGGGAAGAAGAAATGCAGACGAATCAACTGATAGAATGTACAAGGGACGGGGTCTACATTTGTGTTGATAAAAATATAACAATAGACAGCTTTTATAGGACGCCAAGTGGGAAGGCTTTAAAAGTTGGAATACAGTCTCATTCAAACACAGAAGTACACGTACACATACGGACACACACACACACACACACACACACACACACACACACACACACACACACACACACACACACCACACACACACACACACACACACACACACACACACACACACACAAATCTGGCGATAAATCAATTGTTTAATGCCAGCTCCAGCGGCCTGGATGGCTAATTTTACTGCAGTGTAATTGGCCGGGGGCTAATGCTGGCAGCTCGTGCCACGTGCTAATTAGCTGTTTGACTAGCGTCTGACCACAGCAAAGATAATTGTTTCTACTGAAGCCGTTCACATAAAGCTCTATATAGTACGGCTCTATAGATTATGAGTACGGCACTATAGGAACAACAGCCGTATCTCTCCCAACACACATGCATGGCCTCTTGTTCAAACACATGCACACATGATCACAGACACAAATGATCGCACACACAGGATCACAAAGATGATCAAAGACACACACACACACACACATGATCAAACAGTCACCCACAATCACACACACACACACACACACACACACACACACACACACACACACACACACACACATGATCTCACAGTCACCCACAAATACGGTTACAGACAGACACACACAATCACAGACAGACACACACGCACACGATCACACAGACACACACACATGCTTCTCTCGCTCTGACAAACACACGCACACAACACAAGTAATACCACGTAAGCGGGTACACAATTGTGATTGCAACGGTTAGGCGTTGAAGTGATTGAATGAAAGCCTTACACATACAATCCAAAACAATATCCACTGTTGTGATCCAAGAGGTTTATTAAATCCAATACACGTGGACCATCGGCAGTAAATGTGTATAATATCCAGCAAACGTGTATGATATCCAATACACATGTATAATAGCCTGTACAAGCGTATAATATCCAGTACATGTGTAAAATATCCAGTACATGTGTATTATCCTTTGATTTGTGTCGATTAATGAAATGCCTTGTCAACAATATTCAAAGGTGCGTTACACATGCGTGCCACCACCAAATGACCCGATGAACAAGCGTTTTAGTATTTTCAGTGTTGAGTATCAATATTAAAAGCCGTGGCCACAGATCATACTGTATCTATATCACTGAAGCAACAAGGGGTTATCTACAGTGTGTGAACTCTTGTTCGAACAACGACGGCCGCACCTCAGATCTCAGCCTCGCTGAACGATCCCCGGAGCGTCAGGACGTGAGACCCTAGAAGGAAACCTTCGAAGCGAGTTCCCCCTCGCATCGCAACTCCCAGCAGATTCCACCGAGATACACAGAGCAGAGCTAGCGGTATGTATTTATGCTAGCAGTGTGGCTGGTGCTCTGCTCTTTGGCATTGTGTATATTTTTAGCATTAGCGACGGTAGCCAGAAATACAGCGCTCAACTGACAACTTGCGCCCTTTCCATGTAGATGTCAACCTGATGTAGCATAGCTAGCATCAGTATGATATGATGAAACATAAGCCGCGATATTGCTGCCTCTTATCAGAACGACAGCCTGCATATCTGTTATAGCAACGGTACCCAGAAATACAACATGTAACCACAAAACATGTTTGAACCCTTTCCCTCTCCTCCAAACCAAACAGGACATTTCCCCTTCTAAGCCCCCATCAGCTCAGGCAGATATAATTGAAAAGCAATCTGGAGAGCTAGCATGTTAGCAGGGGGGCTCCAAAGCTTCCAAATCCTTTATTTAGCCCATTGTGTCGTACAGAGGCTGGCTGTGGCAGCGCTAAGCTGACTGGGAGAGCTTAGCGCTGGCTAACCCACTCAAACATCCCACACCTGCAGCCGCCGCCAAGACAATGAGTCCAAGAGGAGCTGGGTTCCATCTGGTTCGAATAGAGACACCAGCTGAAATAAACGTTAGGAACTGTTGACATTTAGGTAGCTGAATGGTCACGCTTCCTTGGGAGAAGTCCAACACGAGTCCGAAAGCCAAATGTGACTTACAAGGCAACTATCTCTTTTAACATTAGGTAGAGAGACCTAGCTCTAGGAGGCCTATAAAAGCTTCATGCTAGATCTGGTAGAAAAGGCTATTGCTGTTCGAGTACAAAAGCCTGGTGCAAGTTATGGTAATGCTAATCTGAGTAGGGTTGGGTGCATTGATCGGGGACACCTGCAGCATCAACCAGCAACCCTCCAGTTATCAGACAACGTTTGTGTGAATTATTTTTAGGACATGTATCGAACATAGACAGTAACAATACATGTATCAAACATACAGTATGGGTATGTATGACGTATATCTGAGCTTGTATCAGGGCCAGACAGCTAGACTAACCCAAGGGGATGATGATCTCTGATCCACAAGCAGCTCTTTGTGGGTTCAGTAAGGAGGGGCTCTGTGAGGTTCAGTAAGGAGGGGCTCTCTGAGGTTCTGCAGCTGGCAAAGGGGTCTGGGTGAACTGGTGTGGTTCCGACAGCCAAGTGTTCCCAGTGTTCCCAGTTTGTCGAGCGGGGAAGGACTGATACTGCTGCATGGTTTTGACAGCAGCCGGCGCTCCCATCGATCCCGCGTCTCAGCGTCTCCACGGTGATTTATTCACCACAGATCCTTGAGCTCGGGGAGAACCCCGGAGGATGGAGACGGAGGAAGCCCCTCCGCAGCCCCGCAGGAACGAACGCCGAGCGGGAGCGGGGATCCGAGCAATTAGAAGACGGCGAGCAACAGTGCGTATATCTCCCGGATTCATCTGGATTGTTCTATAGAATTCCTTGCACGTTCAATCCGTGATTCAATTTCGCTGCTGTACAATTACGAGGAAACACTGAGAACATGTCTTGCCTTCGGGGGAACGTACAGAACAGCGCCCTGGACAAAGGCTGGCCATTCTGCTCTCAGATTCAGAACGGTTTCCATGGCAACAAATTGCAAAAATCCATATTCCAGCAGACGCTAATTAGACAATGTTTGACATTTGACACAGTTTGGGGGATATATTATTCTGCCCCGGCAGGTCTCTGCCCATTAGCCAGGCATTCTTTATTGGGTGTCAGACTCCAGTGGTTTGTAGGCTTAATCCCCTTTCCAGCTGATATGAATCAGCCTGGCTCCGGAGTGTGGGAGAGGGGAGAGGGAGAGGCGCCGGGGGAGAGGGGGAGGGTGAGGTGGTGGGGAGAGGGGGTGAGGGGGAGGCGGGGGGGGTGAGGGGGTAGGGCAGAGGGTGAGGCGGTGGGGAGGATGGAGAGCGGGGCTGATTGTGTCGGATGGAAGCTGCTCTCCTCGGTCAGAGAAAGAACGTCTCCCGATGGCAGAGCCAAGATGGACGCCGCGGCGGGCAAGGATTCCATTAGGAGGAGGAATGCCTCGCTGAGAGAGAGAGCGAGAGAGCGCGAGAGAGAGAGCGAGACTAAGGCGAGACAGAGAGATGGAGGGTCTTAAAAGGAGAGGTTGATGGAGAGAGAGAAAACGAGAGAGCGAGAGGGCGAGTGAGAGAGCAAGAGCGAGGAAGCTAGAGTCGGAGCGCTGAACAAAGAAATGATTTTCCCGGCGTTCGGGCTCCAGGGGTCAGAGGTTGGCGTTTAGATTTTTGTAATTTTCTTTCCATTTGTTTCTGTTTCTCTGGCCTCCCGGAGCCGTCCATCTTCCCCCGACGACAACACAGGCTCCCCACGGCCGCCTTTGATTGGTCGGAACAGGAAGGGCACTGAATCGGTTCACAGGTTCAGAGAGGCACATCTGTACGCACACAAACACACACACCTGTACACACACAAACACACACCCGCACGCACGCACAGACACACACCTGTACACACACACACACACGCATGCAGACACACACCTACACACACACACACACACGCATGCAGACACACACCTACACACACACACACACACACACACACACACACACCAGTATCCCGCAGCAGAGACATATGGTACCATTACCCAGCAGGCACCTGGGCTAGCACCAACATCCTTATCACCTGCATCCCATAACCCCGCTCTTCACTCCCGGCGACAGCCTCAAATCAGAGGTCGCCACGACAACACCTCGGTTGCCATGGTGAATGATGGGATGTCCGCAGGCTGGTGGGATGTCCGCCGACCCCCAGGACCACCAGAACACAGTGTCTCTCTGTCAGCAAATCATCGAACACTATGAGACAGGTCATTAAGGAGCAGGTAGGGGTTAGGGGTCATCTTGCTCTAGGATGGCTAGAGGTGGAAATTGAGGATTGAACCAAGAACCTTTTAGCTGGGACTCTGCGAACCCCTAAAGAGTGTGGATTGACTGAATTTGTTCAGTGATTGTCAAATTCTACAACCGGCAAAACGATGGCGAGAACAAAGAGAATCTTCCAGAATGGTCAAACTGCA
This sequence comes from Gadus chalcogrammus, assembly GCF_026213295.1. NCBI lineage: Eukaryota > Metazoa > Chordata > Actinopteri > Gadiformes > Gadidae > Gadus > Gadus chalcogrammus. Next base: position 10,275,145 of record NC_079419.1, on the reverse strand, counting down.
TTCCCAGCTCATTCCTGGAAGACTCGTTCACTCGGTCCCTCGGTGGAACCGTTGATTGGCAATTCTTACAGTCAACCAGGAACCAGCGGAGCGTGAACCCATCGAACGGGACAATCTCCCAGAAATGCAGAGATGGTAAACAGCGTTCACAGCCCAGCGCCGCCAGAGAGCCGCTGGGCGCGCTCCAGACCGGGACCCTGCCAGGAGCAGAGAGATCCGGTGTCAGCCCGGGACGGGGAGATCCAAGAGCGGGAGGGAGAGGAGGGAGGGGCTCCAAGATGGGGAGGGAGGAGGGAGGAGGTGGGATAAGTTCCAAGATGGAGAGGGAGTTGGGAGGGAGGAGGTGGGATCTTCATGGATGACTGACACTAAGCAGAGGCATGCTGGACACATTTCATGGAGGATTGGAAGGATGAAGAGTTGGAGGAGATCCTGTAGGGGGGTGGGGGGGGGGTGGGGTCCCTCGGGACCCCCAGCGTCTAAGAAGATCTTCAGGCATCATCTGGGATACTTTGTCTCTCCTCGCTTGATTTTACCGTTGCCAACAGCAACCTGAGCTCTACCACCGGGAGAAACCGGGAGAACGTAATCCCAGATATTCCGCGGGGATCCACCGGGAGGAAATCTATGGAGCGTCGGGATGGGAGGAATCGCTGATTGAGGGAAAACCGAAAGGAAAATACATGAGTTCCTGGGAAACAGATCTTAGAACAGGACTGGGGTTTTACTGCCAGGTTGTTTGCACAAACTTGGAAGTTGTTAAATTTTAAACTAAACTACGAAACACAAACTACAGAGTGAGAACGTCTTTATGAACCCCTGCGGGTGATTCTGGTTGCAGCGAGCAGCAGAACAGAAGGAGAACCGCACAAGAAGGCTCCACAATTAAAACACTGCTGTGGGTAAGGACACTCTGTAAAGACCACATAAATATAAGAATAGAATAACAACCTTTGGTGAAAGGTGTGCTACGTGTGATAAACTCAACTAACTAACAAAACTAATTAACACATTTGGTAAAATGTGTGTTTAATGAGCAGAGACGGTAACCCTAAAGGTCAGGAAGTGATATATTAATAAAATAATAACGAGTCTTGAGTCTTAACGACCCATAAACCCCTCAAATTCAGAGCATGTGTTAGCGTGTGTTAGCATGTGTTAGCGCGTGTTAGCGAGTGTGGGCTGCGACCCGCCGTTGTTGCGGGACAGTATGACCCCGTTAGCCGCGCTCTGCGCGGCCCCGACCCCAGCAGCTGGTGGTCCCCCATCCCCCCCCCCCCCCCCACACACACCTCTCTAACACACCAGATCCCCCCCCTCCTCACACACACAGCATCGCTGGACAGGGGGGAAGGCGGCGCTGACCCGACAACATCCGGATGCCCGGCCCACCAACAAAAGCCCCTCCAGATGTCACCGGGGAGGACGGATCAGGGGCCATCTTGATTTATTGCCTGACCCCTGGACCCTACGTCTTACCACACTTCCTCCTTGCACATTCCTACTGCCGGCTGTCGCACTCCGACTGGAGCGCTGGGAGAGGAGCAGCGGGCGAACCACGGCTCTTAATAAGGTGGGAGGAACAGGGGGCGTCTCGACGGCTGCAGACGCCAGGGAGACGTCCTGGAGCTGGAAGGCGTGCGTCCTCCGCTGGAGACGGCAGAGCCACCAGAGTGATAACAGTGATCAGAGCGTTCAGAGCGTTCAGAGTGATCCGAGCGATAAGAGTGATCCGAGCGATAAGAGTGATCAGAGCGATAAGAGTGATCAGAGCGATAAGAGTGATCAGAGCGATAAGAGTGATCAGAGCGATAATAGTGATCAGAGCGTTCAGAGTGATCCGAGCGATAAGAGTGATCAGAGTGATAAGAGTGATCAGAGCGATAAGAGTGATCAGAGCGTTCAGAGTGATCTGAGCGATCAGAGCGATAAGAGTGATCAGAGCGATAAGAGTGATCAGAGCGATCAGAGTGACCAGAGCGATAAGAGTGACCAGAGCGATAAGAGTGATCAGAGCGATAAGAGTGATCCGAGCGATAAGAGTGATCAGAGCGATCAGAGTGATCAGAGCGATCAGAGCGATAAGAGTGATCCGAATAATAAGAGTGATCCGAGCGATAAGAGTGATCAGAGCGTTCAGAGTGATCAGAGCGATAAGAGTGATCAGAGCGATTAGAGTGATCAGAGCGTTCAGAGTGATAAGAGTGTTCAGAGCGAATAGAGTGATTAGAGCGATCAGAGCGTTCCATAGTGATCAGAGCGTTCAGAGTGATCAGAGCGATAAGAGTGATCAGAGCCATTATAGTGATCAGAGTGATCAGAGCGATAAGAGTGATCAGAGCCATTATAGTGATCAGAGCGATAAGAGTGATCAGAGCCATTATAGTGATCAGAGCGATAAGAGCGACCAGAGTCAGAGGAAT
>NC_079419.1:10181219-10272622 GCF_026213295.1 Gadus chalcogrammus | reverse complement strand
CGTAACCGCTAATATATTATATCTATATCTATCTATATATAGATATATTATCTATGTATATCATGTTATCAAAGCCTTTTACAGCCCTGACTCTTCAGGAAGGCACTGAGCTTGAGGTCCCGTTTAACGGGATGCAAACCTCTCCGCACAACACCTACCAGGAGCTAGCACAGAGCTAGTACAGAGGAGCTAGCATGCTAGCACGGGGGAGCTAGCATGCTAGCAGAGAGACGTACCTTGTTGCGGGGGGAGGGGAGACACAGACAGACAGGAAGTGTCGGCGAGGGGGCGGGACATGCTGACGGGAAGTGGTAATGAGACTGGAGAGACGGTGATGATGTTAGTGGAGGTTAATGAGAGACAAGATGGCTGCCGTCGTCCTTCTCCTCTCGGACACAGGCCCCTCCCACTGAGGGACCACCTGACCCAGGGCTCATTATCGTCAACACACACACACAGACACACACAATCACACACTTACAGTACAAGTGTCCACATTCATCTCTAATTGATGGCAGGACAATGAGTGCAACCCCCCCCCCTTCATTCATGTTCATTAGTGGTGTGGGTGTAATAATTGCGTGTGGATCGCTGGAAATACAAAGACAATCTAATTACTGCTGTCTGCTGTGTGTGTGTGTGTGTGTGTGTGTGTGTGTGTGTGTGTGTGTGTGTGTGTGTGTGTGTGTGTGTGTGTGTGTGTTTATGGGGTGCTTGAGAGACCCCCCATTAAACACAATCATCCCTTCCCCCCCCCCCCCCCCCACCTCGCCCCCAGCACTCATTCCTGTGATTAGATTAGATTGGCACTGCCTGTCCCGTTGCCACGGCGACCGAGCGCTGGCAGGCGATTGGTGCAGAGGTGGAGGGCGAGGGCGTCGCGCCACGGCCACGCCCCCTCTCTCCGTGATGGATGAAAGTGTATTTGTTGTAAAGTGCGAGCAGCACATTAAAACACAAACATTCAGCGCGGCCGGTGGGAGGGGAACAGCGCTAATGTGTTCTGCTGCGCATGAATCACGCTAGCGACCTAGCGGCTAATAAACGTTAGCTGCTACACAGGCTCCTCTGTCACACCGACGCCTCGGGCCGGACCAAAACATTACGATAATAAATGTAATCATTCTTTCTCGTCCCGAACAACACAAATAATATCATATTCAATTTGATAATCGTGGAATCCATCACATTATGGTACACTATTCAACCGCTAACATAGCATATCAAAACACAGCATAGCTCAGCCTAGCATACCATAGTCCAGCAGAGGTTAGCCAAGCATATCTTAAACTAACATAGCTTAGCCTAGCATACCATAGTCCAGCAGAGGTTAGCCAAGCATATCTTAAACTAACATAGCTTAGCCTAGCATACCATAGTCCAGCAGAGGTTAGCCAAGCATATCTTAAATTAGCATAGCTTAATTTAGCGCGCAAAACACAAAGGCAAACGAGTTGGCGTAACTACCGATGAAGAACTATCCATCCTCCTGATGGACTTACCCTAACCCACAATGCAACCCTGCTAGCGGAAGCTACGCCGGATTTTAGCAAACACGGAGTGAGTAACGAGCCAACGACACTGGCCCTAACCCGGCCAGTGTTAATGCCTTGCACTACCCGCTGAGGTAGACAGGGAATCAAACCCTCCAACCTCACAGTGACTGCCCTCTCTGCCAGTCGCCCTCCTTTCTCAGGGCGTAGGTTCAGTGTGGAGGAACAGAAGCTCAGCGCTGAACTCTGCCAAACTCTGAACGCTAAAAACGCTAGGCAGCACTCTAGCCTTATCTCCATAGGACGCAACTAGCAAGGACGTGTTCTAGCAAGGCTGCAGCCTTCCCTTTGGGAGACAGCCCTAGTGCTAACCCTAACCTAGTGCTAACCCTGACCTAGTGCTAACCCTGACCTAGTGTTAACACTGACCTAGTGCTAACCCTGACCTAGTGCTAACACTGACTTAGTGCTAACCCTGACCTAGTGCTAAAACTGACCTAGTGCTAACACTGACCTAGTGCTAACCCTGACCTAGCTCTACGTCACTGTTAGCTCTATGTCAGGGCGGGGGCCTGTAATCCTTCACCACATTGGAGAGACCGTTCTTGTGCTCCAGGAAGAAATAACACAAGAACGAGCGCTACACCAGCGCTACACCCGGGACGCGGGCAATCTAAGAATTATATTACACAAGTGTTATTGGTTTCTGTTTTGGAATAAATAAAGTTCAAATTGTATCCATCCCCTGTTCTGGAATGATGTGTGTGTGTGTGTGTGTGTATGTTGTATGTGTATGTGTATTGGTACTGTGTTGTGTATGTGTGTCTGTGGCTGTTGTCTGTGTGGTGGTGTGTGCTGTGTGGTGTGTGTGTGGTGTGTGTGTGTATTTCAGGTGTATTCATAAGAATGGACAGGAGCTCTCAAGGTGTGGAGGTAAAGGTAATAGATACTAGTGGAGGAGGGAGGAGGAGGGAGTAATTGAATTTCAGAAACACATGCTTCTGCTTCCACACGGCCAGGACCTCCGGAGACTCCAGGACCTCCACAAGACCACCAGGACCCTGAGGGTCTAACAGGGTACAGGACCTCCACAAGACCACCAGGACCTCAGAGGGTCTAACAGGGTCCAGGACCTCCACAAGACCACCAGGACCTCAGAGCAGTCCAAGGCCGGGTCTGACTCTAAAGACGCACAGCCCCCCCCCCCCCCCCCTCACCCTTCAGAGAGCGAGTTCACAAACCCCCATGGCGCTCTCTCAAACCCGGACCAGATGGTTGGTCCTGGATCTGAGGAGCTGGGACCGCAGGGTTCTGGATGCGATCCCTCTGATATGGAAAAGATAAAAAACACCTCCAAGCTCATAATAGCTCCTCAGTCCAGAACTCCAGGGGGTTCCGTTCGGACCCCCCCTGGAGTTCTGGCAGCCGGTCCAGTGTTATAGAACCCGGGCTGGAGGTTAAGGACCTACACCCAGGAATGGAGGACTAGGTCCAAGACCCAGGACTGAGTCTAGGTCCTAGACCCGGCACTGTGGGTCTAAGACCTAGACCCGGGACTGGTGGTATAGGACCTAGACCCGGGACTGGAGGTCTAGGACCTGGACCTCATTGTCTGGCGGAGGCGTTTCTGGAGGAGAATAGATCAGATGCTGAGAGTAGAACCTCATGACTTGGGTCGACGCTGCAGGTTTGGAGTTTTATTTTTTTATTTGTGTTTATGAGCTATAAAAGAACAGAGCCTCTCGCTGATATTCCATATCACCTGGAATATTAAAAAGCTGTTTGCACAACACAGGGGATCACAGGAGCGTAAGAAAATATGAAAACAGAACTCTGCATCTCGAACACGGCTGGGATCCGACCACAGAACCTTTGATACAGATGTGTGCAGAGAACAGGAATGCTTTGAGTTCCGAGAGCTCTCCTAGACTACAGCGTGGACGTCGTGGTACGGGAGGGAGGGGGCGATCGCAGAGGCAGTTCCAGGGAGTTTGCTCGGAGGCACGCGGGCAGCAGTGCTCAATGAGATGCTGAAGGGGATTCAAACCCCCGGCGGCCCGACGCACTCAAAGGAGGGGAAGACGTGTCATCATCAGCAGTTATGGAAATTCATGTAAAAAAAAGAGGAGACAAAGTACACTTGTGGAGGAGGAGCCGGCCTTAAAATAACCCGTCAGAGATGTCGTCTGGTTTCATCAGCCCACGGAGGGCGGGAGGAACGTTCTAATTAAGAACCGTCACAGACGACCCGCCAGGAAACACAATTAAAACAACCGCTAAAACGCACACGATCCCAACCTCACACTTCAAGATAAAACACTTTTTAAAAATGACACGTCTACAAGTGGGTTCCATGATTCAGTGGTTGGACGAGTCAGAGTCTAGAGAGTCTGTTGGTCGATGAAAGATGGCGGGCGGGATCAGTGTGGGTGATTGACAGACAGCTGAAACTAATGAAATGATGTTGAGGCGGTGTTTGGGGTGGTTGTGGGGTTAGTGACGGGGACGTCCAGCCCTGCATGCAGATGAATAGGGGGTGTGGACTGGAGAGGGAGTTAGCGTTAGCAGGTTAGCCTGTTAGCCTCATTAGGGGGAGGCTAACGGCAGTCCGGGGAACATTCCAGTCTTGCTTGTGATTGGTAGTGTGGTTAGTGAAGGGTTAGCTTCGTGCTAACCGGCGGGTAGCATGCTAACGCTCGGGCGTTAGCATGCTACGACGGTCAACGGTGCGTGACGGCCGATCCAGACAGTTCAGTCCTTTGATTTCTTTGAGTTCTCCCGGTCCCGCTAGCCGCTAGGCTAACACCGCCGTTAGCCGTCTCCTCCGCCGGGTACCCAGTGGGGGGGGGTCTCCTGGACGGACCCGAGGTGGGGTCCCCGGACGGACTGGGGGGGGGGCGGCCCTCAGACACTCACCCAGGGCTGCTCGAAGCTGTAGGTGCGCCGGCGGTCGTCGGGGTCCTCGGGTCCCGTCTGGGCCTGCTGGAACTCATGGCGCAGCCGCTGTATCCGGTCGTGGTTGCTAGGGGCTAGTCGGTTGCTATGGCGAGAGGGGAGAGAAGAAAACAGAGAGTGAGGATGGATGAAGGGGGGGGGGGGGATCAAGGGGTCCGCTGCGAGAGGAGGATGACCTGGATACATCAGCGCTGATGGAGACGAGAAGTCCCTCCCCAGACCTGACGGGGGGCGGGGCGGTGGTCTAGAGGGGATGGGGTCTAGGGGGGTGGGGGTCAAGGGAGGCGTCCCGGCGAGGCCGTCCCATGGAGGGGAGCCCCAGCCCGGGTATTAGAGGTGATGAGTGAGCCTGAGCCTGAGCCTGGGTCCTGGGGCCGGAGCCGGCGGCGAGATGAATCAAAGTAACGCGTCTCTGATGTATAATTCATAACGAGCAACAAAGAGCGCGCTGAGCCCTTGGCTCATTTGAATCACCGCTCGGAGACTGCTACCGGTACTCTGCCGCTCCGTCGCGCTGCGGCGGGAGAGAGCTAATTGTTGCCGGAGCGCTGGACAAACACACCACCAATCACAGGGCTCCGCTCCACCGACAGCTCGCGGTGTGTAGCGCTACGCCCGGAGGACCGTCTCTGGTGGGTACTCCCATGATGCACTGCTCTCCCCCAGATCCACATGACCTAGATTGGTGCAGTCCTTTGACTTTGACCACACCACAGTCGCACCAGAACTGATTAAATTACCGCGTCCCTGGTTTCAGAACTCCGTTTACCGCTCAAGTAGGGCGACCAGCAGCTGAATCTATCAGCAGAACGGCTCTTTACTGGAACACATGAACACATTACACCAGGGATTCAGTGCCATTCGTTGATCATTCTACAAAAAAGTTTCAGCACTGATTCACAGCCTTTCTGGCCAATCGTATTTAAATAGGAGAATCAACAAACCATTGATTAAGTTTCAGAGGAGGAATGAGGAATGTGTGTTTAAAAGGTTCTGGGTTCAATCCCCAGTGTCCAAAGTCTACCTGTAGGAATCGTAGAACAAGATGACCCCTAACCCCTACCTGCTCCTTAATGACTTGTCTCTGTACTGTCTACCCCCTACCTGCTCCTTAATGAACTGTCTCTGTACTGTGACTAAACCCTACCGGCTCCTTAATTGACCTGGTCTCTGTCTCTTAACCCCTACCTGCTCCTAGACCTGTCTCTGTACTGTCTACCTCCTACTGCTCCTTAATGACCTTCTCGTATGTCTAACCCCTACCGGCTCCTTAATGACTGTCTCTGTACTGTCTAACCCCTACCTGCTCCTTAATGACCTGTCTCTGTACACCTAACCCTTGATGACATGCAGCTTAAGAAATCAGTGACAATTGTGGCAGAATCAACCAGAGTGAACAACAACTCCCAGAAGGCCGTTCTGTTGCGCCAACACTGAGAGCCAAAGCCTAGATCATGGAGCCCAGACCGAGCCAGCAGCCCACAGAGCAGATGGGCGGATGGTTCTGGGAGGATGGGGTGTCACGGCTGAACAGATAATCCGGTGATGGGTAAGACAGATGCCCCGAGTCCTCTGAACACGGCTGACCCAGGAAACACAGGTCAGCCCGGACCCCCGTCCCAGGAGAGGGGCTGGCGGTGGGGGGTCTCCTGACTCCAGATGTTTACCCCCTAAACCAGGGCCTAGAGAACTTAATGGTGAAGGCCTGCTTCCGCTGCGAACACTGCCTGACGTAGCGTGACATGGAGGGGTGGTGCGTGCGTTGGGACGGCGTGTCCTTCTGGTTACAGTAACATGTGAATGGCAAACATGCATTTATACAGCGCTTTTCTAACCAGTGGCCGCTCAAAGCGCTTTACAATATTGCCCCACATTCACCCATTCATGCACATTCCCACACCGACGGCGGAGTCGACCATGCAGGGCGACAGGCAGCTGAGGTGCCTTACTCAGGGAAACCTTGACGCTCTGCTAGGAGCCAGGCATCGATCTAGCAAGCTTCTCGTTACCAGCCGACCCGCTCTACCTCCTGAGCCCAGAATGCCGCCCCGTGGACAGTGAGGTTCTCATCATGGTGGAGGAGACATCTCAGAGGACCCACATGGCTCTGCTCAACACAGAACCAGAGTTCACCTAAGAACATGAACACATGAAACACTAACACTGACGGAATACAAAGACACTATACTGAGACCTCGCTACCGTTTGACCGAAGAGAGAGAGAGAAAGGAGAAAGGAGAAAGGAGAGAGAGAGAGAGAGAGAGAGAGAGAGAGAGAGAGAGAGAGAGAGAGAGAGAGAGAGAGAGAGAGAGAGAGAGAATCACATGAAAAGATTATGAGACTAAGAGAACACAAAAGCCAACACATAAGAAGAGATCTGAGATGCATCCCTAGACAGGTGGAGGATGAGGATGGGGTGGAGGGGGAGGTGGAGGAGGGGGTGGAGGTCGAGGTGGAGGAGGAGGAGTAGGGGGAGGAAGAGGAGGGGAGCAGCGTCTGAGTTCTACCTGCAGGGGGGACCTGCTGCAGCACACTGCATCACCGTGTTCCTCACGCCGGGCTGAGATCAGCGCCTCATGACGGACGGCCCCAGCTCTGGGTTTACGGCGCTGGCTGATGGAGGACGGCTTTATGGAGGAGATGTCTCCGGAGCTCACCTCCTCCACGGCCGCCGCGTGAATTCAGGCTCAGCCGCGCCGCGGAGAGAGGAGCACGATCACAGCTTCCACTCTCGGACCAACACTAACAAGGGGGGCTTCAGCCGGCCCCCCGCACCAGAGGGGATAAACCCGGCCTGTAGCCCCCCAGGACGCCCCGGCCGGTACAGTAAGAGACACCAGCAGCTGACGGACACACTGCTAATCCCCGGGATTACCAGTCAATGGCATCCGTTCACCGCCCCGTGCCCCGGCCAGGCCGGGGGGCTTCAGAATGGACCCCCAGCCGCCAAACGTACCAGGACCAGAACCACTGACTACACTTTAACCACTAACTATACCCAGTAACTATACTATAACCACTTACCATAACCACCACTGACTATAAGCACTAACTACAATAACCACTGACTATAAACACTCACTCTACTATAACCACTAACCATACTATAACCACTAACTATACCCAGTAACTATACTATGACCACTAACTATAACCACCACTAACTTTAACCACTAACTCTACTATAACCACTAACTCTACTATAACCACAAACTATAACCACTAACTATAACCACTGACTCTACTATAAACACAAACTATAACCACTAACTCTACTATAACCAGTAACTCTACTACAACCACTAACTATAACCACTGACTCTACTTATGACCACTGACAGTAGAGACCTGATGGGGAATGGGAAACGTTTCATCTCCGACCTACGTGAGTTTGAGCTGCCAAGTCGGAAACAAGGATACAAGAATACCAATGTTTTATCGTAAGAGAACCCTTCAGTAAGAACAAGTGCTGTTAATATTTACAATGCTAGATGTTTTATCGGTATATACTCGGTATCTGCCCATACCCAAGTTCAGAAATCGGAATCGCAATCTGGAAGGAAGAATTGATGTTAGAACCTCTCTAGTTCAGACCTGGACCCTTCAGCTGGGAGTTCCACTCACCTCCACCTCCCTACTGCCCTGCCCATGGGCCGGGGGGTTTGAATCCCTCTGTGAAGCCTCAATGTTATCAGGAGATGTAAATGAACGGGGAACACTGGGGACTGAGCGGAGGAACCACTTCCTGATCCGGATTAATCCAGTTCTGCTGATTAATAAACACGGATCTCAGCGATACGCTATCTGCTGCTGGAGCCAACCAGCCCTCCTTCATAATAACACACTCTCTAATTAAAACACTGCCTTTTAATTAAGCGTTCAATCGGGCTGGAGGCGGGGCCGGGAGACCACGCCCCACTGGGGGAGGGTCCGTGAACATCAACTGATGTGGAGAGAGAGAGAGAGAGGGGGATGAAGGGAGAGAGGGCGAGGGAGAGAGCGAGAGAGGGCGAGAGAGAGAGAGAGAGAGGGGGATGAAGGGAGAGAGGGCGAGGGAGAGAGGAGAGAGGGCGAGAGAGAGAGAGAGAGAGGGGGATGAAGGGAGAGAGGGCGAGGGGGAGAGAGAGAGGGCGAGAGAGAGGGCGAGAGAGAGAGCGAGAGCGAGAGAGGGGATGAAGGGAGAGAGGGCGAGAGAGCGAGGGAGAGAGAGCCGAAACTGCTGGTCTCTCTCTGCTGAGAGGAACACAGTGCGATGCTGGGAGCTGATAATCCAGATCCATAGATCGGAGGAGGTGGAGGAGGGAAGTGTGTGTGTGTGTGTGTGTGTGGGGGGGGGTTTGGCTGGGCTCTGCTCACGGTGGCTAAGGGCTAATGCAGATATGAGAGCCGGCACTCAGTGGGCTCTCTGCATGAGCGGTGTTTTATCTGCTCATCAGACCTATTAGGAAGACCACTACCGCTGCTGGACTGAAACACTGACGGTACTACTTAGTGCAGAGTCACTTAGAGGACGCTTCAGGGGATGGACTGTACAAACAGGTCATTAAGGAGCAGGTAGGGGTTAAACAGTACAGAGACAGGTCATTAAGGAGCAGGTAGGGGTTAAACAGTACAGAGACAGGTCATTAAGGAGCAGGTAGGGGTTAAACAGTACAGAGACAGGTCATTAAGGAGAAGGTAGGGGTTAGACCGTACAGAGACAGGTCATTAAGGAGCAGGTAGGGGTTAGACAGTACAGAGACGGGTCATTAAGGAGCAGGGAGGGGTTAAACAGTACAGAGACAGGTCATTAAGGAGTAGGTAGGGGGTAGACAGTTTGGCTGGTCGTGGGAGTCCTTCTCCTATTCAGAATTGTCACGTTCCACTCTCCTCCATGTTTGTTTGTGTTGCGTTCATGTGCCGTGTGGAAGAATGTAAAGCGTCGTCCAAATGACGTAAAATATTACCGTAAAGAGTGTGATTTGCGACAAGACGATATAAACGATAGAGGATAATATGAAACGATAGACTTTTTTTATATCATCACACGATATATATCGTCATATCGCCCAGCCCTAGTAAACAGTACAGAGACAGGTCATTAAGGAGCAGGTAGGGGATAAACGGTATTGGGGATTGATTGGGGATCAAACCCAGACCCTCGTGCCCTGACTCCAACACTATGAACACTAGACCGTGTCCCTTCTATAGGGAACCAGTCATAACAAGTGTCCAGATTTAGCGGTTCATCTAATGTTCCACATTCATCTGAATGTCAAACATGAAATTCATAAACGTTAGAAGTGAAGCGGGACGCTAAACCCCCGGCCTAAGAGATTAGCTCCAGACTAGCATGAGTTCATGCTAATGCTGACGCTATCAGGGGGGGAGAGAGCGTTGGGTAAGGGGGGGGAAGCTTGTTAAGTGTGACCCAGAGCCTGGAGGAGTCCATTACACGGGCCGTTACTGGGATTACTGGTTTAACCTTGTGGGCCGGGAGGGCTCACGCCGCACGCTAACAACATGCTCATTAGCAGCCCTCAATGAAACTCCAGCACGGAGCATGCCTAGCCGCTAGCGCACGGAGCTAGGTGTGGCTAATCTGGTGGCTACGCTCATGTCAACACAAGAAAAACACCAGGACGATTTGATGTTTATAAACCAGGCGGATAATCCAGTTAGCCATCAAGCAAGCTTATTAGCAGCCAAGTTGAATCCACTTTACATGGATGTGTGTTTGACAGGGTTAGAGGACAGCGGTTTTAGCTAGCAGCTTGGGTAGCGCGTGGCGCGCTAGCGAGAGTCTGTCGGGTCAGAACCAACCGGTCACACTTGGAGGGCAAACACCCTGGCACGGAGCCACACACACTCAGGCCTGGGTGTGTGTGTGTGTGTGAGTGTGAGTGTAGAGGTCTGTGTGTGGGATTAGTTTGTGTGTGAGCGACAGAGTGAGGAAGAGAGAGTGAGGAAGAGTGGCCGGGAGAGATTCTATGAGCCTTCATGTGTGTGAGAGACTCTTTATGTGTGTTATGATTTGTGGAAAAGTATGTCTTGGGAGCTGGTGTGTGTGCCTATGTGTGTGGGTGCGCTTATGTGTGTGTGTGTGTGTGTGTGCTGATGCATGCACATGTGTGTATATGTGTGTGTGTGTGCGTGCGCATGCACGATCTTGTGTACGTGTATGCGTACGTGTGTGATTGCACGCAAATGTATGTGCGTGTGTGCTTGTGGGCATGTTTGCGGATAAGAGTGTGTGTACATGTTTTCGACTGTGTGTAGTAGGTCTCTCTATATGATGGTCTGTATGTCCTCAGGGCTGAGAGGCCTCGGGACTCAACCACGCATAAATCAATGATATCTGCAACCTTGTGTGTGTGTGTGAATGTGTGTATACTGTTGTATACGTGTGTGTTGGTACCGTGCTGAGAACACTTTCCTGCTCTACAAATCATGTGGCACGCAAGTGCACACACACACACACACACACACACACACACACACACACACACACACACACACACACACACACACACACACACACACACACACACACACACACACACACACACACACACACACTGAATCCATTCATATGTGAATGGATTCAAATACAACAGCAGCATCCGTGACTCTGAGAGACTGGAAGGTTCTCTTGTCCGTGAGTCTCTGAACCCAGAGCCTCTTGGTCTGAGCCCTGCAGCCCCAGGACTGGACCGACCTCAACGTGGAGGACCACATTCCCAATCGTCTCCCCAAAGACCCCCCATATTAAAGCCACAGTCCAGGGGATTAACGGGAATATTCTCCTCACACGGTGCAGCATGATGAGGGCTTGTCTTCTCCTCAGTGGAATAAGACGCTGTGGGATCAGGAGGCCGGCGCTCTGAAGTCCACCTCCCTGGTGACCGAGGGACAGGAAGCCTCTTTATTGCTTCAGACCCGCGGCCCTCAGACACTCCGTGTGCTGCGTGTGGAGATATGAGATCCCTGGGTTTAAACTGTGAGTGTGTGGCGGGAAGGGGGGGGTCTGATTAATCTGGACCAGGACCGGGCGGTGTTCCAGGCCAAGCCGCTCTAACGAGGGGCGTCAGGGGTTGACGAAGCGCTGTGGCGGTCCTGACTGGATCCACATGTGTTCTAAGGGCTTCATGCCTCCACCCAGAAACACTTGGTGGAGGATAAACATTGTGTCTGATGCTCAGCAGGACGGCTACTGTTGCATACTGACGAATGCTAAAGTAGCGCTTCCTGACGTAGCATGCTAAAGTAGCCTTCTTACCTGGCTAGCATGCTAAAGTAGCGCTTCCTGACGTAGCATGCTGAAGCAGCACTTCCTGCCGTAGCATTCTGAAGTAGCCTTCTTGCCTGGCTAGCATGCTAAAGTAGCTAAAGTAGCCTTCTTTTCTGGTTAGCATGCTAAAGTAGCCTCCCTGAGGTAGCATGAGATATGATGTTTAGCGCGCAGCAGTGTTTCATAAGTGTCGCGCGCTGACGTGTTGAACAAAGCGAGCAAGCGGCTAATCTGGGAGGAGAGCGAGACAATTGATCTGCATGTCAGCGCGGCGGCGGCGGCGGCTACCCACGGGTCTTAACTGCCGGTAACGTGGCGGTCGTCATGGCGATTTGACAACTGACAAGGTGCACGGTTTGATGGATGGAGGTGTTTCAGCGGTGGTTAGAACACCGGTAACCAGGGGACACACACACAGACACACTCACACACACCGCCCGTCACATCCATCATCCCACGGCTGCCCATCAACCACCGCCCCGCTTCGACCAATCAGAAGCCGCCGCCAATGCCAGCGACCGCGTTGACTCGGCACATGTCTCCCGCGGGCTCCGTTGCCAGGCAACAGAGATTCCACCAGAGGGGGGGTCTCACAACAGTTGGTTTCAACGGCCGGCATCGACCCCGCCCTCGGTGTCAACGAGACGCACTCCAGCGCCATTAGCTCGTAGCAGCGTAGCGCACGAACTAGCCCCTATCTGAAGTATTAACATGAGGACACCAAATAGAAGCTAGCTCAGATCTGTACAAAGTGGTAGCGTAGCATACGCTAGCTCCCATCCGCTCATTACCCTGGTGTTGCTAAGCTTACTCGCGCCACGGTAACCTTTAAAGTCCCGTTCACTTGAAGCAAAAACAGACGCTAACTAGCATCAGTTTAGCAGTCCTGAGCGGCTAGCGGGTTCGCAGCAGCTACCTATTCCCAGCTAGCAGGCAGCTTTGTGTGTGTGCCGCAGAGCTTCCGCGTGGCGGTGGGAAGCTCTCGGGCGGTTTGAGGAGACAAGTGGTGGGAGAGGAGATGTTTGATGTTTTTAACGAGAGAGCACTCGCAGAACTCGGAGCGCCACTCACAGAGCTCAGTGACAGGTGGTGTGCGTGTGTGTGTGTGTCTTTATGTGGTGGTGTGTTTGCGTTTGTGTGTGTGTGTTTATAAGTGTTTGTGTGTTTGCGTGCATATGTGTTTGTGTGTTTGCATACATGTTTGTGTGTGGTATATGTGTGCATACGTGTCTGTGTGCAAACGTGTTTCTGCCTTTATGAGATGGGGATGCGTGCGTGTGCGCTCGCGTTTGTGTATCTGCTTGTGTGTGTACGCATGCATGTGTGTCTGAATGAGTGTGTGTGCATGTGTGCGTGCGTCCGAGGTGTGATCAGGACCCCTGATCACACCTCCCCAGGCAACCATCCCAGCAGCACCACCACAGAGGACTGGATGATGCAACCACCATCACCACGTTACCATGGTGATCCAACACAACAGTGACCAGGTGTTGACATCACGAGGGCCACTCATATCATTCATATAATCACACACACACTTAGCATTGTATCTGGTTTTAGAAAATTGGCAACAATGTTTCTGTGTATCATTCCAAAAGGTTATGAATATTATTCAACCTTACAATTTTTCTATAGAGACCGATAGACACAGAGAGAAACGGGAGGAGAGAGAGACAGAGAAAAAGGAGGAGCGAGACAGACAGACAGACAGACAGACAGACAGACAGACAGACAGACAGACAGACAGACAGACACGAGTGGAAAAGAGAAATGAAAATCCAATTGGAACTGTCCAAATAGTGAGGCATCATCTAAAATTCATGGGTTTCCTTTCTCCCCCCATCTTCGCCTCTTTCTGGTCTTATATTTCTCTCCCATCCCGCCTCTCAATTTCTCTCTTCTAGGTCTTGCGTTGTACTCTCTATCCTCATCCTACTTCTTCCCTCCTCTCCTCTCTCTTCCTCCCCCATCATCAGCACTCCTCTTCCCCTTCTCTCTCCCCCTCCCTTCCTCCTCATCACCACGACACTCCCTAACCCCTCCTCATCAGGGGATGGACTCACATTTCTCCGCTCTCTCTCCTCTTCCTCTCTCAGTCTATCCTCTCCCTCTCTCTCTCTTTCTCCCCCTCACTACTCCCCTAATCTATCTCCCCCCCCCCTCTCTCTCTCCCTCTCCCTGGTGGAGAGCGGAGGTGACTGATGGCAGGATAGAGAGTAGGGTAGGGAGGGGGGAGAGGGGTGAGGCGTGGGTTAGGGTGTGGGTGAAGTAATGGTTTCTATTTCCAGAGAGCCCGGTCCCTTCGCCAGACGGTCCTGATAAATCATAATCCAACTCAAATTAGGATCCATTACGTCTCTCCCTCCCTCTCTCTCCCCGTCTCCCAGCCCAGACCAGAACCACATATTTGAAAGGAAAAGCTGTTTAGGTGGTTGGAGGGGGGGGGGGGGGGGGGGGGGGGGAGCAGGATGATCGCCATGGTGACGACTGCCCATGATCAAAGGGTTTGCATTTCTGTGATGGTGGGTCTGGACACAGAGCCGGGGTTGCTTGTTGCTGTACACATAGATGAGGAGGAGGAGCAGGAGGAGCAGGAGGAGGAGGAGGAGGAGGAGGAGGAGGAGGAGGATTAGTCAGGCCACATTCCTTTCTTATGCCTATATTCCACAGCCAAATGATCAGACCATAACAAGTCTCCAAGCCTGGAGACCACGACTGGGTCCACTATTTCACTATGGAGTCGTGACTCTCTGATCTCCATGGAGACGGGAGATCCAAATCTACCTGATTGGACTTATCACACATAATAATCTAATTTCTGTCCGTTTTGGGATAGTTGTCCTCCACAATCACGTCTTCTTCGTTTCAAACTTAATCTTGTTTTCAGCGTGAAATTTGCTGCCCGCTTTGACCCAGGACTACTCTGAGGAACCTCAGGGTTATGCTGATGAAGACCTGTACATCCTGGGCAGGACATCAGCGGTCTGGAGGAACCTCTGTTCCTACAACGGGAGTCACAGCACAGATCAGGAACGCGACAGAACCACGTTCTGCACCTTCACTGTGGACGGGGGTTCCCTCAGGAGTGCCTTCTCCTGAGGGTCCAGAGTGAAGGAGGACTGCCTACTCCTCGACCACACTGTCAACCAGGTCCTCAGGAGAACCAGGTCCAGGCACTAGAGTGGCTTCAGAAGGCAGTTGGAACCCGAGTTCCTCAAAGTGTCTGGAAGCCAAAACAACAAGGCTTCTGTCAAGAGACACAGACGTACAGACAGTCAGCAGGAGGCAGCCAGCGAGGCAGACAGACCAGTGAACTTGAACTTGTTAAAACAGTAAACAGTGGTCAGGGTCAGGCAGCTGGTCCTGCCCCCCCCCCCCCTACTGTCTGTCTGAAAGCCGCCCTGCCGCCCGCAACCTCCGACCTTAGTGACAAAACATCTCCAAACTAGGTAGCCAACTTCCAGCTGCTGTGCTCCACTGGAGGGGTGAGGGTGTGTGTGTGTGTGCGTCTGGAGGAGGCTGACAAAAACACACTATTCTGGGAGAGGTGACAGGCAGACACACACGCCTAGACACACAGAAACACACACACCGAGACACACAGAGAAGGTAACGAGGGAGAGGACACCTCACAGGAGATCTGGGAGACTTGCTGTCAGACGGGGAGTCACGGTTCACACACACACACACACACACACACACACACACACACACACACACACACACACACACACACACACACACACACACACACACACACACACACACACACACACACACACAGTGGTTGACAAAGATAGGGGAGAAGAGGTAGAGGAAGATGGGGGAGGGTAGGAGGGAGGGAGGAGGTAAGGGAGGATGGAACGAGAACCAGGAAGGAAGAGAGGGAGGAAGTTGGGGGAGAGAGAGCCAGAGAGTGTGATCATTGATTATGTGTGCACTGCCATGTTTACCAACATTGTTTATTGCGAGAAAAAAATCGATTTAGCGTTATTGTTTCCATAACTCACGCCAATAAGCTTTGCTGTAATTTAATCAGGGTGGAGATATGAGATGAGGCAATGGGACCGTCCCAGAGTTACTGGGTGCAGACTATGTCCTGGAGCGATCTCCATCACAGTATTGAACGGGTCTAATTTGCAGGATCAGGCTACAACCTGGATAGTGAGCTGGGGTTAGGTTTGGCGTCAGAGTATTACCTGGTGATATATTGAACTGGACATCGGTGAGATGGTCAGGGCAGGGGCTATGACCTGGAGTCAACCTCAACCGACAGTATAGACAGGGTTAAGGCCCCGGTCCAGTCTAGCTCCTTGCTGAATGAGTAGCTGAAGGGACGGTATAGAGAGGATACGACGTGGGGTCAGGCTATATCCTGGGAGGTGTGAGGAAGAGGAAGATAAGAGGGTCAGGCTATGAAATGGACGGGGTGACTCGGAGGGGGGGAGGAGGAAGAAGAGGAAGAGGAGGCGGGATCAGGCTATGAACTGGAGGGGGGGGAGCGGCCAGGCTATGAACTGCAGGGGTCTGATTAACGGCTGGAGAGGCTGCCAGCTGCTGTCCCCTGGGGGCTAAACGCTGCGTGTCAGGGGGGCAGTAAATAAGGCATTATGGGTAGGGGGAGAAGGAGAGGATTAAGTGTTCGTTTTAAAAGGCGCTGTCACCATTACTCCTGTATAACGGCCTTTTGAAGACCAGAGTGTGTGTGTGTATGTGTGTCCTCTTTGCAGGAGGATTTAAATGGGTGGTCCCAAACAAAGTCAAGAACCCTTACCCTTAGGTCCGACCGCTCTCTGGAACAGAAGAACCCTCGAGCACACACACACACACACGCACGCACACGCACAAGCACACACCTTTTTGTTTCTGCGACTAGCATTCAGTTCTTCATTCAAACATTTATTTAGTAGTTCACATTCATGTGCTTTGGTTTCCATTCATTTGTTAAGAGTTAATGGATTCATTTGTCAGCTCATCCAGGCAGTGAACTCAGCCGATCCTCCCAGTTCATGTTCCTCTCTGGTCGGCACCAACATAAACACTGAACCCGATGGAACTCTTTCAGGGGCAGATGCTGGCTTCCACGTTCCCCTCATCCATGTTCTCTGTTATATTCTGGTCGGCTTAGCTCAGGAGGTAGAGCAGTTGTCTTGTAACCGAAAGGTTGCTAGTTCGATCCCCAGCTCCTCCTAGCTGAGTGTTGATGTGTCCCTGAGCAAGACACTTAACCCTAACTGCTCCTGACGAGCTGGCTGTCGCCTTGCATGGTTGACTCTGCCGTCGGTGTGTCAATGTGTGTATTAACCGATGTAAGTCGCTTTGGATAAAAGCGTCTGCTAAATGCCCTAATTGTAATTGTATATTCTCCAGGTTTTGGTGGTCTATGTTCATTTGTTCTAATTTCTAGTGTTCTACGTGCTCGGGCATTATTTTCTTTGTTCTATTTTCTAGGGGTTCTATGTCCTAGTGCTCTATGCTGTAGTCTTCTAGGGTTCTATGTTCTAGTGCGCTAGGTTCTTGTGTTCTAAGATTTACTGTCCTTCAGTCTAGTGCTCCTTTATAGTGTCCTACGTTCTAGTGTTCCATGTTGTAGTGTTTTATGTTGTAGTATTCTACGTCCTACACAGTGCATGCATTCTACCTAGTAGGGTGAACCTATCTAGCATGTCTATCTCTAAAATCAACACAATTTACCGCAGAAGAACCTGCAGAGGGGGCGTTTGGTTCCAGCCCCTCTCTTACCCGGAGGGACGGAGTCAGAGGAGGGAGGGGCTTCTGACACTCTAAACCCCGCTCCTCTGGCCCACCAAGGACCTGGAAAGAAACGCTCCCTTGGGATCTACAAGTATGTGGAAGGAGGGGCAGGGGGGGGGTCTACAGAGAAAAACAGAAAGAAGGAAACAGAGGAAATAGAGAGAGAGAGAGAGAGAGAGAGAGAGAGAGAGAGAGAAAGAGAGGAGAGAGAGAGAGAGAGAGAGAGAGAGCGAGAGAGATGAGAGAGAGAGAGAGAGAGAGAGAGAGAGAGAGAGAGAGAGAGAGAGAGAGAGAGAGAGAGTCGAAGGAGAGGCCGTACCTTCTGCAGTGAGCGTGCGTTCGCTGGACGTCCGCGTTGCGTGAAAACCCACAGAAACACCAACATTAAAACCACATCTCACACGTTTAACACGGCAGGGGTCCAACACACACACACACACACACCCCAGATGTGTGTCTATGGAATGCCTATTGTGCTGAGGGTGTGTGTGTGTCCCACACTTTGCACAGCAGGCTTTACCTCCTCCCCCCCGACACGCATTCACACACTCACACACACACACACACACACACACACACACACACACACACACACACACACACACACACACACACACACACACACACACACACACACACACACACACACACACACGTTAAACACACATTCCTCACACACACGTTCACCAACTGACTGGAGATCAGGTTCCAGGCTTGTGACTCGTACGGTCTGACCTGACACCAGACGTCAGGCTGCTCCCCAATAACACAGAGCCCCTGTGAGCGACGGCCGGCCCCTGATTGACAGGTCGTCCAGCGAGGGGAAGCCCCGCCCAGCTCTAATCAATACCAGACGTCAGGGTTTAAAACCCGGGACGTGCTGAGGCTGAGCCCAGAGTTCCCCTCTCCGTCCCGCTCTGAGGAACCTTCTGGAGAGGAGAGAGAATGTGCCCCAGATTGAACCCCCCCCCCCCCCACTCCCTGGGTAGAAGGCTTCCCTGGAGAGGAGCTGCCGACAGCCAATCAGAACGCAGGACAGCTCGTCTCAAGGGGAGCCGGCTGTCGTCGGTGCTTCCTGGGCACGGCGGAGGAGGAGGAGGAGGAGGAGGAGGAGGAGGAGGAGGAGGAGGAGGAGGAGGAGGAGGGTCACCCAGTCCTGGACCCCCTCCACCTCCACCGCCAGGGATCCCATCACCACTCCTGCAACAGGAACACGCAGGCAGGGCGAAGCAATGACGTGCCCGCTCACGTGCGCCTGCACACACCCAGAGTCTCCCCTGGCGTCAAACACACCCGATCCTCACAAAGGGTTCCACAAAAATGTGCAGCACTACATAATGCAGCATTAGCATCCACACACACACACACACACACACACACACACACACACACACACACACACACACACACACACACACACACACACACACACACACACACACACACACACACACACACACACACACACACACACACACACACACACATCCAGTGTGTGTGGATGTTAACGCTACATTAAGTAGCCTTAGCATCTTAGCGTGTGTGTGTGGATGCTAACGCGACATTATGTAGCATCCACAAGCACACAGCCATCCAGTGTGTGTGGATGTATATAGAGTGTGCACAACAGATACAATAAATGACGTGCAGTTACTAGGTGGATCGATCTACAATGATGAGACACACACACACACACACACTAACACACACACACACACACACACACTAACACACACACACACACACACACACACACACACACACACACACACACACACACAGATGTTAATCTACTACCAGATGTGTGGTGGGCTGACAGTGAGGGATGGCAGGGGGCCCTGGGGGGGGGGGGGGGGGGGGGGGGGTGGCGAGCCTCCTGGATCAATAGTCATCTGCATAAACATATCCCCCAACGCCTCGTCAATAAGCGCTCCCAGGGCACCGCCGCCTTCTCACCCAATTGCCTGTCAGCACGCCATCTCCCTCGGCCAATGAGAGCAGCCGAGGAGTCCCTTTGTGTTTAATGGATGGATCTCGGGGAGGAGAGGGGCGGGGCTAATGAGGATTACATTGATTGGCCGGCTAAGCGGGCGGGGGCGTGTGTGAGGAGCATCTCAGACGGGTTATTGATTAGAGATGATTAGTGCTAACAGGCCCGTGGGGGAGGGACGGGGGGGAGGGATGGATGGGGGAGAGGGAGGAGGATGTGGGGGGGAGGAAAGAGGAAGAGAGGGGAAGAGTGAGCTGGCGACCGATCAATAGGTCACAGACAGTTCTGGAGAGTCCACTACCATAATACTCACTGTCACTCTCTCTCCCCCTCTCTCACTGTCACTCTCTCTCCCCCTTTCTCACACCACTCTCTCACTGTCACTCTCTCTCCCCCTCTCTCACTGTCACTCTCTCTCCCCCTCTCTCACTGTCACTCTCTCTCCCCCTCTCTCACTGTCACTCTCACTCTCTCTCCCCCTTTCTCCTACCACTCTTTCACTGTCACTCTCTCTCCCCCTCTCTCACAACACTCTCTCACTGTCACTCTCCCCCTCCCTCTTTTCCCACACCGATCTCTCTGTCTCTGTCTCTCTCTCTGTCTCTCTCTGTGTCTCTCTCTGTCTCTGTCTCTCACTGTCACTCTCTCTCCCCCTTTCTCACACCACTCTCTCACTGTCACTCTCCCCCTCCCTCTTTTCCCACACCAATCTCTCTGTCTCTGTCTCTCTCTCTGTCTCTCTCTGTGTCTCTCTCTCTCTCTCTCTCAGAGAGAGAGAGAGGAAGCTGCAAGGAAGCTAAACATCACTGTCAACAGGAATGCAATTTAGACAGACAAAGAAGCACAGACTGACAGACAGACAGACTTTACCATGACCAACCAAACCATTGTCTACATTAGCCATAGAGTGTACATAGATATTTGAAATATATATTTTGAAACATAAAATACACATATATTCCAAATAAAATAACATTTAAACGTTTAATTATATAATATTGTACATGCGTTAAAGATTTACAATATTATATAATATCTACAGCTTTCGTAGAATACTACGTAGGAAACCCCTAAACCGCTAACTGGGACCAGTCAATCAATGATATCGATCAGCCAGACAGATCAGACCGATCAGAGAGCTACTGCTCATCCATTATCAATCAACCCTATCCATGATCCATATCAGGATATCCCTCTCTTTTCCTACATTATCTCTCTCTCTCTCTCTCTCTCTCTCTCTCTCTCTCTCTCTCTCTCTCTCTCACCATCCCTCTCTCGCCCCACATTATCTCTCTCTCTCCCTTCTCTAACCCTCCCTCTCTCGCCCCACAATTTCTACCTCGCCCCTAAAAAACACACGCTTCTTTCTCGACTAACCTCCCTCACACTTAAAGAATCCTTTCCGACTGACAATAATTTACAAACCAACGCTCTCAAACTCTCTCTCTCAAAATAACGCACTCATCTCTCTCACTCCCAGACTCTCACTCTCAGACTCTCTCACTCTCGAAAGAGATACATCAACCATCCTCTTAACCACTCCAAGACTCACTCCCACTCTTCCTCCTCCTCCTCCTCCTCCTCCACTAGAGGAGGGCTACCAGGGGCACCTGTCATCAGACCCCCTAGGGCTGACAGGAGGAAGAAGAGGAAGAGTGAGAGTCATCTAGGCAGCCATCTTGATACTGTCAGGTGATGAAGGGTAATTGAGATTCCCTTCATCTGGAAGGTTCCAGCCTGCGTGTGCAGCCCCACTGTGTGCATCGTACGCTGTTTAGAGTTACACATGGATATAAAGGAACGGGTTAGTCCGTAAACACGGGCGCATTTGGTGGATACATACCTGTATATGTATACACACACACACACACACACACACACACACCACAAAACAAGAACACAACACCCCCACCCCCAACATACTTCCATTCATCTTTTCTCTTGTTGCTGAGTGATTCAAACACAGAGAGAGGAACAGAGAGCGAGGGAGAGCGAGAGACATGTGTGTGGTTTTGTTCGTCTTTGAAGATGGAAAACCACTAGACTTAAATAAAATATTGATCACAAGACAACTAATCTGCTCTACATTTCAACACACACATTCACAAACACACACTGTACAAACACACCACTTATTCACACGCACACGTGTCCCATGTACAACCTCTACAACACATGCACACACACAACCAGACTCTCATTATATCACAAACACACACACAGCTCTCTCTGGTTAGCCTCGCGGCGCTGCAGGAAGTAGATATGGCTGCGGTCGTAACCACGCCAACGATGCAAAGCCCCTGATTTACCCCCCCCCCTGCCCTGCCTTTTGAGACAGGAAGTCAACCAAGCTTCTAGAATGCTTTGTGTTTCTCTCTTCTTTCTTTCTCCCCCCCTCTCCCTCCACATCCCTTGACATACAGCCCAGGCCTCCTGATGTCCAGTGGGTGCCCACAGTCCTCAAACACTCCCCCCCCCCCGCCCCTCCACCTCCTCCTCCTCTCGTCCCTCCCTCTTGCTCCCCCTCCTCCAGCTCTTCTTCTTTCAGTCGGTAATTGTGTATTTTTGATCCAGAAATATTTGCTGTGAATCTTCGATGTCATAATCTACAAAAGGCACACACGCGCAGTCACACACACACACACACACACACACACACACACACACACACACACACACACACACACACACACACACACCCTTTATAAGGCAAACCTCAAACCCTGCAGACTTCACAGGGACCCTGTCAGTGCTCTGATCCCAGTTCAGATCCCCAGCGGGGGGGCCCTTATCGCCGCCCTCCCTGGAGAAAGACGTGTCTTTCATACGCCAGCGCTATCGCTAATCATTAGCCCGCGCGCCGCTAGCACGTCAGGTCTCGACGGCGCTTTGAAGACGGCCGGCTTCACATCGGACGATCTGATTGGTTTAATGGGCCCTGGGACGAGCTGGGAACACACGCTTCAAACCCAGCATTAAACGTCACGTTTAGAGGCTTCAAGTTTAGAGGCTTCAAGTTTAGCTCTGATAGAGGAGTGGGGAGGAGGGGAGGGGGGGAGGGGGGAGGGGGGGAGGGAGGGAGGGGAGACCTCCACTCCTATCAACATCACATCAGAAGAGTGGAAAGGATATGAGAGATAAAGGGAGGAGGAGAGAGGAGAGGGGGAGAGAGACAAGGGAGGAGAGAGGAGAGGAGGAGAGAGAAGGAAGAGAAGGAGAGAGAGGGAGGAGAGAGAAGGAAGAGAAGGAGAGAGAGGGAGGAGAGAGAAGGAAGAGAAGGAGAGAGAGGGAGGAGAGAGAAGGAGAGAGAGGGAGGAGAGAGATAAGAGAGGAGGAGAGGGAGGAGGCAGGGAGAAGGAGAGAGGAGAGAAGAGAGGAGCAGAGGAGGCGTGGATGGTTTTTGGGTAAGGGATGTTGCAATAAGAAGTAACCGATTCTCACATATTTAATCTCCTGTTCTACTCAACTTCCTCTCCTGTCTGGAGACACACACACACACACACACACACACACACACACACACACACACACACACACACACACACACACACACACACACACACACACACACACACACACACACACACACACACAGTGTTTCACATCAAAGCCCGTATCAAGTCTCAATGACTCAATCGACTCCATCCATTGACTCAGTCCTCATTGACGTGGATGTTGGCGCTCGACCTCAGATGTTTCCCTCACATCACAGTTCAAATTAGATGTGAAGTTATCTAGTAGACAGCTCATTAAACCGGCCAATGAGGCGGTGCCTCATTAACCGGGCGGGCACTAAGCTTAGGGAGCACTTTATAGACTGGGATTGAAGTGGGCGTGGCCACAGCCCACAGGGACAGACAGGAAGTCCTTATAAGGACTTCATAGTTGCAGAACTTTAATTCCCCATCGTGGACACAAATTAAACCCTGGTCAGGACAGCACAAAACATCAACACACACACACACGCAGACAAACGCAGGCACACAAACACACTAGGAGACGCACACACACGGACACACACAGACAGACACACAGACACACACAAACCACACCCACACGGAGGTCCGGAGGGGCCGGTCTGGCTGCAAAGTGGCGTGACGCAGAATGTAGGCCAGCCAGCTTTCAGGGTCAGTAGAACACAGAGGATACCCTCCTGTTCCCACAGCCACCCGCAACCCATTAGAGACACACACACTCTGATGTACACAAACACACACGCACACCAACATCAAAACACTGATGCACACACACAATTTCTCTGATATACACAAACACACACACACAAATATCAAAACCCTCTCTCTGACACACACACACACAAACACCAAAACACTCTCTGATGCGAACACACATCCAAACACACTCTCTCATATATACATTTGCATCAACAAACTGATATACTCACACAAACACCCTCTCTGCCACACACATGCATCAACACAAATGTACACACCCACACACCCACACACACACACACACACACAAAGACCCAGTCTCTCTCAGACACAAACACACACAACTATACAGCAACACAAACCCACTAACACACACACACACACACACTCCCCCCCCCCTCATACACACACACACACACACTCCCCCTCTCTCTCCCAAACACACACACAGACCGCCCAGTGGGACGGTCTGATGTCCTCCCAGCAGGTGGTGAGAACATCCACGCTAGCTGCTCTGTTAGCACTGGAGATAATGCATCTAGCGCGGCGCTATTAGCGAAGGGCTAGCGTGTTGTAAAGTGGTGCGCGTGTGTAGGTGTTGAGGGAGTTAGCGCAGGTCTAGTTTGTTAGCGCATGGCTAGCATGTTGTAAAGTGGTGTGTGTGTGTCTTTGGTGAAGCGTGTTAGCGCAGGGCTAGCTTGTTAGCGCAGGGCTAGCATGTCCGGCGTACGTTGGTGTGTGTGTGTGTCGTGGTGAGGGGTGTTAGCGCTGGGCTAGTGTGTTAGCGCCGAGCGTGTCCGCCGTAGCTCCTGTGAGTGAGCAGAGCAGGGAGGTACCACAAGGAGAAGAGGGGGGTCCTGGGAGCAGTAACAGACACAGACTCATCTAAAGTTACAACATTGTAACTTTCCTCCGCTGCAGAATTTACAACCGGATGAACGAGCCGGACAACGAGAAGATCATCATTTATCTCCAACTGGGCCAAACACATAAAAACACTAGATGGTACTGTGTTTGTGTGAGTGTCTGGCCTAGTGCATGTGTGTCTGGCCTAGTGTGTGTGTATATGTGTCTGGCCTAGTGTGTGTGTGTGTGTGTCTAGCCTAGTGTGTGTGTGTGTGTGTCTAGCCTAGTGTGTGTGTGTGTGTCTAGCGTAGTGTGTGTGTGTGTGTCTAGCCTAGTGTGTGTGTGTGTGTGTGTGTGTGTGTGTGTGTGTGTGTGTGTGTGTGTGTGTGTGTGTGTGTGTGTGTGTGTGTGTGTGTGTGTGTGTGTGTGTGTGTGTGTGTGTGTTTATGAGAGCAGCCTCTCTGAGGACTGCCGGTCCCTCGGTGGAGATCAGCAGTAATGGAGGAGATTTAATAACGCTGGCTCTGCTTCCCTGTGAAGCCGCCCAATCACAGTGCAGCCCTCAGAGAATACCCAGCATTCAACACTGCCTCTCACTCCGAACACACGGACAGCCGAAGCATTTTTGGGTCGCTGGCTCTTATAGGCCGACACAAACAATGACTTACACACTCTAAAGTAAGTCAGGTCCAATTGTGTGTTCACCGGACACACGATTGGATCAGTGAACTGTCCAATAGAATCACAGAGGACGCGGGGCTTGTGGCGTTTCGGTTGGAAAGGAGAAACATGCTAACAGAAATGTCAGTTATCTTCGACATTATTGGAGACGGCTAATAGATTTGTTTGTTATTACATTGGTTGTGAGTTAGCTAAGGCTAACCCTAATCTCAATATAAGCAAAGAATGCATACTAATATTTGAATAATGTGATTATAATCAACCCCAACCTTTGCAGGAACTGAATACTTTCCAGTTAACTGAAGCCCTGCCCTGCCTCTATGATTTGATGATTTAATTTGTTGCCCCACTGGACCAATCACAATCACAGAAGACCACGTAGAAGGAAACGATGTGGATGTAGCTGACTTCTAATGATGGTAATGCTACCTAATAACGCACTTCATGTTCATCAGTAAACTGTCATCAAGATTAGGCAGACATGTTGTCAGGAGGGGCGGGGCTTAGGATAAGTTCATTAGGTTTCAGAGACCATCTCCAGAACGTCAACAGTTCAACAAGAGTTAAGTGTGTTCTTTTGGTCGTTTCCTCGGCTGTAATTGTGGGAAAACTCTGGAGAGCAGTGAGATTAACCCTCAGATAATAATGTGCTTGGCAGAACCAAAAGACAACCAGCATCCGAAGGGGGGTTTCCCCAATCTGGCAGTGGCAACCCGACAAAACACATATCAACTTTACCTACTGTACCTCCCCTCCAACTCTACCTCCCCTCCAACTCTACCTCCCCTCCAGACTCTACCTCCCCTCCAGACTCTACCTCACCTCCAACTCTACCTCACCTCCAGACTCTACCTCCCCTCCAACTCTACCTCACCTCCAGACTCTACCTCCCCTCCAACTCTACCTCCCCTCCAACTCTACCTCCCCTCCAACTCTACCTCCCCTCCAACTCTACCTCCCCTCCAACTCTACCTCCCCTCCAGACTCTACCTCCCCTCCAGACTCTACCTCACCTCCAGACTCTACCTCACCTCCAACTCTACCTCACCTCCAGACTCTACCTCGCCTCCAGACTCTACCTCACCTCCAGACTCTACCTCGCCTCCAGACTCTACCTCACCTCCAGACTCTACCTCCCCTCCAACTCTACCTCACCTCCAGACTCTACCTCACCTCCAACTCTACCTCCCCTCCAACTCTACCTCCCCTCCAACTCTACCTCCCCTCCAGACTCTACCTCCCCTCCAACTCTACCTCACCTCCAGACTCTACCTCCCCTCCAACTCTACCTCCCCTCCAACTCTACCTCACCTCCAGACTCTACCTCACCTCCAGACTCTACCTCCCCTCCAACTCTACCTCCCCTCCAACTCTACCTCCCCTCCAACTCTACCTCACCTCCAGACTCTACCTCACCTCCAACTCTACCTCCCCTCCAACTCTACCTCACCTCCAGACTCTACCTCACCTCCAGACTCTACCTCGCCTCCAGAGTCTACCTCACCTCTAGACTCTACCTCACCTCCAGACTCTACCTCCCCTCCAACTCTACCTCCCCTCCAGACTCTACCTCCCCTCCAACTCTACCTCACCTCCAGACTCTACCTCCCCTCCAACTCTACCTCCCCTCCAACTCTACCTCACCTCCAGACTCTACCTCACCTCCAGACTCTACCTCCCCTCCAACTCTACCTCCCCTCCAACTCTACCTCCCCTCCAACTCTACCTCACCTCCAGACTCTACCTCACCTCCAACTCTACCTCCCCTCCAACTCTACCTCACCTCCAGACTCTACCTCACCTCCAGACTCTACCTCGCCTCCAGAGTCTACCTCACCTCTAGACTCTACCTCACCTCCAGACTCTACCTCACCTCCAGACTCTACCTCACCTCCAGACTGTGTGGAACTGTAGCGAGACACCGCTGAGCTAATGCTACCGTTAGCATCCCCTCTAGGAACGATAGAGACACGCCTAGCTAATGCTACCGTTAGCATCTCCTGTAGGAACGGTAGAGGTCCACGCCGAGGTAATGCTACCGCTAGCATCTCCAGTAGGAACGGTAGAGAGCCACGCCGAGTTATTGCTATCGTTGGCATATGCTGTAGGAACGGAAGAGAGACACGCCTAGCTAATGCTACCGTTAGCATCTCGGCTAGAATGTGCTAGCTCCGCGGCGCTGAGGTAACCAGTGTTAAACGTGAGTTCAGGGCAGCAGAACCCTGGGTTCCCCGCAGTGTCCGGCTTTTAATCAGGCTCTCCGAGATATGAACAATAAGAGGCGGGGATTAAGGAGTGGAAAGTATTTCCAGAATGTTCTGAATAGCGGTAGAAAGGGTCAGTACTGATTAAAGTAACAAAGACGACACTGACCGGATCAAACCAGTTCGGGGACCTTCTGCTGGTCGCCACTCAACGGCTGCTGCTGCGATAAGATTAAGATTAAAAACGGTTCTCGGGGGAACGAAATAACATTCTCCTCTGCTCTCCGTTTCTATGGAGATGCTTTTACTCTGATCCAATCTCGCTTATGCCCCAATATATCAGCCGACACCTGCTTTTCAAATCCGACAATAACAAACAATAAGAGCCTATAAGATGGCTGTCTGCGTGGGCTTTATTGACTTCCTGTTGTTGGAGGCTGAGGACAGGAAGCTTCCTTCCTGTTCTGCGGCAGGTATATGTTCCTGAGGACTCAGGAGCTCAACTCGACTGCTGTCGGAGAAGATTGTGTTTCAGGTGTTTTTTAATGTTTCGGCTGCTACAGTTTGGTAATAAAACCAAGCGTTACTGTGAAAACAAGCCACAGCGTTTGTGGAGGTTAGACGTCTCAACACACCGAGGACAGAACTGCTTTAAAAGAAAGGAACTGAAAGGAGAAAGATTGTCTGTTCCCAGTATTTCCTGGCAGACGTCTGCATCTCTTCGATTGGACGGCCAAGCAAACCCCCTAGTGTCCGTGTTCCTCACCAAACTAATAAAGTTGGGGGAGCTGCTGCTATTTGTTAGCTCGTGTTTTGCTGGGATTTGGGGGGGGGGGGGGGGGGGGGGTAACCAAGGCCTCAGAACCGCCCACGCACAGAGAGAGAGAGACACAAAAAGAGAGAGTGAGAGAGACAGAGAGAGAGAAAGAGACACAAAGAGAGAGAGTGAGAGAGAAAGAGAAAGACACAAAGAGAGAGTGAAAGCGAAAGAGAAAGAGAGAGAGAGCAAGAGATAGACGAATGAGGTGAGGCAGCTCATTTTCCATGATGCATTAGAAACGTTTACCCTTTTGATTCGGCCTCCAGTTGTAAATGGTTTAGTTTCAGGTTTAATTAAGCGGTTAAAGAGAAGCTTAAGTTATGCTAAGGGTTCGGTTAGCCATGTTCCGAGGGGTTATTCTGCTGTAAGCGTCTCCTAAAAGGAACTCGGAACCCGCCCACACAGCCCTGGCGACCAGAACGTTGTTCCAGAGAAGGAGGCCGACCTGACAGCGGAACACAGAGCAGGAACCCACCCCAACGGCTTGTTCAACACAGCGGCCCCAACTGAAGAATAGGAGTCAGGCATGAACGACCTTGAGGAAGCTTTATTTTAGAAATGAAACCAGCTTCTCTGGGAAATCAAGTGTTCTTCATATCGTCATGTATTCATACCAGCGTTCAAACACACAACAAACCAAGTCACACACAGACACAATTCTTCATATCGTCAAGTATTCACACAAGCATGCAAACACACAACAAATGAAGTCACACACACACACACACACACACACACACACACACACACACACACACACACACACACACACACACACACACACACACACACACACACACACACACACACACACACACCCACCCACCAGCGGGAGAGGGAATGAATTATGAATGAATTAAGGCTGGGGAGAATCTCAACGGTGTTGGAGGAAGAATGCGAAAGCCACCGCAGACTCATCTTGAAGCGATGAAAACACAACTCTTCACAATTATCTGCTGGATCTCATCCCGGCCGGGTGCACCGAGAGACACTTTGGCAGCTCTGGTTTCCCACCATGCACCGCTTTGCCCCCAGAGCTTCAGCTTGGACATAAATACACCAAACACTTAACCTCTTAACTCATCTTAAACATGTGGAGACAGACAGACGGAGAGACAGACAGGACAGAGAGACAGGGGAGAGAGACAAGGGAGAGATTCACGGGAGTGAGACAGGGGAGTGACTTACTAATAGAGAAGAGAGGGAGAGAGAGAGCGAGTGAACAAGAGCCAGATCAAGAGAGAAAGAAAGAGATAGAGATAGAGCGAGAGAACGAGAGAGCGAGAGATAGAGAGGGAGCGAGAGATAGAGCGAGAGTGAGAGAGAGAGCTAGAGAGCGATCGAGAGATAGAGAGCGGCAGCGAGAGAGCTAGAGACAGAGAGAACAGAAAGTATTCCATGTACGGGCTCACCCACACCCCCCCCCCCCCCCCCCCCCAGCCCCATCCGCAGACGGGCTGGGATGACATTTACCGCATGCCTTCCTTTGCTCTGATTAGCAGGTCCGCTAAGGTGAGATAGCATGCTAGCTGCGTGGGGCTTCTGGGGGAACCACAGCGTAGCACCGTAGCGTCGGAGCACTGTAGCGGCGTGCGTAGGAGAGATGGGGAGCCAACGCTCACCGCGGCCGGCAGACAGACAACCTTTAGCTGAAATACCAGTTGGCTCACTGGGTGGGGGGGGGTTTGCTCTGGCCAGCCCTGAAAGGTGGGTCCACCGTGAGTGACAGGGAGGGCCGTGCCTTCCCGTCCGCTGACAGGAAGTAGCGTGATTTACGAAGGGCGGAAAACACAGCAGGACTAAGGGAGGTGGGTTGTGATGTCACAAATCCAGCGCTAGCCCCTGATTGGCTGTGGCGGAGGAGGCGGCCCCCCTTGGGTGACAGTTAATAACCCTAATAACGGCTGGATGAAACACAGAGGCGGATCCGATCAACGGACCAGCGGATTATAAAGACAACACACAGATAAAGGTCATTACCCCTGGCTGGAGGTACTGCTTCATGACGGAGCGACAGGAGAAGGGCTCTCCGAACACACCGACCGAGCCGGGACGTAGCGACCGGGACTAACCGACTGCATCTCGTCAGGCCGGCTGGAACCGGTCAGGTTTTTAGAGTCAGTGGCCTGTCCTGATTTAGTCCGACATGGAGGGGGAACTCCTCAACATGAGGGACCGAGCGGGTCTCCCCCTCTGTGATCTAAAGAGGTCACCAGGACCTCTCCCCTCCATTGGGGTCTCCTCCCAGGACCCCCGCTCCACAGAGCCACACAAGGTGTGCCTTTGTCTCCCAGAACACCGTGCTGACGGGGCCTGCTTTGGCACCTTTCCCAAAATTCCTCCCTGCTCTCGTTCCCTCCCCGTCCCACGGAGGCCGAGCCCAGACCCTCGCTCCACTGGGCCCGCGACAGCACCATCCCCACCACCCACAATAACCAGTGACCGGACCCATCATATACTGGGAGTGTTCCAGTGACCGGACTCATCATGTACTGGGAGCATTCCAGTGACCAGACCCATTCATATACTGGGATTATTCCCGTGCATTCATCCATCAGACCAGTGACCAGACTCACTCTATACTGGGAGGGTTCCAGTACATCGTTGAAACGTTTGAAACAAAGGTCAGGTGTCAGAGGTCAGGGGTCAGGCGCTGGGTGTCCAGGTCTCAACATGGTCAGGGTCCCGAGGCAGACTAGCCCTCCCCCCTCCCCTACATATCTGTGGACAGGGGCCCCTCCCCCCTCCTCTCTCTGGTCCTCCTACCTGTCTGCGGACGGGGGCCTCCCGTTGGGGGCCTTGCTGACGGGGGTGTAGAGGGTGGAGTCTGAGAGCTGGTGGTGGTGCTGGTGCTGGGGGTGGGGGGGCAGGAGGCGGGGGTAGGGGAGGCGGGGGCTGCCCAGCGGGGGGTCAGAGGCGGGCGGGGAGGGGATGCCGGCGTACGGGTGCTCCTCTGCCTCCTCCTGGTCGCCGTGGTTACCGCCCAGGGGCCGGCACACGTCCAGGATCTCGGCGTAGTCCCGCTCCCGCGCCTGACGCTCTCGCAGCTCCCGCTTCTTCTGCTGGATCCTGAGGAGGAGCAGGAGGAGGAGGAGGAGGAAGAGGAAGAGGAGCAGGAGGAAGAGGAGCAGGAGGAAGAGGAGCAGGTGGAGGAGGAGGAGCAAGAGGAGCAGGAGGAGGAGCAGGAGGAAGAGGAGAAGGAGGAGGAAGAGGAGCAGGAGATGGAGGAAGAGGAGCAGGAGCAGCATGAGGAACAGCAGCAGCAGGAAGAAAGGAGGATGAAGAGCAGGACGAGGAGAATGAAGACATAAAGGAAGAGGAGGTGGAGGTGGAGGAGCAGGAGGATGAAGAGGTGGAGGATGAAGAGGAGATGAGGAGGAGAAGAGATGGTGAGGGGGTAGAGGAGCCCAGAAGGAAGAGGAGAGGTTGGTGAGGAGGAGGAGGTAAGGAAAAGCAGAACAGGAGAAGGGCATGAAGATGATGAGCACCGAAAGAGACCAGGGAGAACCTCCACAATCATTGCGACCAAAGCAGCTAACGGCTACCAGTTAGCGGCTACCAGCTAGCGGCTACCAGCTAGCGGCTACCAGCAAGCGGCTACCAGCTAGCAGCTACCAGCTAGCGGCTACCAGCAAGCGGCTACCAGCAAGCGGCTACCAGCAGACAGATAGCAGCTACCTGCAAGCGGCTACCAGCTAGCCCTTAGCAGTCATTTTATTGACACATTTCTCACGCTCCAATAAAATGACCCAAAGTAGAGAAGGAACTAAATCAGAAGAGTGAGGGACAGGGAAGAGGAAGATGGAGGTGGAGAAAAGGAGGTGAAGTGGAGGTGTGTGGGGGTGGGGGTGGGGGTGGGGTGGTGGGGCAGTGCGGGTGGGCATCAAGTGGGATCCGTCCAGGACCAGAGAGAGTCGGACCGGACCCCAGGAGCATTCCCTGATCCACCGCGACCGCTTCGTACCCCCTTCCTCCTCCTCCCTACCGTGTGGCTCAGGAGGTGGAGCGGGTTGACTGGTGACCGGAAGGTTGCTAGTTTGATCCCTGGCTCCTCCTCCTAGAGTGTTGAGGTGTCCCTGAGCAAGACGCCTCACCCTGCATTGTTGACACCGCCGTCGTCGGTGTGTGAATGTGTGTATGAATGGGTGAATGTGAAGGCAGTATTGTGAAACACTCTTCACCCTCCCCCTCCTCCTCCAGCTGGGGAGGAGGAGGAGGAGGTGCTGGAGGGGGGGTAATACTCTAGAATGCCCTGTGAACAGTCAAAGCTGCTAACCAGCGATTTCGATTTTCACACATTTTCTTCCTGTTCCAGGTTGTCGGTACGATAAATGTTTACTGATCATTTATTCATTCGCTTCGGAGCCCCCATTCAATACAATATCAAACAGTCGGAAAGTAAAAACCTGTTTTTAACTTGAGGTCTTAAACACAAAGCAACACACAAAACTAAAACAAGGAGATTGACACAGAGCCGGCGTTGGCGGCGGCTAGCCGGCCGTAGCTCGGGGGGAACCGGGAGGAGGTGCATGTCGCTGTCATCAGGACCCGCCCCGGTGGAGCCAGAGGAGAGCCTTATGCTAGCGGCCCGCTAACGAGCAACAGCGGGGCGTAATGGGCTATAATCACCCCTACACACACACACAAACACACACAGGCTAATTAATTAGCACGCTAGGCGACAAGCTAACGGCCTTGGCATTCATAAAGAAGCCTGGATGACTGGCAGATCGCCTGGTGGGGGAGGGAGAGAGAGAGAGAGAGAGAGAGGTTCATCAACCCACACTAAAGACCCCCAAGAGAGACACCGCCAGACTCTCCACTCAGGACCACGCACTCCAAACCAGGGGGTGGAACCCAGAGCAGCAGGGGGTGGAACCCAGAGCAGCAGGGGGTGGAACCCAGAGCAGCAGGGGGTGGAACCCTAGAGCAGCAGGGGGTGGAACCCTAGAGCAGCAGGGGGTGGAACCCTAAACCAGCAGGGGGTGGAACCCTAGAGCAGCAGGGTAAATGAGGCCCTCTGATTGGTCAACCGTGGTTTACATGAAAGTTTCAACACAGCTCCAGAGGAGGTTAGACTCCTGGTTCACAGTTCAGGGGATATGACAGATCTGGCGGCCATTTCGTGGCTCTCAGAGCGCAGGCTCACCTTCGGCTAGCTAAATATGGCTCCCCGTTTTCACAACCAGACAATATCAACGTTCAGATGGGACGAGATGGACAAGTTTTGGTATAACGTTCAAATGCTCAAATAAAGGTTATATTGTTGTAAAATGGGCATACAGACTTGACATAACACAATGCATTATGGGAAATTCCATGATTTCTACTGGTTGCACCCAGCGAAAACAACGCCCAAAACACAAAAACAACAGCATCCAGGGCAGTGAGGAAGATGTCCGCCGGTCGCCAGCGTCTGAACGCGAGCGCTCGCTCACCTCTCCTGCTCCAGCTTCATGCGCTGCGTCTCCTCCTCCGACGCCTGCGATTCCTCCGTCCGCCACTTGGCCGAGCCTTTCCGCTCCAGCTTGTCGCCGACGCGTTCGTCCTTCCGATTCTTCCCGAACCTGCCGACATTGGAGTGCGTTGTGACGACGTTAGTGACGATTATGATTCTGAAAACT
This sequence comes from Gadus chalcogrammus, assembly GCF_026213295.1. NCBI lineage: Eukaryota > Metazoa > Chordata > Actinopteri > Gadiformes > Gadidae > Gadus > Gadus chalcogrammus. The sequence goes on along the minus strand of NC_079419.1, from coordinate 10,238,810 downwards.
GTTTTAGTAACGACAACAATAACACAATGCATACAATAATGTTAATTATACAAGGGTAATAACGTCATTAACGACACCATGGGTTAGCATATGCTAGGCTACCGCCAACAACGTTACCCCGGGCTAACGCATAAAGCGATAATATCCTCATAACAACAACATAGCTGTAAAAACACTACAAAGCAACAGCAGTATTAAAGACGATACGAAGATGCTTGAGGTGATAACGGTAATATTCCGATGTTTCTGATTCGTATTTAAATCGTTCCATTTACACAGCAGCTTTTCACTGACGTAACCCGACGGTAGAAAGTGACGAAGGCCCCAGCAGAACGCTAGATGTGGCCGGGAGACGAGGTGTGTGTGTGTGTTGTGTCTCCGCTTAGATCCTGATGGCAGAGTGATCCATCACTCAGACTCTCGCTCCACACACCACTGGCTTTCATTAACACCCTGTTTAATACTGCCTCGCACGCCCGCGCAGAGAGAGAGAGAGAGAGAGACACACACACACACACACACACACACACACACACACACACACACACACACACACACACACACACACACACACACACACACACACACACACACACACACACACACACACACACACACACACGGAATAAACAGACAGATAGCGGTGAAGATTTACGAGGCAACGGCAGAACTGGTGAAGGGAGGAGAGAGAGTTTGGAGGAGGGTTGTTTAATGCTCTCCGTATCGCGTGTTTTATTAGCCTCTCCATTCAGCACCGCCGCCTCTGTGACATACTGGGGACTACTTTCAGCGGTGGAGGGAGACGGGCGGTGATTGAGGGGCCGCGGTGCGTTTCGTGTTAATCCATCGATGGGGAACTAGTGTCTGAAGCGCCGGCCCGACGCAGGGAAGGCGAGCTACACTACAGGACACAGCGCCACAACTAGTTTATACACTACACAACCACTTCAGACGCTACACAACACTATACAACACTACACAATACAACAGAGCCTCAGGGCCATGAAACTATTATTAAGGGGAAGAGGGAGGGGGGAGGGAGAGGGAGGAGGAGAGGTAAGAGGAGGGAGGGAGAGAGGTATGGTTACAGAGATACAGAGAGGGAATCCCCTCTGCATTACTTAAATCGAAAAGTGGATTATGTCTGCTGTGTTGCTGTGTGAAAAGAGCAATATGAATAAAGTTTGATGTAATTGGATTGGGTTCCAGTAAGTAGGGGGCGGGGATGGTGGGGCTGAATCAGACCAGTCCATTAACAACAGCTTCCTCCCAGACAGGAAGTAGGAGATCCCTATCATATCGTCTGGGTTACGCAAGTGTTTGTGTGTTTGTTTGTGACAGTGATTGACAGGTTTATGTTGTGGTTTTCTCCCGTTTCCTGCATTGAAACGCCATATTCAAGCAGAAATACTATTATTATTATTGTCATCATTGGTGGTATTATTATAATAACTATTATTATAAATATGATCTGTGCTTTGGCAAGAAACAGGCGTTCAGAATCACACGTTCTCAAAGACTCACCACAAACTACATTTTACTCCATGAGAATAGAACAATGAAATTAGGGTAAAATTTCCCAGGAAGTAAATGCATTGGATATGATGCTTAGGGCTGGGTAAAAATATATATTCATCAATGCAGTGCAATTTATTCATCAATGTACTGCAATTTATTTGTTCAGAAATTTTTGAAATTGATTATATCCATAAATAAAGAAACATACTCAGTAATTGTAATCTAGAACCGAGTATGCCTAAATTGACATGCACTTTTACATTTGTCCATGTTATGATTATTACTTTTATGCTGCAAGTTTAGCTGAGGAACAATACTATACAATGTTGTATTCCATTTTTGCTAATTAAAGCACAATGAAATGGTTAATTCATTTTGAAATGGTTAATTCTAAATGATATTTAGGTATTTTTGTCATCTGCACGTATTATTGAATCGATATCTTAGCAATTGGATCAATATCAAATCGAAATCAAGTCGATATCGAATCGAATACAGGCCTAAAGAATCAGAATTGAATTGAATTGTGAGGTACCTTGCAATACCCAGCCCTAATGATGCTATTGATGTACGATTGTGTTAAAAAAATAACTATGCTCCCGAGACATCTGTCAGCACCATTGGACGGTGGACGAACCAAAATGGCCGCCATAACTTAGTCCTACCTGAACATCTCCCCCAGGCCCTTCAGCATGCCCTTCTTGGCCTTGCCCTTCTCCTTGTCCTTCTCCTTCCCTCCCTCGCTCCTCTTCTTCTCCTTGGTGGGCGTCTTGTCCTTCCTCTTCTCCTCCCTGGGCCGGTCCGAGGAGGCGGACCCGTTGGCCAACCCGGTCAGGGGGGTGAGGTCTGCTACCGTGGAGACCGAGTCCCGCCCAGACCGGGAGCTCCCCTCTGTGTCCTCCTCCACTGGGGGGGGGGGGGGGGGAGAGGGGAAGAGAGGGGGAGGAGAGGAGATGGAGGAGAGAGGAGAGGGGAGATGAGATAAGAGAGGGAGCAGATGAACAGAGCCATGAATAGATGGATCGACTAGATCAAATTATTTTCACTTAAATCACATGTTTTGTACAGGTTTAACAAGCTATTAGGGAAAATCCTAACCAAAGCTAACACAAGAGGCTGGCTAACTTAACCGTCAACCAAAACGATTCGCTAACCTAACTGTCACAAACCACGCCCCCGCCTCCGTGTTCACAGCACCACACCCTGACTCAGCATGTGTGTGTGATGGTGTGTGTGTGTGTTAGTCACAAAACTGTCACTCCCGTGCTTCATTACAAGTGTAGCCGCCGGCTCACCGCTACTCACACGCCAATCAACCCCGAACTCTAACCACATACCCACAATGCAATGCACACTTACCCACAATGCAGTGCTGACTTACACTAACATGCATCGTTTGGTTATAAGCATATCAACATCTTCACTAACAAACAATATCACAACTGCAAAGCAAACCATCTGCGGTTTAGCTTCCTGCTAATCAAGGAGGGCAGACAATTTGTGTGTTTGATGCTAGCTGTTGGTTTCATCTCTGAATTCAGTCTGTTGTTTCAGTACAAACCCTCTCAGCTCTCTGTTCTTAGGGCACTTCAGTGGCAGTGGTGGGAATCGAACCCCCGACCCTACTCCAGGGAAGATAAGATCCAACATGAGGTCTTACGTGTGTCCATGCCCTCATCTTCTTCTTCGGTGGTGATGGCGGCAGCGTTGGCGGCGGCGGTCGGCCGGTCATACGACTTATCGATGGCGGCGCGGAAGCTCTCGTTGCAGCCCCGCCCCCTGATGATGCGGGGGCGTGGCCTGTGGAAGGGGTGGTCCCCTCCATTCAGGGTCACCTCGGCCACGGCGGTCTGGAGGCTCTCCAGGGAGCTGGACTTCTTCAGGCCCAGAGACGGACCCACGTCCCGGGGAGACGAACCTGGACGGTTACGGAGAGGCCGGAGGTCAGACACAACGGCCCAGCTAGCATGCTCGGAAACATTTTCAGGATTTTCGTGATTCGCGTTCGTTACTCCTATCCAAAAAAGACTCGTGGTGAGTTATTTTGATGTCGTTAAGGAGCAGGTAAGGATGGGGCGTCTGGATGAACGACTGCACTGGGGATCGAACCCAGAACCACGTTTCTTTACAAAGAGACAGATATACGTATCTAAAGGAATCACATCGTTATGCTTTCTGAGGGAGGCCTGGCTGTGCTCTTTCAAATTAAAAGCACAACGTCCCAGGACGAACCCAACAGCTTGATGATTCTACACCAACAACCACGATAATAACAGTGACACAACAATAACGGAACACTAACACAACAATAATGCCGACGCAGCAACAGGGAACTTTAATCCACAGCACTTGTGTCTCTATAGTCATTATAAGTGAAGTGGAAAGCTGTCCATCTGTGGGCCTAAGCTGCCCTCTCCATAATAGAACACGCTGTCGTTTGTTAACTGAACGCCGTCCTCGTGAAAACTATGGAGGATAAACCACACTGGACGTGTAATCTGTCGAGGGCTTTGGCTTCCTTCACTTCCACAAAGGGTGCGTGTTGAGATGCATATTGGGTAATACGAACAAAGAGGCGAACGGGGACCTCAGAGGACGAACGTTGGGTTGTCTTATAAGGGAGAGAGCGAAAGGGAGCGACAAAGAGAGGGTGGGACAGGGTGCGAGAAAGGGAGACCGAGATTGAGTGAGAGATTAGGAGAGAGAGAGACAGAGAGCCAGAGTGAGAGACAGAGATGGAGAGAGAGATGGAGACAGAGTGAGAGAGACAGAGATGAAGAGAGGCAGGGAGAGATGAGGAGAGCGAGCAGATGGAGAGAGAGAGATGAATCCCGTCTTGCTCCTTTACGTGAGGACTAGTGGGCGATAGTCATTAGAACATCCATCACTCCTACGTCAGGTTGGCTTGGTGTCAAACGGAGCGAGCCGATTTGCTCGACGACACCGTGGGTTAGCATATGCTAACCTGCCGCTAACAAGGCTAACCCGGGCTAACATTGGCCGTCTGGCAGCGTCCTTCCATTTACTGTCGAGTTGTTTAGCAGAAGCTCTTATTGAAGGAGACTCAGTGGATTCAGAGGAGTGGGATTGAGGAGCAGGAGGGATTATGACGTCTTACTCTGGGAGGCCTACATTAAGGGCATTTAGCAAACGCTTTTATCCAGTAAGATACATACAATAAGCGCGTAAGAGGGGGATTGGGGGAAGGTATGCAGAGCGTAGGTGAACTCTGAACAGCCAATCACAACACACCCGTTTAGCGCCACCTAGCTCGGCGCGGCGCCGCCTATGGTTACGAGGGGCGGCCGGTGATTTCATGCTAAATGCTAAATGGGCCGCGGCTCATGCCTCATCGCCGTGAGCGACATGCGGGGTACGAAGGAGCTTGTGGAAAGTGAAAATAAACGGCGAGCGCCTAAGATAACAGGCTGAAATCTATTAGCCCAATGCGGCCGGGGAACCTGAGAGCTGAGCAGCTCAGAAGACCCAAACAGAGTGGCGTCCATTACTCAAAACTTTTCAGAAAGGCGCTCAGCCGTCTCACAATCTCTGGAATCGTCACGAAGACGAAAGGGGAGGAAAAAAAAGTCCTTTCTGCTTGAGTAGAGGCTTTGGGGAGTTATCGGTTTATTTGGTTTGCCGGGAATTTGAAAACGCGAGCAGGGGGCTTTTTTCAACCCTCTCGCCTCGCAGGGAATAAATCGTAGCTTTGTGTCGCTAAACCCTTCAATCTCCTTCTCTGTAGACCGTCCTCATGTCTGTGCCGCGCGGCATGTTCAGCCGGCGCCAGCTCCCAGAACCGCACTCGGCTAGCTTAGAACGCTCCACAACTGAATACGCTCATTTGCTCTCTCTCTCTCTCTCTGTGTTCCTGTGTGTCTCATTGTCTCTCGCCCCTCAGGGCCGCTTCAGAAGCAGATCTTCTGGTTAGCGGAGGCAGCAGGGAGAGGACAGCAGATCTGACAATGATGGATGGCCCTCTGTCAGCGAGGTTCCTTAACCAAGGACACAGAGCTCTCTCTACCGCCCTCGCTCTCTCCTACACATCACACACACACATTCATAAAGGCAACCACACACATACATGATGCAGGCGCACACACACGCACACACACACCACCCACGCACACACACACGCAACCCACATAGAACTTCAAGAATTAGAATCTATGCACACAGACGCACACACCAACACTGACTGACACACACACGCACGCACGCACGCACGCACGCACGCACGCACGCACGCACGCACGCACGCACGCCATCCTATTGTAGGACTGTTCATCTGTAGATTTCTGGTCAGGAGGCTACTTTGGCTAGAGGCAACGTGATTGGTAGATCAACTTGCTCGTTAAAAAATCTGGGCGTGTAGGGTTAGAGGGGTAGATGGGCCGTGATTGGTCGATTGGTTTGTTAATACACCTGAGCATGCTCTTACCTGCGTTGGGGTCGGGTCGTGGTGTGAGGTTAATCTCGTCGGCTACTGTTAAGGGAACAGATGGGGGTCAAGGGTCAAAGGTTAGTGCAGGAACATTCCACATGCTACATTCCGTCATGGCAAGGAGACATTAGCGAGAGACGAGCCATGCAGGAGAGGGCGAGCGAGAGAAAATATATAGGGGGGCGAGAGAGAGAGAGAGAGAGAGAGAGAGAGAGAGAGAGAGAGAGAGAGAGAGAGAGAGAGAGAGAGAGAGAGAGAGAGAGAGAGAGAGAGAGAGAGAGAGAGAGAGAGAGAGAGAGAGAGAAACAGAGAGAGCGAGCACAAGAGAGAGCGAGGGGAATTGAAGAGGGTTGTTTTGTGTAGAGATAAGCGATCAGGCGTAGAGCGGTATCAACACAGAGCACAGATTACAGATCTGCCCTCAGAACTCCTCAGCCCGCGATCACTCGCAGTTCGAAGCCATTTACACCGGGGGACAGTGGAGGAGGGAGGGAGGAGGGAGATAGGCATCAGGCAGGGGGGGAGGGAGTGTGTCTGAATGCAGGGTGTGTGTGTGTGCGTGTGTGTGTGTGCGTGTGTGTGCGCGTTTCAGATCTCCGGGAGATGAATGAACATGGTTAAGCTCTCCTGCTTCTCATTGTGCCGAGGTGATTCTACCTCCTGGCTTTGTTGAGCACAATAGAGACGCATTTAAGCGACACAACGCGAATCACCAGGACGCCATTTTGGATGCGTCTACTTCACACGGTGGTCTTCGCCCAGACAATGCCCCGACGCTGATGGCAAACACGGCGATGTTTAAAATAGTGTTGGGTAGACCAAACACCAGGCCTTGGAGTCATTAAAACAGAGAGGGAACTTTGTTAGCCTGAGGCATAGCTATGGAAACCGTAGGCCCGACCGGGAGGGATGTAATGAAAGCGTTATAAGTGTTGGTATATGTTAAACACACACTGCGGTGACGGCTCGCAGGTCGTTAGGAGGAGGAGTGCTGAAGGCTGGTTTATTCAGCCCGGTTCGACTCTGCTGTAATATATCATGCGATCAATCACATTATAATGCATAACTGTAATTATGAATGTGGTATTGAATATTCATGCATCATTCATGTTTTCTATTATCATAGTTCTGGGTCGATTTTCATCAAGGTTCCTTAATATTTGATATTATTATACGCTTCTGAAATTAAGCTAAATTAAATATGAATTTCACTGCGTTTTGGATATATTAAAGGGTTTTATTAGAAGTTAGTGAATCCAGCCTCAAGGCATTAAGGCGCAGGTAGGGGTCATAAGGACGGACTGTGTAGCTATTGTATCACTATGTGTGTGCTTTATATCTACGGTGTTTCATGTATCTTCTGTTTGTGTAGGCTGAATGTAAGGATGAAACCATCTCTAGATTATCAACACTAAAAGAGCAAAATAAGACATGTGAAGAGTCAGTAATGGATCAAAGTACGGCAGAGCGACACAATTTAATATTGGAGGGCTTAATTAATAAGTAGAGAGAACACAGACTCTAATGACTAAAGATGGATTCGAGAGGTGTCGCTTCTAAAGTCGTGTTAGCACGCAGGCTAACGTGATAATGAGTGAGATGATCCAGCGACCGTTAAACTGAACCTGTTAATGGAGAATGTGCTTCCTCTTCCCAAGGTGAATCTGTTATTGATAATCGTATTAGTCTTAGATTAAGTTAACTCCAATTTACTGGCTAACTAGTGGCACTGGCTTTATAACTTAAGAGTGGATGAACCAGCATAACGCTTAAGACTTTAAAGAGATTCCAATGTGCGAGTTAACATCCTTTAATAACTTAATTTCACTGTATATGACATTAAATATTATGAAACTATATAAAATATACAAACATTTAAATATATTTAGCAATAATCATTAATGTACCAGTAATAAAACAGGCCTGCCCACCATTGGCTCAGCCACTACCAGCTATGCTCCACCCAGGGGCGGGGTCTGAGCGTGTACGAGTGCGAGGGGGTGTGGCCTACCGAGGTCCATGCTCTTGGACTTCCTGGTCTTGATGATGTCCAGCTGGGCTGCGTCTCCGAATTGCTTGGTGCGTTTCTCCGACATGCTCTGCCGACCGAAGCCCTCCCTCTGGAAGCTTCCATCCTCTTCCCCCGGGCTCATCGGGCTGGACAGACGGACGTGGGTTAGATAGCTATCAGGCTAAAAGGCTAGCTAGTTAGCTGGCTAGATACCTAGTTAGCCGTGATGCATTAACATGCAGGGCATTGAGCAGACGCTTTTATCCAGAGCGACTTACAATAAGTACATTTGTCAAAAGAAAGAGAAACATCAATATATTGCTATCGGTACAGCAAGGATGTTCATAGAACCAAGTGCCAAGCACTAGCAATCGCTAGGTCAACCCATTCCCCGTACACAACAAAGATAGCTATGTTACGATGCTACACCATGGTAAGTACTAAAGATAGATCGGATAAGACGCTACACATTGCTAAGTGCTATTGTTAAGTGCAAGGACGTACAATATACATTAAGTGCGGAAGAGATTCAACAGGGCAGCGGCCCTCTTTCATTAACGATACACTATTGATTAAACTTTAGAGTAACTGTTGTCGGGTTGGTGAAAGATATTTTCTGAAACGGGTTTGAACTTGGCTCCAAGACATTTATTTTGAAAAGGGCTGTAGGAAGTAAACCAACTGTTATTTTGAAGGGGGTGTAGAGAGCAAGAGGTTCAGATAACTTCCCTAATACTACATCCTTCTCCTAGTCAAATATACTAATAAGCCAGTATAATATAATAACATAATCACAATAAGCAAAATTCCAATGGCCAGAAACTACAATAATTACTTCCCAAAGTGTAAATGTTAAACCAGGACCAGGAATGTTCTCGAACACTAAACAGGAGAGAGAGCACGCCCACCTCTCGTTCTGATTGGCCGGCTCCTTGGCCCAGGGCGGGGTCGTCTCGGCGGGAAAGCACATGTCGTCGTGGGAGCTGGAGGAGGATTGGTCGGAGAGGTGGGGGGGGAACAAGGGGGGCCGGTCGTCCTCGATGATGACCGTGTCGTCCTGGGGCATGTTGACGGTTGGGGACAGCTGGTAGTTACCTGGGGTTAGACAGTACAGAGAGGTAGGGGTTAGACAGTACAGAGACAGGTAGGGGTTAGACAGTACAGAGACAGGTCGGGGTTAGACAGTACAGAGAGGTAGGGGTTAGACAGTACAGAGACAGGTAGGGGTCAGACAGTACAGAGACAGGTAGGGGTTAGACAGTACAGAGACAGGTAGGGGTTAGACAGTACAGAGACAGGTAGGGGTTAGACAGTACAGAGACAGGTAGGGGTTAGACAGTACAGAGACAGGTAGGGGTTAGACAGTACAGAGAGGTAGGGGTTAGACAGTACAGAGACGTAGGGGTTAGACAGTACAGAGACAGGTAGGGGTTAGACAGTACAGAGACAGGTAGGGGTTAGACAGTACAGAGAGGTAGGGGTTAGACAGTACAGAGACAGGTAGGGGTTAGACAGTACAGAGAGGTAGGGGTTAGACAGTACAGAGAGGTAGGGGTTAGACAGTACAGAGACAGGTAGGGGTTAGACAGTACAGAGACAGGTAGGGGTTAGACAGTACAGAGAGGTAGGGGTTAGACAGTACAGAGAGGTAGGGGTTAGACAGTACAGAGACAGGTAGGGGTTAGACAGTACAGAGACAGGTAGGGGTTAGACAGTACAGAGACAGGTCATGAGGGGTTAGGGGTCATTTTGCTCTAGGACGTCTGGAGGTAGAGTGGGGTCACAGGGAATTTAACCCAGAACCCCAACTACATCGCCTCTTCCATGAGCCATTTAAATCCAACCCGATTGTATTCACAGACTTGAGCTGAGAGTTAAGCTCCTCCCCCACGCGATGACAGACTGCCAACACGTCTGACGCCCCGACAGCATATGTCGTTAATGACTCAGCGTTTAACTTAACATCTGTGATGGATTAGTCAGGCCTGCGCCGAGACCTGCCACCGTCTGGGAGGAGCACAGAGCGCGTGACGGAACCCGTGTTCCCCGATCGGGGGTCTGTGGGGCGCGTCTGACGGGGTTAACTAAGGTCTGGTACAGAACGCTTGCTCACGCATGGTTCAATCTTTACAGTGCAGGAGAGGGACTTCAACATGTCTTCCTTCCCGCAACGGATAATCTCACTGGTCTGACCTCTCACTTCCTGTCGAGACAGGGATCTGAAACCATGATGTGACATCACTTCCTGTTGAGCGAGGGATCCAAACCCATGATGTGACCTCACGTCCTGTTTAGCTAGGGATCCGAACCCATTATGTGACCTCACTTCCTGTTTAGCTAGGGAATCTGAACCCATGATGTGACCTCACGTCCAGTTGGGCGAGGGATCCAAACGCGTGATGTGACCTCACATCCGGTTGAGAGAGGGATCTGACCCCATGATGTGACCTCACTTCCTGTTGAACGAGGGATCCAAACCCTTGATGTCACCTCACTTCCAGTTGAGAGAGGGATCAGAACCAATGATGTGACCTCACTTCCTGTTGAGGGGGACCTGAAGCCGTTACCTCATTTCCTCCTCTCCTGATGTCAGCTGCGGACCAGGCCACGCACACCAAACGATCTCATTAACATATTAGACCTCTCCGTCAGCCCCGAGGAAAACACCTGATGCTGGTCCTACCGCTTTTGAGGCAGAATCATATCTAAACAAACAAGACATAAACTGCTGCCTGTTCTGTTCAGCGGTACCACGTTATGACCCCTCCTCCTCATCCTCCTCCTCCTCCTACTCAGACCCTCTCCCCTCCTCCTCCTCCTGGCCCTAAGACCATCGTCTCATCTCTAAAACACTGTGTTGTTGTTTGGAAAGCCCCGGTGGCCAATCAGCTTGCAGAGTCTGCCGTTGGACTCAAAACACGGTGGTTCATTCAAGATGGACACGCTCCACACAGAGAGGAGGGAGAACAGAACGGAATAGAACAGAGGAGGGGAGGGGAGCTGGAGGCAGGAGCAGCCTCTGAAAGGAGCCGCTCTGAAAGGAGAGGCTTAAGGAGCCGCTATTGATATTCAGGAGGAGACTCTGATGTTTATTCTGGAGCTGAGGACATAGAGGAGGAGGAGGAGTAGGAGAGGGGGAAAGGAGGAGGAGGAGGTGGGGGAGAAGGAATGAGAAGGTGGGGGAAGAGGAGCGGTGGAGGAGTTTTCAATTCAGTTTTCTGATTTGTTTTGGGATCATCAGGGAGCTCAGGGAACCCTGGACCTGTCACTCAAACACACACACACACGCACATACACAAACACACACACACACACACACACACACACCTATCTCATGAGAGACACTGTGTTTGAGGACCTGTATGAGCCACCGGGCAGCCGACCAATGGGCCGTCAGCTAGCCCAGCTGGAGCGCGACGAGCTAGCTGTTCAGACTCACACTCAAAAACACTCTGAGGCGGACAGACGGAGTGGACCCAGGGGCACAACACACTGACCAATCAGAGGCCTGCTGACCAGACCAGGAGGTGGAGGAGGAGAGAGCTTCTGAACCAGACCATGAGGAAGAGGAGGAGGAGGAGGAGGAGGAGGAGGAGGAGGAGGAGGAGGAGGAGGAGGAGGAGAGCAGGAGGAGGAGGAGGAGAGACCTTCTGAACCAGACGGTGAGGAGGAGGAGGAGGAGGAGGAGAGCAGGAGAGACCTTCTGAACCAGACCATGAGGAAGAGGAGGAGGAGGAGGAGGAGGAGGAGGAGGAGAGCAGGAGGAGGAGAGACCTTCTGAACCAGACCATGAGGAAGAGGAGGAGGAGGAGAACTGCTTCTACGTCTGCATCGCCGCTCATTAGCATAACGCGGTCCTAACGCCACTGGACATGAGCTCTCATCCCTCCTATCGCCATGGCAGCGGAGAGCAGTGGGCGCTGCCAGGGATAGGGGGAGGGAGGGAGGGAGGGACGGAGGGTGAGGGGGAGGGGTGGTAGGGAGGTAGAGGTAAAAAGAGAGCGAGAGACAAAGAGAGACAGTAATCCGGATGGAGTCGGAGAGAGATAGTTGAAGCAGGAAGAGAAAATGAATAAGGGATGGAAAGCAGGAGGTCAGGTTTCTTAAAAATAAAATCCCCTAACACAAAATACTTCAATATTCCCATAAAACGACGTCAAAGTAAATCTCATTACTGGACAGACGTTGGCAGCCGACCAATCAGGGAGGAGTGCTGCTCAATATTATAATTCCATCAGTACGCTAACTCTAAGGTAAAGTTCTGCTCATCCCGAAGATTAGAGATGAAATCCTCCAGCCGCCATGACGACCGTAACCACGGCGATTCAGGAGATTACACTGTGCTTTGACCTTGAGGCCAAGGGTCATGCCCTGTTTATGAACCCGGTCAGCCGATATGAGACGGGTCGCTGCAGGGCGTGGGGTGGTTATTATGGTCTGGCGGTCCAGTAGGCTGTGGTTATTATGGTCTGGCGGCCCAGTAGGCTGTGGTTATTATGGTCTGATGTTAAAGTTAAGCTCATGCTGTCTCTGTCTCACCACTTGTCATCCCGTCTGTCTGCCTGCCTCTCTGTCTGCCTGTCCAGCCTACCTTTGACAACCACAGAGGCTCTCAGCCTCGCACCACGACCTCCATCTCACCTCGGCAGGTGACCCCCCTGAACAGAGGACGTCTCATTCTGTTGTTGTTGTTGTTGTTGTTGTTGTTGACATTCACAGCAAAACGGGGGAACCAATCAGACGCTGATTAGCAGGAAGCGGAACCCCGGCCAACACCTGAGTTATTAATGAACGCCATCCGGCAGAGAGCACTCACTCGCTCACGCACGCACGTCCACGCACACACTCACTCACTGGCTCACTCACACGCTCGCTCTCTCTCTCACTCACGCAAGCATTCTTGCACGCACTCACTCACTCAGCGTTCCGGCTTCGTGTCGCCTATGCGATTGTTGATGAGGGGCCCCCCCTCCCCTTCCAGCGGAGGACAGACTAACCTCCACCTCAGCCCCGCCCCCCTCACACAACCACATCACTGAGCTCGGTGATGAGCTTCGGCTGCCTGGTTGTTATTTTCATTAGCGTGAAGCTGGAGGGTAATTACATTAGGCTCCCCCCCCCCCCCCCCTTCTAGTCGCTGGAACCCAGGTGAAAAAGCCCCACCCCTGCTGTTTGTAAACCAATCAGAAGCATTTACTAATTAGCACGACCCCAGAGGTAGCAGTAACGAGCGGAACACAGGGAGGAACTACCGTCTGAGCCGGGGAAGGTTCACACTGTCTTCACCCTCTGGGGCTCAACAGTCTAGTGCTAAGTGCCAGGGTTCTGGGTTGGATACCCAGTTTCCAAAGGCAAACATGTAGTCATCCTAGAACAAGATAACCCCTAATCGCTCCTAAATTACCCTTCTCTGTACTTTCTAAACCCTACCTGCTCCTTAACATGACTACATAGTGAACAGCATTCCTCACAGTGATTGACAGTCTGAAATAAAGAGCTGCTGTTCTTAGTTAGAGTTATGACGCAATTCAACAACATTTCGGCGAGTTCCAAATCTTGTGATCACCGGTGTCATCGGGTAATGGCTTTAGAGGGAAGGCCGCATTCCATTAATCTCTCTGTGGATAAATCTCTCTCTTTCTCCCCCAATGACACTGACTGTAAAATCAAGGCCGAATCAGTGTCCTTACATCACCTCCACACACACACACACACACACACACACACACACACACACACACACACACACACACACACACACACACACACACACACACACACACACACACACACACACACACACACAAACACTTGGTCTAAGTAGTATTTTCACTCATGATTTATAAAATTGCACTTTATTTTAAAAGCACACACAAGAGTAACGGCCCTGAGGACGAGCAGACTGGGGTCCGGACATAAATCTGATGAATTAGCGGCGGCGGCGGCGAGGAGAGCAGAGAGCGGGAAGGAGAGGAGATGAACGAGGAGATAATGAAGGAATATGAATTATACAGGTGGCTAGGGAAACACACGCTCTCTATTCATTAGATGTCCGCGCTCGCCGCCCGGCCCGGGGATTAAATAAAACAGCCATGAAATAATAGATGGAGGCGGAGGATCGATGGGCGAGGGGGCGGGGCTAGTACCGGCGCCCACCCCCGGGATTCAAACCCACAACCTGCTATTCTGAGTGAAACCCGGCGGCCGACGCGTCTAATGTGCCGTTCAGGTGATGATCAATGGGAGGAGCTTATTCTCCCGCCTCCACTCACGACGGCCTGGTCGCGGGCTGATGACATCATCAATACCCGCCCAAAGCCCGGGGGGCTTTCGAGCCCTCCGACACACACACACACACACACACACACACACACACACACACACACACACACACACACACACACACACACACACACACACACACACACACACACACACACACACACACACCCTTTTTGACACGGTTTATGGTGAGCTAGGTAGCAAGACGTGATTGGCTCTTGGAAAGGGTACAGGAAGTGTGTTGGGGGGGTTGCGCGGGGGCGGGGCTTACCGGCGGTGCGGGGCAGGGCCCCCCCGGGGCGGGGCAGCAGGTTGTCATCCAGACCCTCCAGGCCCCCGTACAGCGAGTGGGAGATGCGGCGCTCGTGGTCGTCCAGCGAGGAGCTGAAGGCCTGCTGGGAGGCGTGCGGACTGCCGGGGGGGTCCAGCTGGGGGGGCGGGGGAGGGGAGAGAGGGAAAATGAGGGGGAAGACGAACAGCATATTTAAAACGTGAATCTTCTGTTCATCTTGATCATATGCAGTATCTCACAAAAATGCAAAATAACAAATGATTAGAATAATAATAATAATATTAACCAACTTAAATCAAGTAATGATTTTCATTTCCTCTTTTTGTTGAATGTTTTCTTCTTGTTGTATGCTGTGTGAATGCATGATTGTATGTGAAAAAGTAAATGCAATTTGGAATTTTTGACCTCAGGAAGAACAGCACTCGTCTGTGTATGAGAGAGCCGATTGTGGATCAAATACACAATTCAAATAAACAATTAGAATCTTCCAAAAAAACAACAATAAATGATAACACACAAAATGCAACAGTCAACGGTACATAAAGGTGTAAGAAAGAGACATTGCGCCTCATCATTGCCCCCTCTGGCCGGTAAGTGAACTGCACTCTGCTGGAGCTCCTTCATTTAGAGCACTGCAAAATGTGTAGACGATAACAACCTTAAACTAACGGTTGTTATAATCATAAAGAAAAGTATGAATGAAAAAGCTATGAAAGAACAGACATGTAATTATGTTAGCTTATTTTCGCGTCAAAACCGTCGGGAGTTCAAATGCAACCGAACCCTTGAGCTGTTCCAAACAGCGGACAGAGTGACCGGATTGTTTAAGTTAAATCACAACGTTTCATGAATTGACAATTATTTCCCTCTAAGAAGAATGGAAATTGGATAATAACAGGAAGTCACTAAATCTACTAGCGTAGCAGCTAGGCTAACTGAGCATTGATTTCCAATAGAGCGCTGCTGGCTATAGTGTCAGCTGAGGCACATGATAGCCAGCTAGCATCCTCGTGTCCCTCGGGAAGGTGATGACACTCAGCTCAATTAGGCCGACAGGAAGTGACCCGTCACTTCGAGATAAAGTGTGTGTGTGTGTGTGTGTGTTTGTGTGTGTGTGTGTCCCTGGGATGGGTATTGACCCCCTGCTGTGTGGTGACAGCCCCAGCCACAACAATTACCAACAATTACAATGACGACTGGCCCTGGACGGACAGCGATAACGCGATCGATACTGTGACCAAATTAGCCTAATCAATAGCCACGCCGCGGCGGGGCTATCCACTCCAGAGCTAATAGGATCACTCTTAAAGGTAAACGAGAGAGAGAGAGAGAGAGAAAGAGAAAAAGAAAGAGAGACAGAGCTCTGTCGCAATGGTGCATGGTTGCCGTGGTAACCTCTGAGTAAACAGTCAGTCTCACTCAGGAAACATCCTGCGGTCCTGAGCAGAATGCTGATGCTACGTTCCAGAAGAGACAGGACTTTTACTTTGAAAAACCTCCTGTTGAGGTTGTTCTGAGCGTGTGTAGCGTTAGCATACCTACAGACCTGCCTGATCGGGGTACGAGACCCTGACACAGACCATCAGGGTCATCTACCAAGGACCAGGGGTTCAGTACTAACAGGATTATTATGAGAGTATAGAGTTTCGTAAGAATATAGTGAGAGTAGAGTGAGCGCATAGTTAGATTATAGTGAGAGTAGAGTGAGAGTAGAGTGAGCGTATAGTGAGAGTATAGTGAGAGTATAGTTAGAGTAGTGAGCGAATAGTTAGAGTGTAGTTAGAGTATAGTGATAGTATAGTGAGAGTAGAGTGAGCGTATAGTGAGAGTATAATGAGAATAGTGAAAGTATAGTTAGAGTATAGTTAGAGAAAACTGAGAGTATGGTTAGAGTATATTTAAAGAGGAAGAGAACTGAGATTCTTACAGATCAGTTGAAATGTTTCCAACTGAAGAAATTTGTCTTCTTGCTGAAGAAAAATAATAATTTGGCGATCTTCTTAATAATAATAATTAGAGATCGTTATTTGTCTATTTAATTGTTGTTTATTGTTAATAGTTGTTGTTTTTCGATGTTAGCATTCATTTTCCTTTCCCCCTTTTCTCATTTGGTTGTATTGAAGATATAAATAAAACCACCTTGTGATATATGAATATTTATAGTCCAAAAGCCAATAGTACGAAAAGTTAGGAAGTCGTGAAGCGCAAACCATTTACGCATCAAACCATCGACTCAGAACCTACGGAACCAACAGCCCTGCTCAGAGGAACGTGGGTTCCCATGGCGACGCCGAGGGGGCGTGGCTCCTGGGTAATGAAGTGGCCAGGCTGAGAGGGGGGGTGCAGGTGGGTAATAACCCCGGGGGATTGGCTGTTTGCTGGCGGCTGAATATTCAGCTCTATAATTACTGTAGAGGAAGGCAGGCTGACTGGACACGAATACTGATTAGGGGGGGGGGGGAAGAGAGAAAGAAAGAAAGAAAGAAAGAAAGAAAGAAAGAAAGAAAGAAAGAAAGAAAGAAAGAAAGAAAGAGAGAAGTACAGGTGTGATAGCCTTCATGCTGGGAAGGTATGCGGTCTGACACACACACACACACCCGGCTGCTCCAGCCCTGCGTGTCTCCAGATTGGATCAATAAAGCGTTCAGACAGAGGAAGAAACCCAGCAGCACCACACACTGATCTATAAAGTAAACGCAGACACCGTTTATATACACAACACAAAGTGCCCACACACATCCTAATACACTTACACCCAACTACACTCCACACACACACACACACACACACACACACACACACAGACACAAGCACACACAGGCTTACACGCACACACAGGCATATAAACACACACAAGCACACAGGCATACACGCACGCATACACGCACCCACCCACCCAGACACAAACAGACACACACACAGGGAGCGGTGTGGAGGGGGCGTGTGCGTGGTGGCCGCTGCTGTTATTATTTAATCGGGTTCCAGCGTTTTATTTCCCAGAAGCCCTTGCTGGGGGCTGAGGACAGAACAGCAGAGACGTCCGAGGAACCAGAAACTGAACCACTACACCTGGGTTCCCTGGTCTGAACGGAGAACCCGGGGCGCTCGGAGCATAGCAAGGTTTCACGTGGGCGGGGCCTGGCGTGGGCGGGGCCTAGCATTTGCGGGGCCTGGTGTGGGCGGAGCCTGGCGTGGGGCTATGATGCCTTGCGGGTTTCATCTCTTGACCTCTCTCCTCTAAAAAGCCCATCGCCACGGAGCACAACATGACGCTAATGCCAACATCCATCGCCAGAGATTTAAACGCCCAAAAGTATGGAAACTATTGTGATCATACAGTGCAGACACAAAAGGCGCACACACACACACACACACACACACACACACCTGAACCTCATTCACACGCACACACACAAAGATCTGAACCTAATCCCCACAGAGACACACAGTGAGTGGTCAGGCTGGGGTTGGGGCCCTACCTCTCCGTGCTTGGGGACGCGCCGGGCGATGATGAGCTGGATCATGCCCCTCTTGTTGCCCTCGGTGGACATGGACTTGCGCAGCGTCTCCATGGCGTCCTGGTTGGTCTTGCCAAGTAGGGACTCAGCGTTCACCGCGATCAGCTGGTCGTTGACCCGCAGCCGGCCGTCCTGGGGGCGCAGGAAGTGGCACAGGAAGTGAGACAGGAAGTCACACAGGAAGTGTTCCAGGACGTGACACAGGAAATGAGGCAGGAAGTGACCCAGGATGGGACAAAGGAGGTGACACCGGAAGAACCAGGCATGAGACCCCTACCTCGCAAGTATCACGTGCGACACAAAAACGCAGTGAATTCTCGGAGGCGTCCTACCTTGCAAGCGGCGCCCCCGTTGATGATGGACTTGACGAAGATGCCGAGGTCGGCGTGGTTGTCCTTGGAGCGGTTCCCCTTCACGCTGACCCCCAGCCCGGCAGAACCCGAGTCGCTCAGCGGGATCTCGAAGGTCAGGAACTCCCGGGTCCCGTCCGGGGTCAGGACCAGCTCCTCCTCCTCCAGCTTCTGAGGGGAGAGAGAGGGGGGGAGGGAGGGGGGGGGAGAGGGAGAGGGTCGAGGCGAGAGAGAGGGATAGGGAGGAAGGGGGAGAGGTAGGGGGGGAGAGGGAGAGGGTCGAGGCGAGAGAGAGGGATAGGGAGGAAGGGGGAGAGGTAGGGGGGGAGAGGGAGAGGGTCGAGGCGAGAGAGAGGGATAGGGAGGAAGGGGGAGAGGGAGGGGGGGAGAGGGTCGAGGCGAGAGTGGGATAGGGGAAAGGGGGAGAGAGGGGGGGAGGGAGAGGAGAAGGAGATAGGGGGAGGGAGTTGGGAGGGAGGGGAGAAAGCAAAATATTGTGTTATTTATTTAAATTCGACAATTTCCAACGATTCAGTCTTGAAACCAACATTGTACTTAAAGAACAATTCCGGTACTTTGAACATTGAGCCCCCTTTCTGGTTTGTCTAGGATGAAATAGAGTGGTTGACACCGAAATTTGGACTATTGGTCCTGTCTCGGGAATTTGGCTAATTTTGATCCCTGCCTCCTTCACAATGGCTTGCTACGGGCATTCACAAACCTGTCCTTAAAACAACGCGAGTGATTAGTGGTGTTCGTTGATGTTCCAAATCAAGTATCACAGCGAAATACAGTTTCTGTCATGTTTTATTTGGCATTTTGTAAATCCATTGATTTCGGTTTGAAGACTCATTGCTCGTTGACCGGAAATGGAAAGGGGGGCTTGTTGTTGTCTTTCGGCTCTGTTTTAGCCCTACTGTTGAGACGGAGACCTGAGCGAAAAGGCTACAACCAGCCCCTTTCCGGTCAACGAGCAATGAGTCTTCCAACCGAAATCAATGGATTTACAAAATGCCAAATAAAACACGACAGAAACGGTATTTCGTTACGATACTTGTTGATAGTAAAGTAAAAATCTCGGTGTCAACAACTCTATTTCATCCTAGACGAACCAGAAAGGAGGCTCAATGTTCAAAATACCGGAATTGTCCTTTAAGAAAATTATACAATTGATACAACAGAGTGAAGCCATCATCATTCACCGATCAGCGATAAAGAGTTAACTAACGCAAAACAAACAAACCAAAGGCCCAATTCAAACCTGCAACCTTATGATAGAAACTAATAACCTTCAAACCTTGGAACAATACAAATGCACCTACGTCTAGTCAAATTCTACAATACATCCAACGGAAAAACCGCAGAGAGAAGACAGAGAGAGAGAGAGAGACAGAGAGAGAGACACAAGTAATAGCATTTAAAGAAAAGTTTTATCCAATTTCCATGACGAGAAGGCAATTTCAATTGAACTACACTGACGACAACACACACACACACACACACACACACACACACACACACACACACACACACACACACACACACACACACACACACACACACACACACACACACACACACACACACACACACAGTTGATTGAAGCCGTATTAATCTGTGTTGTAGCCCTGCAGGCGACAACGTACTTTACATGAAAACTCTCCCTCTCCCTCTCTCTGTCTGTTTCCTATGGCTTGCTCCCTCTCCAGCTATCTCACTTCCACCCTTTATCTCTCTCGCTCCCCTCTCTCTCCCATCCTCTCCCCTCCCATGCCTCCCTCCTTCCCTCTATTATAACAACAATTGCATTTGACAGCTGTCTTCTGAATAGAAGGAACACGCATGTTTCCTGTGTGTGTTTATGACGTGTGTGTGTCGTGTGTGTGTGTGTGTGTCGTGTGTGTGTGTGTGTGTGTGTGTGTGTGTGTGTGTGTGTGTGTGTGTGTGTGTGTGTGTGTGTGTGTGTGTGTGTGTGTGTGTGTGTGTGTGTGTGTGTGTGTGTGTGTGTGTGTGTGTGTGTGTGTGTG
The DNA here is from genome assembly GCF_026213295.1 of Gadus chalcogrammus. NCBI lineage: Eukaryota > Metazoa > Chordata > Actinopteri > Gadiformes > Gadidae > Gadus > Gadus chalcogrammus. The sequence continues at coordinate 10,218,368 of NC_079419.1, read as the reverse complement.
TGTGTGTGGTGGTGCACGTCTAATGAATTCAATCATTAGGCTCAGTGTCATTCGAGCATTATTATGGAATTACTCTGGAGGGGGGTGAGGAAGGGAGAGAGCGGGGTGAGAGAGGGAGGGAGAGGGAGGAGAGAGGGAGGGGTGAGAGGAGAGAGAGGGGTGAGAGGGAGGGAGAGGGAGAAGAGGAGATTGAGCAAGGGGTAAGAACGAGAAAGAGGGGATGAGAAGGGGTGAAAGGGGGAGGGAGAGTGGGCACAGAGAGGAAGTGTGGAAGGGGGGAGGCAGTATAACTAAATGAAGGATAAAGAGGGGAGATAGAGAGGGAGGGAGGGGGAGAGAGATGGAGGGAGATGGAGAGCGAGGGGGGAGATAGTTAGAGAGAAGGAAATGGAGAAAGAGAGGGGGGAGGTTAAATCATTACTTACTTAGATGGAGAGAGCGGGGGATATAGAGAGGGAGATGGATAGAGAGAGAGGGGGGGAGAGAGATAGAGGGAGATGGAGAGAGAGAGAGAGGGGGGAGTTGGAGAGTGAGAGAGTAAGGGACAGAGAATGAATGGATAGATCACACAAAGGAATCCAAACCTGTCACCTCTCTCTTTTATTCCATCTCTCACCTTATCTCTCCCTCATACAATTCTATTCATGTATTCTATTCATCTCTCTCTCTTCATCGCCGTGTCCCTTGCTCAAACTTTCTGTCTCACACAGAAACCCACACACAAATACACACTCCCTGCTATAATCGCTGCGGCAACTAGCTGTTTGGTCGCTAACTCAGCGTCCAAACCAACCTATTCAGACACACACACACACACACACACAGAGAGCAGAAGAAGAGTGGACATTAGCAGAGGAGCAGGAGGTTCAGCAGAGTGTGTAATTGCTCATGGGAACGCGGGTGTGACTGTAGCTCTGTCGATGCATACAGGTCTCCTCCCACTGTGTCTAACCAGGTCCCAGTTCATCCTCTCTCTCTCTCTCTCTCTCTCTCTCTCTCTCCTCTCTCTCTCTCTCTCTCTCTCTCTCTCTCTCTCTCTCTCTCTCTCTCTCTCTCTCTCTCTCTCTCTCTCTCTCTCTCTCTCTCTCTCTCTCTCTCTCTCTCTCTCTCTCTCTCTCTTCTGAAGTACTGAACTCTTATGTTGACAAAGACAGATATAATATACAGTCTTACCTCTGTCACAAAAGGTGAGGCCTTTTCATCACTCTCACTTTGTCTGTCACTGTGTGAATAAGTGAGTATGTGATTGATTGATTGATTGAGTGAGTGTACGTGATTAAACCTGTGTCTACACCACTGGCCCTATCTGAATGGTTATGCGTAGATTAGAGCTAGCGTGCTAGCTCCGCTAGCGCCCATTAATCAACACCTCCGCTGTCCTGCTCAGCTAAGCTTATGATGCTAGGCGATCTTGCTACCCTCGCGATGTGACGATGTTTCCTTGTGCTGTGAAATGCTACGTATATAGAGTCGGAGGCGAATCCCAAGCGGACTGGGTTTTGGAAGCTGCTGGATGTACTTTTGGAGATAAGGCTTTAGCACGATATGGTAATACACGCTACGCTTTGTTAGCCTAACGCTGCTAACATACTAGCTGTGACGTGCTGACCCTGTGTTGTGGTGACATCATCAAGGTGAGGCTGGGGCTAAAGGGACCCTGTGTCGCCACCATAGGTAACCAAATAGAGCAACTGAACTGAACCAGATCCAGAACCGGTTCCGACCGTTTCAAACCAGAGAGCAGTCGAAGAGACGTCCGAACCGACCATCCAACCAACTGCCCCGGCAGACACATAGCCCAAAGCTAGCCCTCACTGTGCTTACAGCAGCGATGCTACATAGTGTATAATAGCCTAGCCTAACATAGCATAGCACAGAGGACAGGGCGCTGTGTAATTGGTAGGGGGCCTGGGCGTCTGAGCGCAGCATTTACATAGTGCTGGCGCCGTCCACGCCGTGCTATCTTCTAGCTTCTAGGGCCATTGTGCTAGAAAGGGGAGGGGGGGGCGTAGGGGGGGGGGGGGGGCTGCGTCAGCTGACTGATGAGCAGAACCAGCGGGCGGCGAGGTGGCGTTACGGGTCCATTAGGTGTGCACGGCGAGGGAGTGCACGAGGGGGCGTGCATGACAAGATGGATGCCTTTAATGATGGGAGCTGTGGCCTGACTCACTCAGAGGGGGTGTGTGTGTGTCTGTCGGTTTGTCTGTGTCGGTAATGTTATCGCTTAATGTTAATGTGTGTGTGACTGAGTGATGTCTTTTTGCTTAATGTAAATGTTTGTTTGTAATGACTTTTTGTGTAAGTGTGCGTGTGTTCGTTTTCAAAGATTTTTTACTTTGTTAGTTTGTGTGTGCAATGTATTTGCCATCAATGTGAGCGTCTGTGTAATGTATATACGTTTGATGTGCGTGTTTGTGTGTGTGTCTGCGTTATGTATGTGCGTTTACTGTGAGAGAGTATAATGTGTGTGTGCTTAATGTAAGCGTGTGCATGCGTGCTTGTGGTTCCGAGAGAGATACAGAAAAGGGGAGAGAAACAAAAGAAAGAAGAAAGATTGACACACATTTAGCAGAGACAGAGACAAAGACAGTGAGCGAGAGTGAGAGAGAGAGGGTGAGAGGGAGAGAGGGATAGATGGACGGAGAGGGAGAAAGAGACAAAGAGAGTGAGCGAGATACAGACAGAGAGAGCAAAGACAGAGAGAGGGAGAGAGCTAGAGAGGGAGAGAGACCCATTGTGTTGGTCCCACTGAATGCTCCTGATATCTCCATTCAAGTGGGCTCACATCCAACAGTCTGTAGTCCTACTGGTGATACTGGGACGCCAGCACAAGCCTATGCTGCGCGTGTGTGCGTGTGTTTGTGTGTGACTGTGATTGTGTGTTATATTTAAGGGTGTGTACACCTCTTTGTACACCTGAGTGTCTGTGTGCATTTGGGTGTTGTTGTTTGTTTGTGTGCACCCATGCATGCGTCAATCTTTGTGTGTATGAGTGCGCTCGCATCTGTTTGCTGTGTGTGTGTGTGTGTGCGCGTGTTATCACCAGCTGTGTAGATAATCAACATCAGCTCCTGTGATGACGGCCGCCAGCTTCACAGCCAATCAAATTAACCGGCCAATTAAGCCCTTAACGCACCCCACACACAGCAGCCAATCAGAGGCCCAGGGCCAGATGTGATGTGGAGTTAAAATATTGTTCTGTGTGCGCGAGCAGCGCCGCCGCCGCCATTACGGCGGGAGTTATGTATTTAAAACGGCCTTATGGAAATCCTAACAGCCTTTTAATGCCCAATAAAAGACAAGCATCTCTTAAAGAGACGGCGTCCGTTTAAGACAGCGGCAGCTGCGGGCGGCGGCGTTAGCGGAGGTGATTACGACTGAGAGCGGGTGAGGAGGAGGTCGTTAGTCTGAGGGGGGTCAGGTGATCAGACACCGCAGGGCTTGGGGCTAACAGAGAGAGGCTAACAGAGGGTGGCTAATAGAAAGGTTAACAGAGAGAGGCTAACAGAGAGAGAGGCTAACAGAGAGGCTAACTGGAGCACACAATGGGAGCGCAGGTGAGGCCTTTTCCTCAACAAACCAGATGGCCGCCGATTATGTGTGTATACATTATAGATTATATACATTATATACATTAAATAGATCATATAGGTTGTGTCCTCACCAAGTCTCGGGTGCTCTGCGTCAGGGGGCTGGCGTTCTGGGGGACAAAGAGACGGACAGGTGTTATAACACATTGCCACGGTAACCAGAGCACATCTGGGTCACAACGGTAACCAGAGCAAAACTGGATCAACAAAGTAACCAGAGCCACACTGGGTCACCACGGTAACCAGAGCAGGCTGGGTTACCATGGTAACCAGAGCAGGCTGGGTTACCACGGTAACCAGAGCACCGCTGGGTCACCACGGTCAGGAAGCTGTGACATCACCAACACCTATCAGACGATTCAAAAGGCGAATCCAGTTCAGATCAATACCGAGCCGTTTAAAATCCTTGCGGTAAACAGAGAGTAGAGAGCCGAGAGCCGCGTGGATCAACACTTCCTCAAGGAGTTCTGTCTATGAAGGCACAGCATGATGCATCGAGGCAGAGGGCCCATGAGCAAGGCAGCCATGGCGCCGAGGAGACGAGAGGACGAATGTGTTGTCAAGGAGACAAGAGGATGTGTATGAACGAGGAGAGAGGGGAGCGAGGTCAGCACGTCAAGGTTACTACATCGATGGCCTCGACTAAAAAAAGGCAGCAAGGGGAGAGGAGAGCGGGGTCAGTCTGCTCTGAACGCCGGCAGAGAGCGCTCTGACCAGATCCCAAATCGCTGGCTCCCGCCCTACTCCCGGCTCCGTGACGGTGAATAGTTGGGGACACCTTGCTTGTCGCGCACAACACAACAGGTTACATTCCGACGTGTCCTCCCTCAGTACCTTCGCGCGCCGCGCAAATGTAGCACCGCCCGCTACAGATAATATGAGATGGACTCAAACACCGCCACACCCCCTCCGCTGATAAACCCGTTTGACCGTCTGCGTTCGGTTACACACGGCGTCGACACCGCTTTAATAAAACCGACGGGCTCCCTCTGTCCGTCTGTCCCCGGGAGATACGCTTTGATGGAGGCTCTGCGTCTCCACGCCGACGCAGACCCCCTCGGCCCCCCCTCCCCTCTTTCCGCCCGGCCCCCCCATCAGATAAACCCCTCACTCGCAGGGAGCCATCAGCCGCCTCTCATCCCCTGATAGCCATCGCCCCCCCCCCCGGCATAGCGCTCGCTCTGACAGCCTGCGATCGGGCCGGGCACCAGAGTGGCTGACTGGTTCCCCGCGACGCTGATTACGGACCCCGGTCGGCCCTTGATGGTGGGCTATCGGGTCCTGGGGGGCCGGGGCCGTGTGGAGAGGGTTTGTGATAACGCTGGGCAGTGAGGGCGCTGGAGCGATCTAGAACTAAGGCTTTTATGTTTAGCAATCTTCTCATGAAGTTGTCTTCGTGGTTTGAACGTACCAAAGTGGGAACTCATTTCTAGTTGTATTGTAAAGTTTGAACTGCTTTCTCTGACACATCAAACAGGTGGTTAAAGGCGGTTTAAACCGGTCCCTGCGTTTAGGTTTTCCCGCCTAATCGGAACAAGAAACGGCCATCTTGTGAGGAGTCCGACTCCGGCGCCGTGTTTTAACTTAAAGCCGCGTCGCTTCTCCAGATGAATGCTGGGTAGCATCTGTCACCGCCGTGCAGAACACCTCCTTCAGGGACGGCGGCTGAATTAGCGAACGCTCGCGTGAGTTATGAAGACGTCAAGCTGGGCCGACATCTGCTGGGTGGAGCGACAGACGCTCAGAGGAACGCTTAGACGCACGCTTAGACGCACGCTTAGACGCACATGCCGCTTTGAGGCACCTACAATTGTGTGCGTTTGTTAAGGTGTGTGTGTTTGTTTTAGTAAAGGTGTGTTTGCTAAGGTGTGTGTCCACGCACACACATGCGTTGGTGTGGGGGAGAGTGTGTGCATGTGTATGTGCGTGTAGTCTCTGATGGGTGTGTGGAGACTAGAGAATCACAGGCATGTAAATCAGGTGCAACCATTGATCTCTCTCTCTCTCTCTCTCTCTCTCTCTCTCTCTCTCTCTCTCTCTCTCTCTCTCTCTCTCTCTCTCTCTCTCTCTCTCTCTCTCTCTCTCTCTCTCTCTCTCTCTCTCTCTCTCTCTCTCTCTCTCTCTCTCTTGTCGTTTGAAAGGATTCAACTGCTTTACGGAAATGTAGCCAAATCAGCTCGGCGAAGAGAGAGCGAGAGAAGGGGGTGAGAGAGAGACAGAGAGCAAGAGGGGGGAGAGAAATAAAAAAGAGTGAGAGTCACACAGAGTTGCAGAGAGACAGCTGAGTGGAATCAGGTGAATGTGAATGAAGGTGTGCGATTGAGTAGAAAGAGAAGCAGGAAAAGGTGAATGTTGTAACGACGCCATCTGAAGCTAATGTTGCGCGGGGCTGCTACACTGAGAGCGAGCAGACGTTATGGACTTGATCTAAAATGGAGAACATTTGAGAGATGGGGGATAACATGTGGGTAATACCATTTTATTACCTCAATCACTCTCCCCCATCCCAATACACACACACACACACACACCCCCCCCCGTACCGCGTCTCGCGGCAGGAAGCTGTCCTCCTGTCTCAGCACCAGCAGCTTCACAGCTCCGCCCATGGGCGTGTTCCGGAGCAGCGACACCACCTCCTCCTGGCTCCGCCCATGCAAGTCCACGCCGCTCACCTGCGCAGGTACGTTAGTGTTAGAGTTAGCTCGCTGCTAAAACACCTGGAACAGCAGCTGTCAGTCCACCAGGACACAAGCCCTGATGACCGTATTAAAGAATACAAATCACAACTACTTAAGACTTTGTATACGTCTTTACAAATTATACGTATCAATGTTCAAGAGTCACTTAGATGTTTAAAAGCCTTGGTTCAGTAGTTAATGTGGAGCTTATGCGACAATTCAACACAAAACGAACCACAGTTAAACAAAGCTGTTTGTCCTGATGCAGATTAAAGGGACAGTCCAGTATACTGACTGGCAGGGTCATTTACCCACCATGCATCTGGGTGGATCTTGCTGATTAAAGGTACAGTCCAGTGGACAGACTGACTGATTCACCCGAATTACATCTGGGTGCATCCCCCCTCCCACCCCTTGTGATGTCACTAGAGGGTGGGTTCTGAAACTGACCCCCCTCCCCCCCACCACGCGGTGACCTCACCTCCATCAGCCGGTCCCCCGCCTTCAGGCGGCCATCTTGGATGGCGGCCCCCCGGGCCAGGATGTTCTTGACGTAGATGGGCGCCGAGCCCCCGATCGGGACGTCCCGCGATGTGATGCTGAAGCCCAGACCCTCCGGACCTAAGGTGGCGCACACAGGAAGTGACACGGTTAGAACGGTGAGGCCGGACAGGTAATGAAACGGTTTGAACAGGGAAGCCGGGAAGGAAGTGGCACAGTTGGAACCGGGAATTGTAATCTTTGAAAATTATGAAATGTTTTATTTGAAATTCTTAAAATTTGAAAACTTAAAATTTGTACAAATTCAAATTTTAATTGTCAATTATTTATTTTTTATGCAAAAATCACCACCTTGTGGTTAAATAGTTCCCTTTCAGAACCGGCCACTAGTCATATTGTCATGCAGCAGAACGAAGGTCTCTGATTGGTCGCTACACACATAGACCTGCCGCGTTTGGATTGAAGCTCCGAGCGAGGAGTTTAGACAGCGGCAGGAAGTGATGCGGTGAGTCAGAAGACGAGCCGCTCTGGGGAAACGCCCGAACCCTCCCAACGTCTGTGGCTGCCGCCGACCAGAAGAACAGAACAGCGTGAGGGCGAGCACCGCCCAGACTGAACAGACCCGTGGTCCGCTACAGCCTCGCTCCCTCCCCGCTACACCCCACACTCTCTTACTCCTCCCCCTCCCCCCTCCCCTCCCCTCCCCCGTCCACCTACTCATCAGGCGAGGAGCTAATGGAATGAAAGGCGTCCCCGTCCTCCCGCTCGTCTCCCGGTGTGGACAGATGGCGCCGCCGGGTTGGTTTATTTATTAATTTCCCGGGCTGGGGTCCAACGCCCTCCTCCCCCTCTCCTCTCTCCCCCCAGCGAGGGAAACCGGTTCCGTTTTAAACTCCAGCGGCCATATGGTACGTCCCGGTCCTGCTCCCTGCCCGGGGTTTGACGGACACCGGGACCCTTGGGTGCTTAGCAACCGCCTCCGCGGCCGTTGCGGCGGCAGCAGAGCACCTGACAGCTGGCACAGGTGGGGCGGGCCGGGCCAGCTGTCCGTCAAAAGGCTGCACCCGCGGGATTGGCCGATGTTTACGTTTTTTTGCAAGGGAGATAAATCCTGCTGACCAATGGCGTTTGACCTGAGTTTGACCTCAGTCTGACCTGCTTACCATCGGGTCAGTGAAGAGCAGGTGTGGCTCTACCGAGGTCTACAGGTGGACGGTGGACACTGGGATTCCAACCCAGAACCTCCCGACAGGGATTGTAAACGCTGAGCCTGACCCTCCCGACACCCTGACCTCCATTTGACCTCAAACTGAGGCTGGATTCCTCTGAGTCGACTGAACTCAGACCAGGAACACACACACACACCAGGAAACAGCTCCACATCAAACAGCGTGCCACCGTCCAATCAGAACGATCACGGCGGTCAGGTGACGCCTGGCAGCCCAATGAGGTCAGACCTACGTCATAAGTGTGGTTGGGGCTCACCTTTCTTCAGCAGGATGTTCAGCCTCCTCCCCACCTTCTTGGTGAAGCCGCCGAGGGCAGGGGCGGAGCCTTGCCCGCGCTGTGGCGAGGGGGCGTGGCCTGTGGGGGGCTTGGCGGCGGGGTGGGGCAGGGTGGCGGACCCACCCCCGGGGGGGTAGGGCCCCGGCCGCTCCGCCCCGGGGTGGTCCAGGAGCGGCGAGTGGGCGTGCGTCTGTGAGGCGTGGCGGGCGACGCCCACGCGCGGGGGCGGGCCGTGGTCGGAGGCGGAGCTCCCGCCCAGCGAGTCGGGGCTGAAGCGGTCCGAGCCGTACGAGGAGCCCGACGGCGTGCGTCCGTCCCCCAGGGACATCGCCTCGTACCGCGACTTCAGCGCAGACGGAACCACGTGGAACACGATGAGGGGCGACCGCATGGCCTGACGGAACATGTTCTGGGCCCTGGGGGCGAGGCACAGAGGGGGGCGGGGTCAGAGAGGGGGCGGGGCCAGAGAGGGGGGAGGGGCCAGAGAGGGGGGCGGGGCAGAGAGGGGGGCGGGGCAGAGAGGGGGGAGGGGGCAGAGAGGGGGGCGGGGCAGAGAGGAACATGGTTTACGATACGATACGATACGATATAACTTTATTAATCCCCCGTAGGAGAAATTTGTTTGTTGCAGCAAGTTTAGGGACGTGAGGCAGAACAAAAACAAGCGCCAATTGGGGTCGCCAACTGCATAAAGGTGGGTTAGAAGGGTGACAAATTCAGATAACTTTATTGAACCCGAGGGGATCACAGACTCTACTCTACAGTAGAGTCGTATAGGTCCTCGTAAGCCTCTACTGTAGAGTAGGGTCTGGGAGTCCCTCCTAAGTCTCTGCATGCATGTCCTTCCTGCCTTGTTAGTGTTTCCACTCCGGTCGGGAGCGTCTGAGTTTACAGAAGACATGAGGCCCACTGTCATGTTGAGCCTGGAAATCCCCAACCATGTCTACACACACACACACACTCCAGCCAACATTCTCACACACACACACACACACACACACACGCTCTCTCTCTCACACATATTCTCAATCTCTGAAACACACACACACACACACACACACACACACACACACACACACACACACACACACACACACACACACACACACACACACACACACACACACACACACACACACACACACACACACACACACCATCTCCCTCCATCTGCGGGCGGTAAGCGAACACTTGTTGCTGGCTTCAGGCCTATAAACACACAGAGCCAGCACTATCCCATAATAATACCCATAATCCTCTCATTTGGCGGCAGATGAAGGGGGCTCCAGCAGAGGATTGTGTGTGTGGTGGGGGGGGGCAGTAGCTCCTTGTTAGCCACACCTGTTACACCACCCACCATACTCTGGGATGAGCCCTCACCGCTACGTCACCACTAAGAGCCTTAGCATGACCATGAAACACCTCCACCCTAAAGCAGACCCCTCCTCGACACCCCCCACTAATAACATGACCCACCTCCACCATCAGCAGACCACTGCTCTACACCACCCACTACAACCACCACCCAATACCCTGACCCACCTCCACCATCAGCAGACCACTGCTCTACACCACCCACTACAACCACCACCCGATACCCTGACCCACCACCACCATCAGCAGACCACTGCTCTACACCACCCACTACAACCACCACCCAATACCCTGACCCACCGCCACCATCAGCAGACCACTGCTCTACACCACCCACTACAACCACCACCCAATACCCTGACCCACCGCCACCATCAGCAGACCACTGCTCTACACCACCCACTACAACCACCACCCAATACCCTGTCCCACCTCCACCATTGGCAGACCACTGCTCTACACCACCCACTACAACCACCACCCAATACCCTGACCCACCGCCACCATCAGCAGACCACTACCCAATACCCTGACCCACCTCCATCAACATCACCCCCTCCACCCCTCACTCAGACCCCCCCCATACACACTGATCCACCTCCACCCCCACCCCCACCCCCACCCTCAGACAGCTGGGCCAGGGGGGCGATAATAAAAACATGAGCTCGGGGCCCTCCTCTGAATCCCCCGGCCCCGTAGTGACCGGCCAAGGGGCCCCTCACGTTGTTTGCGAGTTCGATCCCATTTCCTAGTCGTTGGGAGGCAACGTTCCCAAGACCAGGAACGCCAGGAATGTGGACCCTAATCCCTCAGCTTTCAAATACATGCGTGTGAGTTTTATGTGTGTGTGAGTTTTATGTGTGTGTGAGTTGTGTGTGTGTGTGTGAGTTGTGTGTGTGTGTGTGAGTTGTGTGTGTGTGTGTGAGGTGTGTGTGTGTGTGAGTGTGAGTGTGAGGTGTGTGTGTGTGTGTGTGTGTGTGTGTGTGTGTCTGTGTGTTAAGAGTGCTCCAACACACAGCATGTCTCCCTGAACAACAGAAGCTATGAATTATGCATCCTGCAGAAGACTGTAGGCAGCGCGTTTATCCTGACAACACGCACCAGAGGTCGAGCGGTGCAACACTAGGGAGCAAGCTAGGTAGCTAACAGCTAGGTAGCTAACAGCTAGATAGCGGACATGTGACTCAGTGTGAAACAACAGCGCTCACTTCAGGGATATGCGGCAGAAGGGAAAGGGGAGGTGGGAGGGGGGGCACGCTAACCACACAGGGGGTACACCCTGCAGTGGCCGCAGGTTTGATTCCCAGCTACGGCCCTAGGCTACATTAAATTCCTTCTCTGCTTCAGCCTGCTCCTCCATCTCTCCTCGTGGTCCCTGTCCGTGAAACAATGAATCAAGGAAACTAAAACAACGTGTACAGCTGATGAAGTCGGTCTGCGTCGTTACTTTGCTCTCAATATCGTTTGACATTGAACTCAACTGGTCACAGTAAGCCCACCGTATGTAGCACAGGATGCTACATACTATCACCACGTCGTGCTACCTGCTGGACAGGTGCTACACAGAGCAGGGCGGAGGATGCTAATGCCGAGCTACGGCTACGTCAGCGGGAGCTGTGGGGGCCGAGCCCGGGAAGCTAAGGGACCAGTGAGGCCAGCAGAGCTGTGAATAATGCACTCCTCTAAGAGGGACGCTAGCCTAAACAGGCACAGGACGGGTTAGCCTAGCATAGCGTGGAGGACAGTCTGTAGCCGAGCGAGGGGGGACATTTAGATTGAGGGTGTTTAGAAGAGTCTTTAATCCAAAGCAACATACAATAAGTACGACTGTCAGAAGAAAGAGAAGCAACAACATATCGCTGTTGGTGCAGTAAGGATGTTAGTAGAACCAAGTGCCAAGCACCAACAACCGCTAGGTTAACCCATTCCCCGTATACAACAAAGATAGCTAGGGTAAGATGCTACACAATGCTAAGTACTATTTTTAAGTGCCTGGACATACAACACACAGTAAGTGTGTCAGAGGAGGGTGAGGGGGTGGGGGGGGTAAGGGAGGAGGCCATGCAGAGTCTAGGTGAGCTCTGAACAAGTGAGTCTTGCGGGAGGAGAGTCTGTGGGTCTTACTGTTCGAAGCGCGTGTTGCGCAAGTCCGTGTTGTTGATGCACACGATGCAGTCGTTCTCCTCGAACAGCTCCTGCTGGTCCGCCTTGCCCCCCCGCTCCAGGCGCTTCACCAGCAGGCCCAGGGTCCTGCAGGGAACGGTACAGATCGGTTAAAAAGAGCAGGAAAACCCTACTCAAAATGGCCGACCGTGTCAGTTATTTCTAAAAGTAAGGATGTGGCGGTTAAAGAATAAACTGTTGTATGACAAGATATCTATATACATATATATGAATACAGTTTATAATAAATGGATGTTTTCATCTCACAAATGTATTTAAAATGACCATTGAAACCAGACTACATTGGCGTTTCATGCCTCCCTCAAACGCACACTTATGAACTATGAGGTCTCCCTATGGGTGCTGTCTTATGCAGGTTAGTTAAATAATGTATTTATTTTTATTTATTTAAGTAAGACTGCAGTTTAACCAACGGCTAATGCCACCACTCATGGAAGCTAGTTCCTCAGTGGCAGTTAATGGAACAGTCTGTAAAACTAGCGCTCAGGCTGGGAAGAGGAGCAGCACATGATGGGAACAGACTTCAGAAGCTGATGCTGGTGTAAGTGTTGGCGTGTCAAGTTTTTTAGCGACAGCTATCTGGAGCTAAACTAGACTGATGGCTCTCCTTAGTGAATTAAAACAAACACCTGTTATCCTCCGATAAACATTACGTTTAGTTCTGTGTTTATTTATTCATCGACTTTGCCCGTGACTTTGAGGAAAGGCTTGCTTCCTCAGTGAACCCCCCTCCACCGTTTATAATCCACTAGATCTGATTATGGAGGTGTGTGTGTGTGTGTGTGTGTGTGTGTGTGTGTATGTGTGTGTGTGTGTGTGTGTGTGTGTGTGTGTGTGTGTGTGTGTGTGTGTGTGTGTGTGTGTGTGTGTGTGTGTGTGTGTGTGTGTGTGTGTGTGTGTGTGTGTGTGTGTGTGTGTGTGTGTGTGTGTGTGTGTGTGTGTGTGTGTGTGTTGAGTTCACAGGTTCAAACAGATTACCCCAGACAGCCCCGCCCGCTAACACAATCAGACATTATACGGGGGCTCTTCTTATTCCCGGGATGAAAAGCCACGCTAGCTCTCCTAGCGCTGCGCCGCGCTAACTCTCTTAGCGCTGCGCTAGCTTTCTTGTGTTCATTGGCTCCACCAATGAACACAGAACCCCCCCCCAATGTGATTATGAACCCTGATGGAGGGAGGGAGGAGGGGGGGGATGCGGGGCAGGAAGTGATGTGATCACCGCGCCAAGCGTGACCACGGCAACGTGATGTTATCACCGACCGGCGATGAGTTCCACGACGGAGTCGCCGCCGCCGCCGCCTCCTCCTCCTCCTCCTCTCGGTCGCCCCTGGCGACCTAATCTGGTTGTCACGGCGACGCTGCGCTGCGCGGCCCGGGCGTGGCGGCGGCGGGGAGACTGATACGGAGCGCCTCTTATCAGGGGAGGGATTATCTCCGCCGACGCAGAGAGCCGGGAACGCTTTCTACGAGAGCCATGTTCGGCGGAGCTTAGAGAGATAAGTATCAATATATAGGTTTTAATACATATATATATATATATATATACTGTATATATCTACACACACACACAGGGACGGGCGAGTGATAGGGTGTGTGTTGGTCCAACGTGAGGCAGCACCTCTGATTGGGGAGGGGGCCCTCTGAGTGGGGGAGGGGCCACTCTCAGTTGGGGAGGGCCCACGATGAACTGATGCTGCAGGTGTTCTGAACAACGGGATGTGATCCACATCCTTTCCTCCATCTCTATTCCCATGAAGTCATCCAGCAGCCGCTGTCGTCGTCAGGGACTTCCAGGGAATCCAGACCCTCATCAGGGAGCAGGGAGGGGTCAGAGGTCACCTGGCTCTAGGAGGCCTACAGGTCAGACCGGGGACATTGGGGATCGAACCCAGAACCTGGGGCTAGTCAACAGAGCGGCCCCTAGGCCATCCTGCTCCTCTTCCACAGTGGGACGGTTTAGAACCGAAGACCCGCTCACAGACGGGCCTGACCCGGGTCAGAGGTCAGAGGTCACCCTCAGGCTGGTGATGGATAGGTCCAGAGTCCAGAGGGGTTAGTCCCAGGGACCTTAACCCAGCTGTACCTGGGCCTCTGGGGGGGCGGGGGGCTGTGATCGCCACATCCTGAACTAATATCACACGGGGAAATGTACACCGCATTCCTCACATAGCAGACCCTCTGCTGGGGAGGGCCCCTACTGCGGAGGGCCCCTGTGTGTGTGTGTGTGTGTGTATGTGTGCGTGTGCGTGTGCGTGTGTGTGTGTGTGTGTGTGTGCTAAAGAAATACACATGGGCAGAAAATATAATTACAGTACGGTGTGTGTGTGTGGCTGTGCGCAAAAACAGAACCTCAGCAAAAACATATCTCTCCTCCCTCCTCTCCCCCCATATCTCCTCTCAATATCTCTCTCTACCTCCCTCCCCTCCATACTCTCCACCACCTCCCCCCCCCTCCCAGCCCTCTCCCCCCCTCTGGTTACCTGCGGTCCCTGGAGCTGAAGGGCACCACGTGGATCCCCAGGGGGCCGCCATCGTTGGTCACCTCCACCAGCCGCACCATGCCTCTGGGGGGGGGGGGGGGGGGGTGAGGAAGGAGGGCGTGGGGGGAAGGAGCAGAGGGGAGAGGGAGGAACAGAGGGAGGGAGGGAGGGAGTGATGAAGGGGAAAACAAGAGAACGCATGAATCAGGTGGTGCAGAAACAGCCGAGCGGTGAGACAATTAAAAAGAGGCGGAAAGTGAAGTAGAGAGAATGATCCAGACCAGCCAATCACATGCAGAGGACCCCCTGGTGAGCTCACCCCCAACCCGGGGAGAGGCTTCAGCCGTCATCACAGCTAGCATCACCTAGCAGTTTGCTAATTAGCTTGCTAAGCTCAAAGTAAGCTACGTAAGCTTTCTTAGTAGCGCTACGTAGCAGTTCATTCATTAGCTTACTAAGCTAGAAGTCTGCCGTGGGCATACTTGGTGAAGTTAGCTTCAGCCTCGTCGTCTTAACCAAGGTGATGCTCGGCTCTGGGGCTACAGAGACAAAATGGTGGTCGTTGGTTTTGTTTTGAGGGTTTACTAAAACCAACAGCATACCTGGAAACTTCAAATCAAACTTTCAGATTTCTCATCAGAACTCCTGTTATGACTTCAGACTCTTCAGGAAACTCTCGTTGATGCTATTTTATATAATATTATATTCCATTAAAAAGGAAGACGTGGGTAAACGACAGCAGATGTCCGTGTAATTAGAATTTCTCGGTGACTTCATCAACCGATAACTTCAGACTCCTTCAGTTAAACTCAAGTGAATCGGAACCAGTGAGAGAAGCTAAACCTCGTCATTTCCCTGTGTTGTTTAAACTGCTTTGAGAAAAACAAGTTTTCATTAACTGGATCAAAACAGAATTAACCGAAATGTGGTTACAAATATCTGCACGTTACCATGGGGACCGCGCCGTTAACTGATTTAGAACACAACATTCTGCATTGTAATTAAATCCCTGATCTAATTGAATGGTTTGTCAACACGTCCCGGGCCCACCACAACAACAACAACACAAACAACACAAATAATACAAACAGAGCGGAGATATCAGCCTTCACAGTCAGAGCGCGGTGTACCGCATGTAGCAGAGCCACGGGTCAGTGGGTTCCTACAGCACCATTAAACCACGAGGAAGAGGAGGAGGAAAAGGAGGAGGTAGGGTCAGAGCCACCAGCGGAATAAACAAACAGTACCTGAATATTAAACTGCCGAGCATCGCGCAGCCGAGCGGAACAAACAAACCACTCCGGTTAATGCCCGCGGGCAACGGGTGACCGCACCGCGGAGCGCTAGCACACACCGCTAACGGGATCACAACAACCTGACCATATCACGCACAGTACAAGCTAGCACTCAGCGGTAGCATGTACCACTAGCATGTACTGCTAACATGTGTGTTATGGTCAACGTGACAATGACAACTTGATCATAATACTGATGTTAGCGGTACAAGCTAGCACTCAATGGTAGCATGTGCCACTAACATGTACTGCTAACATGCGTGTTATGACCATAAAACCAAAAGACCCAATGACCCAATTCTAGGATCATCCATTTTCGGAATATCGTGATCTTTGGAAAACATGGAGGTTGTGACATCACCAACTGATCCGATGAACTGTATTATTTATTGATGTAATAAATTGCTCTATGGAAGTCTGGTCAGTAGTTCAGTTAATAAATTCATGTTAGACATGCACGAAATGTGAACGAGTTAGTGAGCCAAACGTAAGTCTGTGCCCCCTGTGCAGCCATTCTGCTTTGTGATTGGTGGACTTACTCGATGTTCCGTACGGGGGCATGGTCCAGGAAGGAGTCTGCGCTCCCGACCGGCTCGATCCGGCCGTTCTCCTCCGTGGACTCCTCGTCCTGGAACGCAAGAGGTAAGGAGGTCAGAGGTCAGAAAGTCAGGGTCAAACACACGTCAACAGGTGACATCATCATGACATCAATTTAAAACAGAGAGAGATTAAGCAGTATACTAAAAACTGAATTACATCAGAAACACACAATCAAGAGCTTTAGATGAATATATCAGTAAAGTTTCAAACAAGTTTGGTGTCCTTGACTAGGAAAATAAAAGAGACAATATAAATGACACACACTCAGATACGCACACACACACAAAAGGCCGTAGAATCCTCTCACACACACTCTGCGGGGAGAGAGTGGAGGAGTGGTGAATCATTACATTTTCATGGCGACAGACGGGATGAGGATTATGCTTCCCCGGCAACCAGCCCCGGCAACGCACCATGGCAACCCACCGCCTCATCAGTGTGAAGATGAGCCTGCAGTGACCGTGTCTGCGGTACCGTTACCATGGCAGCAGAGAGCACTGGGGCCAAGGGGTGTGTGTGTGTGTGCGCGCGTGCGTGCGTCTGTGTGTGTGTGTTGGAGGTGCAGTGCATTATGGATAATAGCATGTCTGTGTGAGTGTGTTTGTATATGATTATGTGTGTGTATATTATGAATAATTAAATGTTGTTCTGGGGGGGTAATGGCCAGACTGGCAGACCACTTTGACCTCTTAGAGTGTGTGCATGTGTATGTGAAAGTTTAGATTCAGTCTCATTAAAGATTCAATCTGAGAGTCCATTGAGACCCGTCCTCCTCTCTCACTCAATCTAGTAGTCTGAGTGTGTGTATCTGTAAGTTTATGTGTGCGAGTATCTGTATCTATATGTATGTGTGTGTGACTGTGGGTGTGCGTGCCGGTGTCTTTGTGTGTGTATGTGTGCCTGTGTGTGTATGTGTTTGTGCACACACAGTGCCCGGCTGAATGAATCTCCTGGAAGCACTCAGTGCTCGTTGGCTGCCCTCCTGTCACTGTGCACGCTCTTATTGTGTCAGACGCTCTTATTGTGTCAGGCAGAACCAATCGATCTCCGCCCAGTGCGGCAGAGGAGCTGGAGTGGAGCCTAATTAAGTTTGCTCTTCCTGCTCAGACCCTTGCAGTCACAGCCTGAGGAAGGCACTGGGTGGTAGCATTACACTAGCACGACAGTTAAAATGACAAGTAGCAAAACTATGCTAGTGCAACCACAAACTTCAGCTAGGACAATCAGCAGGATGACTGTTGGCTAGCGCAACTGCTAGCATGACCGTTAGCAAGGCTGCTACACCGACCGCGTCCAGTGACAATCTAGCACAATACAGGCGTAACAGCTAAGCAGACCAGTGGCCCGACACAGGCTAGCTAGCATGAGTTACTTCTAAATGACGTTAAATTTGTTCAGTCTGGACACAAACAGATGAAAACAGTTTTATATGCCCAGAAAATATTAACAATTGGTTCATATATCAAACAGTGAAATACAATTAAAGAGATTGGGACCAAAAGGACATTTACGAGAGGGATTTGATTGACAGGTTGCTTTTCCCCTGTAGAACCCAAACGCATCACCGGCGGTGCAGGTTCCCTCAAATAACGCGCACTCGTTTAATTAGTTGCCATGGTTACCCGACACTGGTGTAACGACGAGGTGGGGCGTGAGGATGTAACACGCCCATCACTCACTCTGGGAGGAACCTAACCTCTGAGTGAGGAGACACGACTGAAGAGCAACTCAATGAGATGTACAGCAGACACACACAGAGAGAGAGAGAGAGAGAGAGAGAGAGAGAGAGAGAGAGAGAGAGAGAGAGAGAGAGAGAGAGAGAGAGAGAGAGAGAGAGAGAGAGAGAGAGAGAGAGAGAGAGAGAGAGAGAGAGAGAGAGAGAGAGAGAGAGAGAGAGAGAGAGAGAGAGAGAGAGAGAGAGAGAGAGAGAGAGAGAGAGAGAGAGAGACTGCCAGAGGCACAAGGATAACACTGCATGGACGTATGTGTGTGTCACATCAGAGCTAAATGCTTTGTCACCACCAGACTGCACAGAAACACACAAATTGAACACCTTGTGTTGGTGAAAGATAAACAATGCTGTGACTAACAGCACGTACACTCTAGCTAACAGTAGTCTAGCATGGCCTCACTCTCACACAGGCCTTTTTAGGACAATCTGTCAAAACAACTATTACATAAACATTCACCTAGAGACGCTCCGACACACGCACACGATATGACTAACATCACACTCACTGTATCGTATGCTATAATGAATCAGATACAACAACACACAGGGACAGAGCCATTCTCTTCAACATGCAAAATGGTCTCTCGCACTCTCCCTCCCTCTCTCTCTGTATTCCTCTCAGGTCTATTATATTCTCCTTTCTTCTCCTCTTCACTGGTAAACCATCTCCATCTCCCTTGCTCTCCCATTCCCTTCCTCCCTCTCGCCCGTGTAACTCTCCCTCCCTCTCCCTCCCTCCCTCCCTCTCCTTCCCCAGTACCTCTCTCTCCCCTGTGTAACTCTCCCTCCTTCCCTATTCCTGTAACTAGCCTGTGTTAAGGGTCTACAGAGTGTGTGAGAGTCTGGACCCCCGCAGAGGGGACACACCTAGGGGGAACCCCTCCAGTCCTCACAGGGCCCCTGAAGAGGCCAGCCCTGGAGAGACCGTACCCCTGATCAGCCTGGACTCTGCTCGCTTGAGTCAGTTATTAGATTCATATAATAGCTTATGGATACTAAACACTAATAATAATAATGAATAGTAATACTATGTTATAGTTATTGTTTTGGATATATTACTCAGCCGCTCACAGTGTTAACAATGCTAGCTTAGCGAGCGCGGTGACGTAGCGACTGCGGCCATAGAGATGGGAGCATTAGCGGAGGCTAGCTGTTAGCGCGGTCCCCTGCTGCTGCCTCACATCTCGCCTCTCTCTGATCGCCCAACAGATGGCGGGAACGGACGCGCGCGAAGACAACATTGTTTTCTGTGTCTACGTGTGAGTGTGAGAATGTGTGTATGTGTGAGTGTGTGTGCTTCAAAGTGTTTTGCAACAGGTGTAACGCGAGCATATTGTCTTTCTGAAAAGATTTTTTGGGACCATCTGTCCAAACAAACAACGAGGTCATGTTCAGCTCTGATTGTATCTGTGGTGTGCGTGTGCGAATCTGTGGTTGTGTGTGTGTATCTATGTCTATGTGTGTGTGTGTATCTATGTCTGTATCTATGTCTGTGTGTGTGTGTCTCTGTGTGTGTGTGTGTGTGTGTGTGTGTGTGTGTGTGTGTGTGTGTGTGTGTGTGTGTGTGTTGGGAAAGGTGTGTGTAGAGGTGGGCGGTTGTGTTATGTGCGTGTCTAGGCTATGGCAGGAGACCAAAGATAGAAAGAATAATAGAGAGAGAGAGAGCGGAACCGATACAGAGAGAGATGAAAGGAATATAAATAATATAAATGCCTAATAGAGGGGAGAGAGAGAACAAATGGATGAATCAGAACATGTATGACAGCACAACATTAATGTTGCGTGTGTTAGAAGGATATCGTGTTGTGATTTATGAGGCCTGTGTCCGTCTCCAGAGACAGAGATAGAACTTAACTAGGCTGTGTGTGTGTGTGTGCGTGCGTGTGTGGGCGTGCGTGCGTGTCTGTTTAAAGGTGGTACCACAGGGGAACAACAGAACAGTTTTAATATATGTCGAGGTAATGTGGACTCGACCACAAAAGGGCATCCTGTTGTAGTATATCCTAGCGTGCTCTACTATATCCTAGCTTGTTCTAGTAAATTCAAGTGTGTTCTTGTATATTCTAGCGTGGTCTAGTCTATCCTAGCGTGTTCTAGTCTATCCTAGCGTGTTCTAGTCTATCCTAGCGTGTTCTAGTATATCCTAGCGTGTTCTAGTCTATCCTAGCGTGTTCTGCAGCGCTAGATGAGCGAGGGGGAGGGGGGACCCACAGGGACATCGTTAGGTTCACTGGTAGTGCTGGCATATGCATCTGACACACACACACACACACACACACACACACACACACACACACACACACACACACACACACACACACACACACACACACACACACACACACACACACACACACACACACACACACACTTAAGTGCTGCATTGTTATGGATGTTATTTACATTGTCAAAGCACAAAAAAATACCACCACTCTCCCCCTCAGAGTGAAGAGAGACGAGACAGAACTATGACCTAGTCACCCTCTCAAACACACACACACACACACACACACACACACACACACACACACACACACACACACACACACACACACACACACACACACACACACACACACACACACACACACACACACACACACACACCTCAAGTGGCCTTGAGCCAGACATACTTTTCTGTGTGTGTGTACGCATCTGTGTGTGTGCATCTGTGTGTGTCTGTTTATTTGATGCATGTGATGTTGCTGTGGGCAGTTTATGTAAATGTTTAACTGTTAAGACGCAGACACAAACACAAACACACGTTGGTAAACAAATTCATGGACCTTATCGACACACAAATCTAGCAAACCGGTTCACATACGCACATACGACATGCAGTGTGCACGTACACATACACGTACACATGCGGTGTGCACGTACTCATGCAGTGTGCACGTACACATGCAGTGGGCACAGACCCTCATAAATATGCGTACAACTTGACAGCCCAGCGTTGCCCTAGCAACGTGTACCTGTTGCCAAGGGGTGATGGAGTTTAGAGACTGGTGAGAGACACACACACACACACACACACACACACACACACACACACACACACACACACACACACACACACACACACACACACACACACACACACACACACACACACACACACACACACACACACACACTAATAGTGCATGAGACACCAACACCAACATAAAGATCACACAAATGCATACCAACACACACAGACACATACAGACACACACACACAAATAGTGCATGACACACCAACACATACATACAGAACACACAAATTCATAGCTACACGCAACCAACCGCACACGCACGCGAACAGACACACACACACACACACACCTCAACAACCAGCCATTAGCTGGGGGCTCGGCGGGGGGAGCCCGTCCCCCCAGCCCACCCACTCAGTAATAAAGACCTTGCTTCATTTCGGTCGTATTCACAGCCATTCAGTCTGCATTCTCTCATTTCAATAACCTACTCAGTCCTATTCCCCCGCCTCGCTTCTGCAATCAGGGATGGATGGCGCTGGAGTCCTCCATTGAAGACAGAGGAGTTTATAAACTCTGGGGGACGCTGCGGCCGTGATCAAACTTTTAATTCTCCTCACTGAGTCCGCTTCAGCACGCGGAGACACATAACAACACATCCTGTTCCACTCCACAGAGCCAGGCCGGACCACAACGAGCTACACAGATTTAGGCCAGACTTCACCGTGCTACAACACGCTATGCTGACGTACTTTATACCACAACATAATACCATGGTAAACTACGACATGCTTCAGCTTAGCATGCTAAACTGCTCCATACTACACTATACTATTTGTAATCTACACTGTATTATTCAAAAATATGCCACCCTACACTATACTAGGCTAAACTACGCTATACTACGCTCAATTACAACAAGCTATACCAAACTACACCAACTTATGGCAGGATGTAACACGTTGATCACGACCAGAAGGTATGTGAGCCGGGGGCTCGGTGTTGATTGTTCTGTTGCCATGGTGACCATGTTATTGTCATCATTGAGGAAACCTATTCAGAAGAGAGTGGTCAAAGATTGATTGCGTTTTGGTCCGAATGAACGATGAGAACAACACAAGAGTTGAGGTCAAATCTTTAGTGTGACTGGAGAGTGCTATTCTGACTTCCTCACAGTCAGAATGTTGGCTCCTCTGAGGAGCTTCTGTCAGATGCAAAGTGATCAGCTCTAATCCACTGTGCTGACCTGAAAGGAGAGTGATCAGAATGGAGAGTTTGGAGCACTGATTAGAGGACACTGCATCTCCAACACCCTAAGGAACCCAGGGGGGGGGGGGGCAGGAGGAAGAGGAGGAGAGCAGGAGGTAAAAAAGCATGAGCAGGAGGAGAAGGAGAAGGAGAAGATAAGGTAAAGGAGGAGAAGGGGTTAAGGAGGAGGAGGAGCAGGAAGAAAGGAGGAGATAGAGGAGGTTAAGGAGGGAAGGAGGAAGACAAAAGCAGGGTGACAAGTAGAGGAGGAGGGGTAGAGGGTTAGGAGGAAAAGGAGGGGATGGAAGTGAAGGAAGAAAGCAGGACGACAGGAAGGAGGGGAGGAGGCAGGAGCAGGAGGAGGTGTGTGCTAAAGCTGTAGCGCTGGGGTGAGAGAGGAGAGGGACTACAGGGACGGAGCCTCCAGCAACACCACCGCACTACATCAGTAGGAAACCAGGACAGGAATCCCACAGAGAACCGCTCACAGAAAGATCTATTATAAACAGGATGTAAATAAATATATTTAAAAGAGAGAGAGACGGAGCAAGAGAGAGAGAGAGCGAGAGAGCGAGAGAGCGAGAGAGAGCAAGAGCAACAGTGATGGAGAGAGAGAGCGAGAGCAAGAGAGATAAGGGACGTGTGGTATGTGATATTTATCTGCTCCTTCAAACCCCTGCCATTATATTATCTTAGTACTATTATATTATAATATATTCTAGTTTTATATTATCATATAAAATGATAATATATTATGGTAATATTAGTTTCTTCAGCTTGAATATCTCAACGCCTCAACCTTTAAGCGCGTCTACAGAACAGAGCTTTATAGGAAGCAATACGTGCTGTAATGTATGTTGTACACACAGGGAACACACACACACACACACACACACACACACACACACACACACACACACACACACACACACACACACACACACACACACACACACACACACACACACACACACACACACACACACACAAAGTGGTCAGATATTATTCACGTTATTCAGCTTTTGTGTTGTATTTGCGTGTGAGTGTGTGTGCATACCTATTTCTCTAAGTATGTGTATATGCATCTGTCTATGAGTGCGTGGGCGTGTGAGTCTGTGTGTGTTTGAGTGTGTGTTTGTGCATGTGTGTCGATATATTTGAGTGTGCTGGCACCTGCGTCCGTGTGTGCGCATGTGTGTTTGTGCGCGCATTTGTGTGTGTGTTAGCGTGTGTGTATATGCTTGTATGTGCATGCTTTTGTACACGAGCGTGTGTGTACGTGCCTGGTCCTGCCTCTCCAGCCAGCGGTCCACCATGGGGTGGTTGGCGCTGAGCGATGACCTCGCCGTCTCTCTCTGGAAGTCCCTCTGATTGGTATAGGTCCCGGCGTCGCGCGGCAGGCTGCGGTACGTGTCCGTAGCCTTCCCCTGTCGACCAGAGGGTTAGTGTTAGCTTCCGGCCTATCTTCATAGCCTAACCTTAGCTTTATAGCCACAGCCTAAACCTGTAAAGTCAACCACACGTAATGTTAGCGATAGCTCCCAGGCCTAGCGTCATAGCCTAATCTTAGCTTTTTAGCCAATGCTTTAACCTGTAAAGTCAACCATGCATAATGTTAGCTATAGCTACCCGGCCTAGTGTCGTAGCTTAACCTTAGCTATGTAGCTAAAGCTAAAGCTTTAACATGTAAATGGCCAAACTATACTAGTCTAGCCTTAGCTGGCTAACTGTCCATAGCTGCTGCTGTTATTAGCAGTAGGAACATAGCCATACTGTTAGCCTAACATTAGCTACCTGGCCATATCTTCACACAATGAATACAATAAATACAACCATAACTCTGCTTGCGGTACGCCTAGCTTCACCTTTAGCATGAGCTATGCCTCCAGATCCTGCTAGCCTTAGCTAAAGAACCACACCCGGAAACATAAGCCTTACTTCAATAACAACCACCCAGATAGCATGAGGCACACCGACAACTAGCAAAGCATTAGCCTAGCATAGCATTAGCCTATCATAGCATTCCTCTAGCATAACATTCACCTAGCACAGAATTCGCCTAGCATAGCATTAACCTAGCCTAGCATTAGCCTAGCGCTGGTCCGTGCGCTACCTTGCGCTCCAGGCTGCTGGTGCCGGTTGAGTGGCGGGGCTTCATGAAGCCGGCAGTGGTCGACCAGCGGGAGGGGTTACGTCGGGAGGGCGGAGTCTGCTGCTCCGCGGGGGGGCGAGGCTCCACGCCATTCAGAGGCCCGTTCAGCGTCATCAGGGCCGGGTCGCTACTGCGACGCACGTGGAGTGGCATGTCTGGGGAGGTGAGACATAACGAATCGGGTTGAGTGACGTTATGTAGACTTAGCAACGGCTAGGCTAATTAGCTTAGCAATTAGCTGGGCCGACATGGGGCATGTCTACGGATGAATGAGAGCAAGAATGGATGAGAGACCTAGAGACAGAGGGGAATGACATGATGTAAAGTTAGCAACAGCTAAGCTAATTAGCTTAGCAATTAGCTGGGCCAACATGGGGCATGTCTAGGGAGGGAATGAGAGCGAGAATGGATGAGAGACATAGAGACACGGTTGAAAAACGTGTGACGGCAACTTCGCATCACCTAACCAATTATCTGGTGGATAATTGGTGGCTGTGGAGCGACAGGTCTAGGGGGGGAAGAGAGAGAGAGAGAGAGAGAATGAGAGAGAGAGAGAGAGAGAGAGAATGAGAGAGAGAGAGAATGAGAGAGAGAGAGAATGAGAGAGAGAGAGAGAGAGAGAGAGAGAGAGAGAGAGAGAGAGAGAGAGAGAGAGAGAGAGAGAGAGAGAGAGAGAGAGAGAATGAGAGAGAGAGAGAGAGAGAATGAGAGAGAGAGAGAGAGAGAGAGAGAGAGAGAGAGAGAGAGAGAGAGAGAGAGAGAGAGAGAGAGAGAGAGAGAGAGAGAGACCCTGAGATACAGGGGATTAAAGGGATTGCAACATAAACCAAGTTTCCAAAATGAAGTAACTCCAATCCATGTCGTTAAGGAGCAGGTAGGGGTTAGACAGTACAGAGACTGGTCATTAAGGAGCAGGTAGGGGTTAGACAGTACAGAGACTGGTCATTAAGGAGCAGGTAGGGGTTAGACAGTACAGAGACAGGTCATTAAGGAGCAAGTAGGGGTTAGACAGTACAGAGACTGGTCATTAAGGAGCAGGTAGGGGTTAGACAGTACAGAGACTGGTCATTAAGGAGCAGGTAGGGGTTAGACAGTACAGAGACAGGTCATTAAGGAGCAGGTAGGGGTTGGACAGTACAGATCAGGTTATTAAAGAGCAGGTAGGGTTAGGCAGTACAGAGACAGGTCATTAAGGTAGGGGTTGGGATGTCTACAGGTAGTCTGGCGACATTGGGGATCAAACCCAGAACCTTTTGACTCATATTCAGGCAGTTATAAAGAATCACGGTCAAAGATGCGATCCAGAAGGCGTCGTAATCAGTCCAACAACAGTTAACACACACACACACACACACACACACACAAACAAAAGTGGTGCAACAATGAGCATGTTGATGATGAAAAGGATGAAGAGCGTGACGATGAGGAAGATCACTCTGGTTTCCCACACCCCCACACAGACCTCTGCTCCGCCGTGGAGCCGTCATTAGAGCCTCGGTGTCCAGGCCGACCGCACCCCCGCGGCGTGGGAGGTACGATGGGCCGAGGATCAGACCCAAACATGGTCGCTTTGAATCGGAGTCAATTAATATCTGTTGACCATCTCGTGTTTAAAAGAGTGTGTGTGTGCGATGTGTGTGTGTGGTCAAAGAGAGACACAGACAGAGAGAGAGAGAGAGAGAGAGAGAGAGAGAGAGAGAGAGAGAGAGAGAGAGAGAGAGAGAGAGAGAGAGAGAGAGAGAGAGAGAGAGAGAGAGAGAGAGAGAGAGAGAGAGAGAGAGAGAGACCCTGAGATACAACAGGTAGGCGTTACACACACGCGCGTGTGCGCGCGTGTGTGAGACAGTTCTGGTGGACCGTGGGATCTTAGTTATCCATAGCGTGAAAATCAGCCCCAGAGCCTCCTGGGAGTTGGAGTTCAGGCCAGGAGTCCTGACAGGTCCCGACACCGGCTCCAGGACTACAACTCCCAGCAGGCCGAGCTGGCGGCGGCCCCACTCAGAGCCATCTGTATCGTCTCCGTTTAAATATGCTCCGTTATGGTTGTGAAAACACACACTCTCTAAACCAGCCTGCGTCTGCGTCTTAAAGTTAAGATTCCTGGGCTTGGGTTCCGTTTAAGACTGAGGAACAGTGGGAGGGAATCTCCCTCTGAACCAAAGACAACTAAAACAAGTGTGTTACTCGATACCGTGTCAACCAGTGGTGGGCCAGCAGGGCCTTCTCTGCTGGCCCTGTCAAAAACTAAATAATATATAGATATTCTTTTTTTCAAAATTACATTAATTTGTGTCTGAACGCATCTTAATTCCATATTTTTTTCAGTACTTAATTCCAGAAGGAAAACCGTTTTTTTTTTGTAAGGCTGTCAGCTGAATAACACATCACAGCTAGGTTACATGGACCAGCGGGGCCAGCACTAAAAGTATTGCTAGCCTTTCGCCGAAGCTGCCACCTCCCATTGGATAATACATTTGACTGACGTGTGTAATCAGCAAATCAAATGTTGATGTGTAGTAATAGAACGGCCCCAGGGCCCAGCAATATACGCTGGCCCCCGGTGATGTCATCAGCGAATTTTGAATCGTTGGCGGCACAGAGTTGATAGTGAACTACTGTGGCCACCGCCTTCACAGCACCTAGCGATCCTGTTTCTGACCTCCTTCGTTTGCCTTTTTCAAGGCGATCGTTTGGAGAGAAGACGGGTATGACTTCAAGAGGAAGACCTACACCGAAGCTGGATGGGCTGACCCAGGCCGGTAAAGGTTTTGTGCGGCACTTTACAGAGTGCAACTACAGCCGCTATGACTGGCTAACGGCTAGCACCGTTCAGAACAAGCTTGCTATTCTGCTGGCCGTGTTTGCTGTTCAACATCAGTGAGGGGACCTGGAACAGCGCAGGATTTAGCAATCTTAACAGCTTCACCAAGGCAGCTTTAAAACATCAGGTCATGGGTGATGGGTGAGTTTTACTTTGCACTGTGTAGGAGCGATAATGTTGTTGTGGTACTTTGGTTTATTATAACGCATTATTTTTAATGGTTGGAAACACAAATATATTGATGGAATTTGGGCAGTAGGCTTAATGGTAATTCTGTGTGTGTGGATGCCGCTTAATAAGCATATTAAATTAACCCATTCACTACTACTCCTATGGGCTTAATATTCTGGCTGGAATACCTGTTGTAAAATATGTGGCATAAAGGCCTACTTGTATGTTTCATTTTTGTTAATGAAGTGGCGTTGCACTTGTATTATTGTCACTATAGGCTACTTTATTGAATCCGTTGAAGTTGCGAAAGCATCCGGTGAAAATAACAATAACTGTGAACACTTCTTTTTGTGTCATGCTGTATGATGTGCAATCTGGTTGCGGAGTGACATAAGGAAAGATCTGATGGTGATGCTGCATTACTCTAGCTCTGCGGTAATGCAAAGTGGTGTGCGTGTGCGCTGTTGTTGATGCTGAAGATCAACTGTCTTGTTGTGCATGTTATGCAGTAGCGCATATTGTGGCTGTGTTGGCTGTATTGGCACCTAATATGAAATCTGTGTGCATGTCTGAGTGTTTGGGGGTTGGCCGTTGGTGGAGTGCGTTACTGAAGGCCCTGACTTAAACCCCACGGTACGCTAGTGGTGTCAACACACCTCTCTGAAGGTCGGAGGCACCAACAGAAAATAAAACTCAGACACTCATCTCCAAACCACGAGCAGTCTACCGCCATTAAGACACGAGTCCTCGCCATGTGATTAAAAAAGGGGAATTTAAATAAATTAGCATTTATTTCAGACCAATACTGCGTCTGAATCCGGGGCTGACAGGAGTGGCCCAGACGTCTCATCATCACGCCGACGGGACAAGGTAATTAGCGGCTTGCTTTCAGCCTTGAATGGATACGCCGTGTTCTCATTTGCTAACGAAGGCCGTTAACGAGCATTGCGCGGGTCCCAGCCGTTAGCGCTAGCGCGGAGGTTAGCGCTGACAAAGCCGCTCATTGCTAGCGTCGCTACAATGTGTGCTCCATTCAGACTGCTGTAATCTGCCCCTAATCACTCCCTTTGTGACGCGCACACTGCTAAACCCCGAACAGCTAGCATGGCTGCCTCGCTCCCGGGATCTTTCCCAGCATGCACCAGTGAGTGAGAAATGCGCCCTTGTTATGTCGCTGTGATGAAAATAAGTGCATAATTAGGTTTACTTTGTCGGGATGTCGTCTCTTTCTCTCCTCGGTCGGCCTCGTTAGAATGCAGCAGCTGATGATATTCAGCGAGTTGAATTAAGCAAGGTTATAATTTAATACCGCGCCGTGCGAGTGTGTGAGCTGTGGATCACAACTAAACAGAACATGTTCACCGCCAATTAAGGCTGGGCTGACCTCCAACCACACACGGGGTGTGTGCGTGGGTGTGCGCTGGTATGTGCATGCATGTGTGTTCGTCTGTGTGCATGTGGGTGTGTTTCTGTAAGTGTGTGTGTGCATGTGCATGCGTGTTTTTGTTTCTCTAAGTGTGTGTGTGTGGGTGTGTGTGTCTGATTCTGTATGCATGCGTTTCTCTAAATGTGAGTGTTTCTCTTTGTGTGTTATCCTGTTATAATGTGTGTGTGTTTTGTAACTGGGTGTTTTTCTCTTTGTTTGTTATTTGTGTGTGTGTTTTTCTCTTTTTGTGTTATCGTGTGTGTGTGTTGTTAACTGTGTGTGCATGTGTCTCTTTCATATTCTCCGTTGCGGTTCAAACCTGCAAGGTGCTGCTCTGTTCTGAACCGACCAATCACAGGGGGGTTGTGTGTTGAGCGTTTGTTGTTTATTGTTGTTCCCGTGGTAACAACATCAAACGCACCCAGCCACAGCGGAGGTGTTCGGTTCGGCAGGAAGCAAAACGATCCAATTAGAGATCGGCGACAGGATCCCAACGCTGCCTTTAGCCCGGAACATACCCTGTGTGTCCAATTAGCTCCACGCAGCGCCGCGCTAGCGTAGCTTGCTAGCAAAGTGTAGCTCGCTACCTGGCCGTGTTATTTGTTTGCTCTGTGACTCTGTATGTCACAGGGAGCGTAATACTAGTCAGTCTCGGAGGCCTAAGATATGGCAGGGGACACTGGGCATCGAACCCGCAATCTTCCAGGGGCAGTTGATCAGTCAAGCCATCACCAGGGCAACCAGCTCCACCGACTGTCTCTCTCCTCCTGGTCCTCTCCTTCCATGTCGGTGTGTCCATCCAGACATCATTAATCAATCGGTTATTCTCAATACAGACCCTGCTGCACACCCACTCATCCATCTGTGGTTCGTCTCTCCATTCATCTGCCTGCATTATATCCTTCCAGTCATCACACATCCATCCAGACATCCGCCCACACATCCGTCTCAGAGCAACCTCATCACTTCCAGCTCTGCTAGCGATGTCTGAGCGGTATCTCAGAGGACATCGTGTTGATGTTATATGAAACGATACGTCAAGGTACAGACTGAGAATGACAAAGAGAGAGTTAGTGAATGCGTGAGTGAGTGAGTGAGTGAGTGAGTGAGTGAGTGAGTGCGTGTGTGTGTGTGAGTGAGAGTGTGTGCGTGAGTCATTGATATTGATTGATAATGATTTAAATATTAATAAATTAATATTCATAATGACCTAATGAATACATAGTTAGCGTATGTTCTAGGCTGTAAAGTCCAGCCGTCTCCTCTGGCAGATTCCGTCCACATTCATCCACGTATTCAGTCTAATAATTATCTTTAAATAATAATTATTGCTAAATACAATATTAAAATACGACTCGTTTCCATCCCCATCATCCCTCAAACAAGCCCCGCCCCCTTGCCCCCGTCCCCGTCACCGCGGTAACCTACTGGTCCTGAGGGCGGAGGGCGTGACCTCGATCTCGCTGGCGGCCTGGTAGGGCGTGAAGGCGGAGGAGGAGGCAGTGGAGGAGGCGGTGCCGTTCAGCTCGGGGGGCGCAGGGGCGAAGAGGTCCGGGCTCTGGGTCCCCGTGGAGCTGGCACTGGTCCCGTCCCCCCCGGAGTGGGGGTCCTGCTCCTCGTAGACCGCCACCAACTGGAGGAGGAGGGGGGGGAAGAGAGAGAGAGAGAGAGAGAGAGAGAGAGAGAGAGAGAGAGAGAGAGAGAGAGAGAGAGAGAGAGAGAGAGAGAGAGAGAGAGAGAGAGAGAGGAGAGAGAGAGAGAGAGAGAGAGAGAGAGAGAGAGAGAGAAAGAGAGTGAGAATGAGAGAGAGAGATGGCGGGGAGAGTGATAGGATGAGAGAAAGGGGTGAGAGAGAAGAGGAGAGACAGGAGGAGAGGGAGTGATGGGAAGAGAGAGAGAGAGAGAGAGAGAGAGACAGAAAGATGTTAGCATTCTTCTCGTTTCATATCAACAGTATCAACACGTCGGTGCCCCCCCCACGCCGCTAGCCCCCAACGAGCTAACACAGCTGGCTAGCTTGTGTCGCTGATGCGTCTTGGGGAGCGAGCGCCAGAATGTGCTGCAGTGTTGCAACCAACCAGCTGAGCTCATGAAAATCACTTCCACCGCAGGGTTAGCTGTCCCTGATGCTAGCCCTCCCCCCACCCAACCCCCCCCCCCCCCCCCCTCTGATTGGGCCCTGCTGTCGGCTCTGCGCTCCAACTCCCCGACCCAGGAGATATGAGCACCAGAACCCAAGATGGACGTCTCCCTCGCATTGCTGAGCGCTAGTCCACGCGACGGCTGGCGGCTAACTGTAAGCAGCTCACTGCGTGGGGGGGGGGGTACTCACTAGACAGGGGAGCTGAGGTTTATTCTGAATGCGGCCTGTGTCACAGTGGTGAATGTACTGGAGTGTTTCATGGCTGACTGTGATGCATGTACTACATGTAAGTGGGTCTCCCAGGGGTCTGGTAGCAGTCAACAACACTGGGCCCCCTACAGGTAGGTGTAGGGTGTGTGTGTGTGTGTGTGTGTGTGTGTGTGTGTGTGTGTGTGTGTGTGTGTGTGTGTGTGTGTGTGTGTGTGTGTGTGTGTGTGTGTGTGTGTGTGTGTGTGTGTGTGTGTGTGTGTGTGTGCGCATGCGTGCGTGTGTGTGCGCCACATCAGCCTACAACAGAGTTTCCCCAACTGAGCCGTGAGCCAATGAAAACACGGACCACAGCCAACACACACGGAGGGATTGGTTGAGGAACGAGGAGGCTGACCCGGAGGCGAGCAGCAGAACCCCCAGGACTCCTCTGTCACCCAAGGTCTCCCCACCCCACTGACAGGATGGAGGACTGGGATGACACTGATCTTTATCATTTATTGAGCGCGTTTCTAACCAGCGGCCGCTCAAAGCGCTTTTCAATACTGCCTCACATTCACCCAATCATGCCGACATTCACACACCGACAGCGGAGTCCACCATGCAAGGCGACAGCCAGCTCGCCTGGAGCAGTCAGGGCGAGGCGTCTTGCTCAGGGACACCTCGACACATCGAGGAGGAAGAGCCGGGGATCTAACTAGCAACCTATCAGCAACCAGCCAACCTCCTGAGCCACACGCCGCCCCCAGATTGAAGGTCTGATGGAGGTCTATCTAAAAACAGACCAAAGACCGACTCAGAGCCACGGGCTGAATACTACCAGAAGACCAGCGTTTGTAGAAGCAATCATATGGAAGTTCATGACGTCGGTACTCCTCATACATTAATCAATTCATTCAGTCACTCTTCCCTCTGAAGAGGAGAACATCAGCCCGCTGGGCTCAGCCTCCTGTCTGAGGTCCACTCAGAGGTACCAAGGTCCGGAGACACGGGACGAGAGCCGGTTTCAGAGGATCTGAAGGAACAGGGCGAACAAGAGGGCGGGCGTCAGTGTCCGACCACGGAGACGTCCTGTCTGGATGATTCACCGTCACACTGACGACAGACCACGGCGATGAGCTGATGAAATAATAACGCTTTTCTTGCGAGGCTACGAGAATAATTTCACCGCACGTTTCGAGAGAGATGGAGAGTGAGCGAGAGAGAGAGCGAGAGAGAGAGGAGATAGAGAGACCCACACCTCTACCCCCAGCAGAGGTGTGGGCTCAGCCCAGGGCGGATGTTTGCATCACACACACTTTGGAGACTTTGGAGAACTGTTCTTTAAAGACGGACCCCCAGGGAGTTGCTGAGACTGCAGAGAGCGCCCATGAATGCCTAATTAGTCTGCAGTGGCGGCGGCGTGGCGTGATTGGCCGGTTAATTGCCGGGCGGCGAGCTGAGCGGTGCGCCTCATTGGGGGCGATCTCCTCCGACGGCTGCGGAGGTGGGAGGCGGCCTCACGGCGCCCCCCCGGCCCACTCACTGAGTTACGTAAGGTGATCTGCACAGCAGCAGCAGATACAATGGAGCGCGTTGGAGAGGTGTGTGTGTTTAACACGACACACACAATGACACACACACAATGAAACACACATCAAGATACACAACCACACACCATGACACACACAACCAAATACACAACCACACACACAATGACACACACCTCCAAATATAAAACAACACAATGACACATGCATCCAAATACACAACCACACACACAATGACACATGCATCCAAATACACAACCACACACACAATGACACACACATCCAATACACAACCAAACACACAATGACACACACATCCAATGCACAACCAAACACACAATGACACACACATCCAAATATAAAACAACACGATGACACATGCATCCAAATACACAACCACACACAATGACACAAATCCAAATACACACGAGCACAATAACACACACTACAATGAACACACCCTCAAAATAATGCACACACACAGGCGCGCACCCGTGTGTGTGTTTCAAAGCTTCGTCTACATCTACACTGAGTAGTGCACGCCAGACACTCTCTGATTGGACGGTAGTCTGAAATCTCCAAGGTGATTGTTTCGAGTCAGTGTTTCCTCAAGTTCCCTTTCCTCAAGTTAGCCTTGCGGGGGCGATAGCGCGTAGCATCATCTGTGGATAAATCAACACCTAGCGAAGCGTAGCCTTCAGGGGGCTGGACTAGCATGCTAATGAGCGCCATACATCATGTCGCTATCTGTGCTAATCATACTGAGCGCTATATTTAGCCACTTAGCTTCAATTAACATCCATTTTTCGTGGGCCTAATCAACACTTATGACATTGCTGGGGGGACAAGTCAGAGTGTGTGTGTGTGTGTGTGTGTGTGTGTGTGTGTGTGTGTGTGTGTGTGTGTGTGTGTGTGTGTGTGTGTGTGTGTGTGTGTGTGTGTGTGTGTGTGTGTGTGTGTGTGTGTGTGTGTGTGTGTGTGTGTGTGTGTGTGTGTGGTTAGCCCTCTCAGTAAGCGGCCCCTCAGCTCGTCCTGGGGCCGTTCACGTGGACCAGATATTGATCTGGAAGGGCGGACATGCAGCCCCTGATCAGACTGATCAGAAGGGATATGGAGGATACAGGGAGAGGATCAGGTGACGGCTGAGGGGCAAACACCGTGTGAATCAGAACCTCTCCATCAGACCAGACGGGTAACAGACAAGGAATCATGAAGCAGCGGAGAAAGAAACACACACATGACTCCGTCTGTCCCTCTCTGTCCCCGACTGTCTCTCTCCCTGACTGTCTGTCCGTCTGTTTGTGTCTGCATTCTGCTCATTCTCAGCCCATCTATTGGTCGGTCACCGGCTGTCTCTCCCTGACTGTCTCTCTCTCTCTCTCTCCGTCCGTCTGTCTCTCCCGTCCGTCTGTCTCTCTGACTCAAGCGCCCTCTAAGCCCCTCTCTCTGATTCTCGGTTTCCTCCCCGTTCTGTGGGTGTGGTGTCCGTCTGTCTCTCGCTGTAATAACGTCTGCCCTGCCGTCCGCAGTCCACCACCACATGTGGATCCCGACTGGAGAATCCTTTATTCAGAAGTGTCTTTTCAGCGCAGCCTGTGTGTGTTTAATGAACTCTCGGAATAAATTGGATTCTGTGCGTCAGTGGGCGCTGCGATGATTAAATCCTGCAGTTCAATTTTCTCTTTGTGTCGTCGTGGTTCTCCTATCACACAGCATTAGCACCCCCCCCCCCCCCCCCCTCCTCACCCCTGCTTTGGTTAATTGGTATTTTCCAATTAAAGAGAGCAGCTCAAGCTGAGATGAAGAACGCTCTCGCTCGCTCCACGTTTACACCCCAAGTCTCTCTCTCCCTCTCTCCCTGACTCCCCCCCCCCCCCCCCCCCCCCCGTGGACTGGCCTTCATAACCCAGAGGGTAAACTTCACTGTTTTTGTCGGCTGTTTATTCATGAGCTGACCCCGATGTCCAAATAAAGTACAAAGACAGGTCATTAAGGAGCAGGTAGGGGTTAGACAGTACAGAGACAGGTCATTAAGGAGCAGGCAGGGGTTATACAGTACAGAGACAGGTCATTAAGGAGCAGGCAGGGGTTATACAGTACAGAGACAGGTCATTAAGGAGCAGGCAGGGGTTAGACAGTAAAGAGACAGGTCATTAAGGAGCAGGTAGGGGTTAGACAGTACAGAGACAGGTCATTAAGGAGCAGGTAGGGGTTGGACAGTACAGAGACAGGTCATTAAGGAGCAGGTAGGGGTTAGACAGTACAGAGAGAGGTCATTAAGGAGCAGGTAGGGGTTAGACAGTACAGAGAGAGGTCATTGAGGAGCAGGCAGGGATCATCTTGCTCTAGGAGGTCTACAGGTAGACTGTAGACATTGGGGATCGAACCCAGAACCTTTGGGCTGGGACTGACGATTAGAGTCTCCTGCCTGGTGTGAAACAAACCACTTTCCTTGTGCTCTTCAGGCGACTCAGAGACACGACACACAAACTGCAGGTTAGGGGGGGGGGGGGGGGGTCTGAGGCCGTTTTGGGGGGGCTGCTACGCACCAACGCTGCCCGGGAGGACGCTAGAGAGGGCTCTGGACTGCAGGGGAGCACGAACGCACAACCGGGGCTAAGAACACTGACACACACGTAGAGGGAGGCAACACACACATGCGGGACAACAAACACACACAAACACACGCACACACACACACACACACAAACACACACACACACATAAGTCGATAAACGGCTGCTATAACAAAAGGAAAGGTAAGGGGACAGAACCAAAGAGCTGAGGCATCAGGGCCCAGATGGTGAGCAGGTCTCCACCACGATACAAACCATCTGAACCAGGAGATACCAGAACGTTCTCTGAAAGCACGAGGAACAGACTGAGTAAGGCCTGTTGATCCCTGCTGGACTGCCTCCAACCTGACCAGTGGGACTGGGACATGATGGCTCACCTTCTCCTCCCAGTGGTCGGACATCACTTCCTGTCCCGGAAGACAGGAAGTGATGTCAGAGGGGAAGACCCCTGAGAACAATAGGGGGCAGAATGCCTGGCAGAGCCCAGATGTTCTGCAGTTCCTCGGATCATAATTCATCATCAAAGGAACACACCTGGGTCAGAGGGGCTGGCATTCACTGATTAGCCCTAACGACTTTGACACACACACACACACACACACACACACACACACACACACACACACACACACACACACACACACACACACACACACACACACACACACACACACACACACACACACACACACACACACAGGGGGGTAACTTGTAGATAACTTTCAACACACTGGGTCTTTAAGGAGGCAAGTGTGTATGCAGTGGTCCCGGACAAAGTCCCCTCTACCTCAACTGGTGGAGCAAGGCCCCAACACTGCCAGGGTTAGGGGTTAGATCCCCACTGGCGTTGTGAGTCGCTGTGGATAAAGATCTCCAGCAGGGGGCAGACATACGAGAACAGATAAGATGTTCGTTATTAATTACAAACAGGAAGTTCATAATTAAGTTGTCAGTCAATTAGTGGGCGGGCTTTTTTCTTTACTTGATGACAAACAAAGGACCGCGTTCCCTTTGAGTGGGGGTGACCTGACTTCCTGACGGCCCCCACTCCACTTCCTGTTTTAAAAACACTAACCCTGACTGACGAGGACCCCACGGTCTCACACACACACACACACACACACACACACACACACACACACACACACACACACACACACACACACACACACACACACACACACACACACACACACACACACACACACACACACACACACACACACACCGACCTCTGGAACAACGCTGCCTCCTAGTGGGAACCAGGCAGTACTGCATCAGAGTAAACAACAGCGTTCCTGTTTGCTGTTGTTGAAGGCCATGTTCAGAAACTGAAACATTCAAATCTTGGTTCTTTGTTAGCCAGGTTGCATGAAATGTCGACAGGGTGACATCAGGTCATTGAATAGAGATGAATTAATCATTGATTTATAGCTGAGGTGGAAGTGGTTGAGGTTAGGGAACCGGTTGAATAGATGAGCTCCACAGGTCTGAACAGGACAGAGATCAACACTCAGATTAGCACCTGATGATGCTCTCACTGTTGAAGCTACAAAGGGGAAATGTATACTTTATACATTTCAAAAGAGTCAGTTACCACGCATGTCAAGTTAACTCATACAGGGGACACACACACACACACACACACACACACACACACACACACACACACACACACACACACACACACACACACACACACACACACACACACACACACACACACACACACACGTCTAAGCTGACAGATATTAATCTAATGTGCCCTTGAGCAGGGTTACCCTCCCCCTCACAAGAGGAAGCCCTCATCTCCATCTGACAGGTGAGACACCTCACTTACATTCACCTCTCTCACTTCCACCTCCCTCATCCCTTCCACTCCAACTCTCTCTCATACCTCCACCACTCTCTCATGGCTCCCCCCCTCTCTCTCATACCTCCACCACTCTCTCATACCTCCC